>NW_020954577.1:33733327-33956625 GCF_900497805.2 Vombatus ursinus
GAAGGAAGGAAGGAAGGAAGGAAGGAAGGAAGGAAGGAAGGAAGGAATCCACTCAAAAACCAGAAGTCATCAAATAAGACTTCTGAGCTCTAAAGCTAACTCCTAATTTTCAACTAGCTTTAATTATTAAATTGTAGTAGCTTTTATCAAAGATCCCATTTCATTTTAATTTTCATTATGTGTATCTGCATATACATCATATTCCTCCCATCCTCATTCCCCACAGAATATAAGCTTCTTAAGGGAAAGAGCTGTGTCATTTTCTTAAAAATCTTCACATCCCATTACCTAGCACAGTACCTCATGAATCACAGGTGCAGACATATTTTAGATGCTCAATATACATTTGTTCAATTGACTCCTATCATCCAACATAGTCTGTTACCAACAAAGTCAGAAAGAGAACCTGTATCTTGCTCATTTTTCCGAGTCCCTCATGCCTCCTATACTGTATAAATACAGCCTTTAGTAGCTCATTTTTCTGAATTGCCAGCCTTTCCCTTCACTGACTGTAAATCATGTTAATCACCATCCAAAAAGCACTCATTCACTGTGACCACCCCACTGGATGACTTTGAGAGCCTCCAGCCTTTCCCCTCATGACCTCTACAATGAAAGACTGTGGGAGTTGCTCTCCCAGGTGCTACTTTATGATGTCGTGAACAGTCACAGTATCTTCAAATATCTTTTTTGCTGGGGAAGCTTATCTTCCCTGGCAGTCTGTCAGTTATGTCCAATACAACATCATTATTTTCAACAATCTTGCCAGTTGGTACCAACTCCTAGCCTGAAGGCAATTAAGTCCAAAGCCAGTGCGTACATCATTACCAGAGGAGTAGAATTGAGGGCTGGGAGAAAGGAGTGAGTGGAAATTGGGGTGACCACAAATTAATCAGGATCTCCCCAATCCTCTCCCCCCTCTTTACAAAGTAGCACTAATAGGTTCTTTAAGATCATCATGAGTGGATTTTTGCTGCAACACTCAAATACATTTGAAAATTCACAGGTGTCTGTCAAACATCATGCTTTCATTTTTGAAAAACTTAGATTTTTCTTAAAGACTACTCCATAATAGAAAGAAGAGATAATAGAAGAAAATTGGTAGAGTGGCCCTATTTTTATTGGTGGACCAACTGCATGCTGTGTATCCTCCTCTAATCTTGAAGTAAAGCCTTGTATGTTTGGGTTCCAAAATTCTACATGTTTCCAATAGGGCAGTACATGGTATGGTGGAAATGACACTGAACTAGGAACTGGGAGGTCTGGATTCTAGTCCTGGGCCCATTCCCAGGTCTACCTGATGAATCCACCAGTCATATACGCTCCTCCACCTTACTTCACCCTAGCCATCTTCCTGCCATGTAGCTCTGCTACCATAGCTCCTATTCTGGGGTCCTGCTGCCCTGAATGGTGAAAGCCCAGCACTGACCTAGCCCAGACTCTGATCATTCTTCTGGCATACCACCATGCACATAATGTTTACCCTCCCTTTTTATCTCTTGCTCTGGGAACCATAATCAAGTTAACACTGCCATGAAAGGAGGAAAAAAAGGAAGGAAGGAAGGAAGGAGGAAGGAAGGAAAGAAAAGAAGTAGAGAAGGAAGGAGGGAGTGAGGGAGTGGCTGTGTTAGTTGCTTTACAAATACTATCTCATTTGATCCTCACAACAATGCTGAAAGTTAGAGGTTATTATCCTATTTTACAATTGAGGAAATTGAATGAAAAAGAGGAAAAGGCATGTTAATTGGGGTTATAGAACCCCATAGATCAAAATACCCATCCCTAGTCACCACTCTCCTATATGTATATCTCTCTTTTAAAATCTTACTCCCTTCAGGTGAGGATTGTCATTCTTCCGTATTGGTATTGCCAATATTTAGTATGATCCATATCACATCATCATCACAGCTAATATGTATATAACACTTTATGGTTTGAAAACCACTTTACATATATTACCTCATTTGAACCTCACAATAGCCCTGATGGGTGCTATTATTATCCCTGTTTTACAAATGAGGAAACAAAGGCTTATGGAGATTAAGTGGTTTGCAGAAAATCACATAGCTGGTAAGAATCTGAGACAGGATTTGAACTCAGGTTTTCCTCACTCAGAGTCCAGTGCTCTATACACACCTCAACAACTGTTCTATTAAGACCAACCACAAGGAGAGGTCCCTATCTGGAGGGGCACAGGGTTCCTTCATCAGTCCTTGTTTTCTACCAGAGTATTTTTAGTGCCAAGCTCCCCCATGGTAGATTTAGCTGCTGACAAATTAAGTCCTACCCTGGGTGTCTGGGGGAGAAACCACAACAGGGTCCCAGTTGGGCCAAAGCAAACAATCTTGGTTCTTTGTATTCTCTTCTGGAAAGATCACACTGGCAGCAAGTGAGAAATAATGCTTCAATCATGTTAATAAGGCACAGAAAATACAGAGGCAGATGGCATGGGGAGAGTACAGAGAGAAGGGTGGGAGAGGGAGGCAGACAGCATGGGTAATAGATGGGGGAGGAAGAGACACATAGAGTCACATAACTGCAGATTTGAGTTGAAAGCCCTAGAGCAACATGGATCCACTACAGTTGGAGGAGCTCAAGGGACAGGGTTTGGGGGTCCTATTCTTATAGAATTCTAGTGGGGGATGGTCTAAATCTTATCTGCACCATTTTAAGGTTATCTCATTAACATAATGTTTCTCTGGTTTTAATGCCAGTCTGGTGCTTATCTGCAGCTTACAAGTCAAAGGCCACTTATTGGGGCCTCACTGGCTTCTCTTAATTCATCATATCATCTCTGGATGTGGCCTTAATCAATCTAGGAGGCAGTTTTGACAAGTGGCTTAGATGTTCTCCCTTACACTCTTAGCCTATTTATATCGTTAGCTTACGTTGGCTACTCACATACTTACTATACTAACTGGTGGATAATGTTATATAATTGGTATTCTAGTCCATTAATGCATTGATATTAATGAAGTCTACAGAAGAATGCCATCAATATCTCTGCTTGGCACTATGCTACTTAACATTCTTATCAATGAGTTGTATGAAGGCATAGATGACATGCTTATCATATTTATGGATTACATAAAAATGGGGTAGAGAACTAATATGTTGGCTGGCAGTTGAGATACAAAAAGAAAATCTTGACATGCTAGAATACCCAACCAAATCTAATAACACAGTGGGTTGCCCATCCAACTGCATGTCATAATGGCAGGACAATAGGCATTCTTCATCCATTTGTTGTTGGTTTTTTCTGGTCAGGTTGTTGTTAGTTACCAATCTTTTTTGAATAATTATGGATTCCACTGACAACACTGTCATATTCTGGGCTTTGATACAATCAGTACAATGTCATTCTTAGTTGTTGGACCCTACTATTCATTGGAAATCTCTATTCCATTTGTGCTCAACACAGGACATCCTCCACAACATTAGTGAACTTTTTTATCAGAGTACATATCCTTCTTCCATGTCTCACTTGATTTTCAGCCTCAGGATCACTGGGCAAAGTTACCTCAATGGTTGAGTCAATTTAGGAATTTTGTGAGTTCAAATCTAATCTTAGAGAACTTTAAGCTACATAACCCTGTGCAAGTCAGTTAACCCTGTCTGCCTCTGTTTCCTCAATTATTAAATGTGGCAAATAATAGTACTTACCTCCCAGCATTATTGTGGGGATCAAATGAGATAATATTTATAAAGTACTTAGTGCACATAGTAGATGCTTAATAAATGCATATTTCCTTTTTCTTTCATAATTATTTAAATGTGAAGATGTGTTCTGCTATAATCATCTGCAAAAACCTATATATGCTCTATTTTTAGGTTTTTCATCACAGAGACATGCATAAACTTGATACATGCATAAATTATTCCCATAATGATTTTGTAGAGTCAAGTAAGTAGGCATACGAATAAGAAGTTGCTCAGTCACCTTTTTATATCATCTATGATAGTCTCCATTTTTTAATCGGAAGTAGATTGAAAATTGATCCCTTTGCAACTTGAAATTGTGTCACTTCTAGGACAGATTCCTTCTCTATGCACTCAATGGTATGCAACAATTCTTCTTGACAATCTTCTTAATTACTACTTCTATTTCCTCATCTATTACATTAGGTACTGAGTTATTAGAATCCAAATATTGTCTTCCTACCAACACTGACAATAGATCTCTAAAGAAATCTTGGCAGATCTATTCTACTTAATGCTGATTTGTTATCCATCCAATTCAATGAATAAGTATTATTGGGCTGATCTAGCCTAGTTGGGAATCATACTAAGATTTCTGAAAGCTGATTTTCTCTTCCATTTCTTTTTTTTCTTTTTGAGAAGATATTGATCATGACCTTCTATCATCATCCTTTAAAATGTTTTGCAAGTAAATGAGTGTTACCCTGGGCTGCCAAGTGTTTCTAGTGGCAAGGAGGGCAAAAGCTTGCTACCTGAGGCAATTTCTGAGGTCTTTTGGTGTCCTTGTCGTGGAAATCTGGTTAACTTAGCATCAGTTAAATTTCTCTGATAAATGTGATAAGTAAAAGTTTATGTACCAAGCACTGTGCTAGGTACTAAAAACGTAAATATAAAATTAGACAGTTCCTACCCTCAAGAAGTTTACATTCTATTAAAAATTAAAGTAAATGTAATTTTTATCCATTTGCCTTTCTTTAGAGAAATCATATTACAAAAAAACTTGAAGTAAATGTGGAGTAGAAAGTGAATATTCAATGGGTTGCTGAAAATGCTTGCACAATGAAATTTTTAAGCTAATTGCAAGGCTACATTAAACCAACATCACATGAACTCAAGTAATATCCCTAAATTAATTGAGCAGATGCTTGTAAAAAGGCAGTAAGGCCCAAAAAAAATTCTATTTTACTCCCAAACACTTTCCTTATCTTTCACTCCAACCATTCATTACTGGGCTAAGAAAGTCCACACAGCTGCTCAAATCTAATATATTCAGAGTTCCCACAAGGACACATACAATTTTCACAAAAGTATGTTCCAACGTGCAAAGTCACATAAAACATGCTAAGGGACGAATACACAAAGGCAATCCCAAGGAACGGGAGAGTAGCAGAACTGGAAGCAAAGGAACCTGGGTTCTGCCGCTAAGTAGATGGGCGACCTTGAACAAGCCAGCCAGAGGCCTTAACCTCTAAAAGAGTCCTGCTCTCAGGAGGAAAGGGAATCAGCTCAGAAACAAGCTTCAGTCAAGCAGCAAACTTATGAGACAAGATCATATCATTCTACAATGCCCCCTGAATACAAAGTCCAGGCAAGGGTTCACACAGTAAAATGAAAGAGAAGAAAAAAAATCCAGGCCTGAAGTTCTCTCTGTCTGTCTGTCTGTCTCTCTCTCTCTCTGTCTCTCTGTCACTGTCTCTGTCTCTTTCTGTCTTTTTGTCTCTGTCTCTGTCTTTCTCTCTGTGTCTGTCTTGTCCATCTATCTGTCTCTCTCTCTCTCTCTCTGATGGTGTCTCTGTCTCTCTGTCACTGTCTCTGTTGCTGTCTCTCTCTGTCTCTGTCTGTCTCTGTCTTTGTCCATCTCTGTCTCTGTCTCTCTCTGTCTCTCTTTCTCTCTCCCCTACATCTCTGTGTGTGTCTCTTGGTCTCTCTCTCTCCCTTTCTCTTTTTCTCAATCTCTATTTTTCTCTGTCTCTGTCTGTCTCTGTCTCTGTCTGTCTGTCTCACTCCCTCTGTGTGGGTATGTGTGTGTGTGTGTGTGTGTCTTGGTCTCTCTCTCTCCCTTTCTCTTTTTCTCATTCTCTATTTTTCCCTATCTCTGTCTCTCTTTCTCTCTCCATCTCTGTGCGGTTGCTATTGACAAACTCTCCTTACCTCAAATGAAAGAGTTTTACTATCTAATAAGCCCTCTAAGGCCTTTTTAGTTTTAAAATTTTGATCTCCTCTGACCTGGGAGCCTCAGTTTCCTTATCTATAGGATGAGAGGTTTAGATTGACATAAGATGATAGCAGAGTTGCAGGATCTTATGATTCTAAAATTCTAAGAAGAAAAAGAGAAAAGAAAGGAAAAACAAAGTCAGTGGAGAAGGAATAAGTTCTGAGATTCCAGGAAAATTTTCAGAAAAGATAGTCCTACTCTCTTGCTCACTGGACATAAACAAATCTAAAATGGCAAACTTCTGTATAAATACTGTCATGCAGGCCTTCCTTGACAAGAACCCCCTCTGCAAAGAGCCTTCACTCTCTGACCATCTCCATCCCACCAGAATCTAGGACTCTACTCCTGCCTGTCTCTCACTCTACTAAGATGTTTGCCTAGCTGAAAACCAGACCTCCATGCCACTTCCTGCAATCTCTGTGCTATGTCCCTGATTGAGTACCCTTTCCACCTGTCCCTCCCCTTTTCCAATTTGCCTTTATGCATTGTCTTCCTCCATTAGAATATGAACTCCCTGAGTGAAGAAACTGGTGTTTACTTGTATGAGCATCCATAGTGCTTAGCACAGTGCCTGGCATATGGCAAATGCATAAATGCTTTATCCATTCATCTAGCTACCTATCTATCTATTCATCTGTGCATCCATTTATCTATCATCTATCTATATTCACCATTCCATCTATCCATGTATCTATCCATCCATGTATCTATCCATCCATCCATCCATCCATCCATCCATCCATCCATCTATCCACCCATCCATCCACCCATCTATCCACCCATCCATCCATCCATCTATCCACCCATCTACCTATCTATCTATCTATCTGTCTATCTACCTATCTATCTATCTATCTATCTATCTATCTATCTATCTATCTATCTATTTATCTATCTATCTATATGATCTACCTATAATATACCCAACAAACAGTCATCCAGCCTCTGTTTAAAGACTTCAAGTGAGAAACAACACCATACCATTGAAGCAGCCCCTTCCTCTTTTGGACAGCTCCAATGGTTGAGAAGTTTTTTTCTTTTTTTCAACTTACAGTCATTTCCCTTAGTTCTGCCCTCTGGAGCCAGTCAGATCTGGTCTAATTCTTCTTCACCATAACTGTTCTGGGGTATAGTTTAAGTCATGCAACAAATCAGTTTGTAGGAAGAGAACTCATTAGTCTTGACTCTTCAATTTCAGGCTTTAATCATTATTAATATCCTCTTTCTTAAGAAAAGGTTTAGTGTTGCCTTTTTTTTTAGATCAAACATAAAATTTACCAAGAAATTAGAATATTTTCCATCCAAATGACTAGACTTTATATTTTTTCTTAGCAAATGAGGTCAGAAAAACATATAGACCTTTAATCATAAAACATATAGACCTTTAATCATAAATGATAAGAAGTAAAGTAGAAACCATTCTGATTGTGTAATGTCCACAGCCCCAAAACTCATTCTGGTGACTGGTTTCTACCTTTTTTAACAGCATGAGAAATTAGGAAAATTGGTTTTAGTTCTCTCTTCCAATGAAGTGGGGGAGGAGGTAATGAAAAAAAGAAATTTCCCAAAGATTACCAGCCAGGCAGGGAATAACACAGTATCCTCAAGAATGATAATCAAGAAGTCATGGATAATGAGTTCATTTCCTTGCTTTGAGTCCTAGTTATGCTATTTCCTGGCTATGTTATGAGGAAGTTACTTGATCTCTGATGGTGTTAACTTTCTTCACCTGTAAAATAAAAATAATAATAATAATAGCACCTGTATCACAAGGTTGTTGGGAGAATCAAATAAAATATTTATAAAGTACTTCACAAACTATAATAAATATTAGTTATCATTATTATTATTATTAAATTGTTTGTGCTGTGCTGGACCACATTACCTCCAGCTCTAAGGCCTCTTTAATCTCTGACGCTCTGTAAGTCTATCAGAGAATCTTGACGTTGGAAGGAACCTTAAGTGTCAGTTTATCACCTCACACAAGGTTCTCCTAGTTATTACTTCTTTTCTTAAGAATAAATGTCAGGGCAGCTAGGTGGTGCAGTGGATAAAACACTGGCCCTGGAGTCAGGAGGACCTGAATTCAAATCTGGTCTCAGACACGTAACACTTACTAACTGTGTGACTGTGGGCAAATCACTTCAACCCAGTAGCCTCACAAAAAAAAAAAAAGAAGAATAAATGTCTATGGGCTTCCCCAGAGAGGAAGGTAGCGGTACATGATTATCAAGGGAGTTCCAGAGTACTAACAGCTGAACAAAGAGTTTAAATCCAAAAAGCCTTTGCAAGAAGACAAATAGACAGCTGGCAACTAGGTGGTGCCATAGTGCATAGAGTACTAAGCCTGGAGTGAGGAAGACTCATCTTCTGGAGTTCAAATCCAACCTAAGACACTTACTAGCTATGTGACCCTGGGCAAGTCACTTAAATCTTTTTGCCTCAGTTTCCTCATCTGTAAAATGAAATGCAGAAGGAAATTAGAAACAACTCCAGCATCTCTGCCAAGAAAACCCCAAATGCAGTCACAAAAAGTTGTACATGACTGGAAGTGACTCAACAACAACAAATAGACAGCTGGGCCTATGGGCTGTCAGCTCTACTATAGATTCCGTCCCTTTTATACCAGCTGGCTCTCCTCAGCAGCAAAACCAAGAAAGTCCATGGAGTCTGACTTGAAGAGAAATTATGAAGAATATCTTATTTAAATGGAAGTGTATATTGGTAAGCCCAAGTGATTGATGAACAAGAGTTCAATTACAGGAGGGAATGAATAAGAGGCACCTTGATACTAGAAAAAGCAGATATCTTCACCATTGCAAAGTGGAACACTGGAGATTAAGGGTGACAATTCTCGCTACTTGGGCAGCTGAGAGCCTGGCAGGCTTTTTAAAATTGCCCCTCCAATAGCAATGTGATACATAGCCAATTTCACAGTAAGAAAACTTTAATTTTCAAAGGAAATCCATTGCAGACATATTTATTTGTAGCATGTGAAGCAGAAATAAATATAACGAAAAGCAGAGTTCTTGCTGCGGCAATTCCTAGCTCCTTGATCATAGAGAATCCTCTATATATCAGTTTTCTCATCTACAAAATGGATGCAATTGAAAAGCACTTATTAAGTACTCTGAACCAAGCACTGTACAAAGCACTAGGTTTACAGATAGAAAACCAAGGTGGCTCCTGCTCTTAAGGAGCTCACATTCCTATTACGGGAGATAAACACAGAAGAGGGTTTAGCGTCAGGGGAGATGGAAAGGCCCAGGAGTTCACAGGATGTAGCAGCAGAGCAGATGGTAAAGCCTGATGGATCTTGGGGGAAAATGGCAGAGCAGAAGATCCCCACCAATGACTGTTGGCAATGCCAAAGTGTTGGAATGGAGCAGGGTTCTGGGTTACCTAAGAGAGAGGTGGGGATGGTAGGAGTTCAGCATATCCAGCCTGAATAGATTGTCTAACACCTGGTGGAAACTGGAGAGTAAGAGCTATGTCAGGAAGGAGAAAGCTTCTTGGGATCTGCTCCAATCGGGCCCTCAGTTGGCATCTGAAAGGCTGGGTTTGGAAGGAGGTCTCCGGAGATAATACTTATATTCTTTTTGTTGTTGTTGTTCAGTCATTTCAGTCATGTCCATGACCCCATTTGGAGTTTTCTTGGCAAAGATACTGGAGTGGTTTGCCATTTCCTTCTGTGGTTCATTTTATAGATGAGGAAACCAAGGCAAACAGAGTTAAGTGACTTGCCCAGGGACACACAGCTAGTAAGTGTCTGATGCCAGATTTGAACTCAGGGAGAGGAGTCTTTGTGACTCCAGGCTCAGCACTCTATTCACTGCACCGCCTAGCTGCCTAGCATTTCTCATATAACATTTTCACTGTGAGTGAAATAACAGAAATATAGTATTTTGTAACCATAATCAATGGAGACAGCTTGATAAAGCATTAAACTTGGAGTCAGGAAGCCCAGAGTACAAATCCTACCTCAGATGCTGACTAGTTCTCGTCACTTAACTTCTCTTGGCCTCAGTTTCCTCATCTGTAAAATGAATACTTCAAAGGGTTGTTGTGAAGATCAAATGAGATAATACATGTGAAAAACTTTGCAAAGCTTAAAGAACTATAAATTGTGATTTATTAATAAAAAATGTAAGGCATCATTATTTTTGGCAACACTGGTCTTATTAAAGCAGAATGACCTGCTCATTTTCAACCAATAAAGTTTTTTGTTGTTGTTGATTATGTCTTTTTTTTTAATCAAATACATAGAATGAGTTTATCCCTAGTGTTCCAAGAGGAAGCCTCAGCTTTTTGAGTGATGGAAAATTGCCACTTAGCTGGGCAATGAATGAGCTTTAAATAGGTCCCATTATTTTTACAAGGTTATTATTGTAACAGTTCCATAATAAAAAAAAGAAACCTGCCTTTCAATTCTACTCTTATTGCAGGTTTATGATCAGTCCATTAACCTCCAGCCAGCCCCAGCTTTTCACTTCAAGACACGGCAAGTTTTCAGCCATGGTTATTGCACAGAATAAAATTATCCTTTATTGGCCTACATAATGTTTCTGACAAGTTCGCTCTGTGAGTTTGTTAGGTAAGTCAAAGATAAAAAGCCAGAGCTGGGAAGCAGGAGCTTGCTGGAATTTTCAAAGCTCTTAACCTATTTCTATATGATTTTGGCTGAGTGTATGGGACTATGGTTTAAAAGTACACCTCATAATCCGAAAGAACTGAGTTCAAATTCTGACTCTGACCTATACTGGTTATGGGACCCAGGGAAAATCCCTTCACTTCTTAGGCAACTCACTAAATCTTTAAATTGCAGAGTAGGTGTGGATAGCTATTAGCAGAACGTGTTTCCTTCCCAGGGGTTCCCTGTATCAAGGACATCCCAAGTCTGGACATGAAGCAGGAAATTCTCATTCATGATTCAACACGGTTGAAGAATTCATGATTAATGATCCTGTTGGAAGTAAGAACTTGTGACTACAATGCGATGTTTACATCCTGCATTTCTATTTCATTATATTCCCCCTGAGTACCTAGTATAGTGTCTGACAAATAATGGACACGGTGTTTATTGATTTTTGGTTAATTCCCTATAGAAGGGTGGTATATGACCCAAACTAACTTCTCTGTTTTATTTTTCTTCCATTTAAAATATTATTCAAATATATGGTTCTTTGCTTTTATAATGATCCCCTACCAAACAATAGAAGAAAAATCTGTGTCTTCCTAGATTCTACTTTCAAGAAAGTGCCCTCATAAGCAACTAACTCCCTTTGCAAAGTCGCTTTAGTCCCTGTTTGGCAGCACTGACCGAACTAGACACTATTTTTCCATGTATTTCGTCTCAGGATCTGAAAGTATTCAAGAGAGAAGGTAAGCTTTTCTGACTATGGAAAGGCTAGGATGCCCCCTACTGTTGAAATGTGGGTTGGGGGAAGCTGTTTTATTTGCAGTTGCAGATGGTGAGAGATGCTTCTTAACTGCCCTCCAGGACCCCAAAGTAATATTTAAACAAAGCACAGAGAGATGTCTACTACTCAGGTGAATAAGTGAATACATGCATAAAACATATATTCCTCTATGTGCACATATATCCACGATTCCCTACCTAATAGAATCATAGAATTTTCAAACTGAAGTAGACATGAAATAGGCACAATGGAGAGAGACCTAACCTGACCAAGGCATTTTTCTGTCCAAGAAATACTAATGGGATTCACCCTCACCCCAACAAAGTATAAACTCCTTGAGGTCAGGGATGATTTTATTTTTATTTCTAAGGTCTAGAGAAGTTTTCTGGCAAATAGTAGACATTTAGTAAATTTTTATGGAATGCTGGTTAAATTCTAGGTGGCACAGTGGAGTGTTGGACATGGAGTCAAGAAGATATGAGTTCAATCTGGCCTCAGGCATGTCCTTGTTGTGGAACCCTGGACAAATCACTTAGCCTCTCTTAGCCTCAGTTTCTTCATCTGTAAAATGGAACTATTAATAATAATAATGATAATACCTATCCTAAAATGTTGTCATAAGGATCAAATGAGATAACATCTGTGAAATGCTTTGAAAATCTTTAAGGTAAATAAAAATATTACTTGAGATTATTCTATAAAAAAAGAAAGAAAGAAAGAAAGAAGAGTTTGGAATCAAAGGAGTTAAGTCCAAATCCCAACTCTGTCACAATCTATTTGTATGACCTGGGCTAGTTAGCCTCTCCAGACCTTGTCTTTTTCATCTAAAAAGAGAAGTTTATACTAGATGACCTCTAAGGTCCCTATGCTCACCTAATCCAGCCCCATTATTTTCCAGACAAGGAAATGGGTGGAGAGAGGCATGGTGATTTGTCCAAGGTTATATAGTAAGCTAACATGAGAGCAGAGACCAGCACCCAGGTATCCTGGTTCTTCACCTAAGATGCTTTCAATTTCCCCCTACCTCCACCTTCCCCACCAAAAAAAAAAAAAAAAGACAGCTGAAACATAACTTGAAAGGTGTTTGATTAGGAGTAAATAAAGTATATTAGCTGATCAAATCTTAAAACTGGAAGAGGATACAAGAGAAGTCTTCTTGGATTTATAGATAAAAAAGTGAACTAAGATCTTACAGAAAGGGAGTGTCAGGGCAGGGAATAGAGCCCAGGTCTTCTAATTAAGGTTTCTTTTAACTTCTACCACAAGTGAGTATTTATAGTAGTGGTTTAATGCAGGCAGTTATTAATTTAATATTTATTAAATGCCTACTATGCACCAGGCTCAGTTTCAGGCGCTAATACAAAAACAAAACACTAAAACAGCCCCTGCCATCAAAGTGCTAACATTCTATCAATCAGCTAGCATTTACTAAGCTGCTGCTATGTGCCAGGCACTGTGCTAATTGTCGGGGTTACAAGTACAAAGGATGAAACAATCCCAACTCCCAAGCAGTTTACACTCTAATGGAAGAAACAACAAAAACATTTACAATATATAGATGTAATAAAGTGAATAAATGTTGTTCACCCTTCATTTTCAAAGAATACCAATGACATCACAGGATAATGTTTTGACTGGCGTGTGAATTGGATTTAAGTGAGGCTGAATTGCACAAAATCTTTAGCCTCACTCTCTCTTTGAAGTCCAGTGGCAAGACAAAAGTCAAGATGATTGGCGATGGCCCAGGATGCAGTGGATGACCTTGGCATCTTCAATGTCTAACCAAGCTCTAAACACTCCACAGCTCCTGCTTCAGCTACCTTCAAGGCAGTTGGAAAAAATTGTTCTCATCTGTCCACTGTGCTTGTGGAAGTCTTCACATCCCTAGAATAGACATCTCCCTAACTCACCAACAGGTTTGAGGCCTATCAATTACCCTCAGACTGGTTTAGCCAGTCTGCCAAGACAGTTTTACTGGGATGGCTACTGTGCATGCTACAGCTTCTTGGAGCCCCATGTGAGAGTTGGGTGGAAGGTGGACACAAAAGGTGGATGAGCAGCCCTGAAAAGGGCTCAGCAAGCCTTCACACCAGAGGTGCTAGTCCTCCCTGAACACCCCATACACCCCAAGTGAAAAAATGTAAAAACATAAAGTGGTGGTACACAAGGTAGTCAGGGAGGGAGGTCACCAGTGTCTGGGGGAATCAAAAAAGGCTGAGCAAAGATGTTCACAATTCAGCCAGTGCCAAATGCGTCCAAAGTACACACAGATTAATTTGAAGGGCAGAAGGGTGGAGCTAACTAGGGGAACTGAAGAAGACCTTACATATGTGGTCACGCCTAAACTAACATTTGAAGGAACCAAAATAATCCAAGAGGCTGAGATAAGAAGAGAAAACATGCCAGGTCTGGAAAACATCTTACACAAAAGCCTGGAGATGGGAATTAAAATGTTGTGGACAGGGAATAGCAAATAGATCAGTTTGACTGTAATGTAGAATAGGACATGGTGGAGAATAATGTCTGGAGATCAGTCTGGATAGACAGAAGAGCCACACGGTGAGGAGTTCAAAATGGCAGACAGAGCAGCTTGTTGAATTCCATCATAGCAGTAATAGGGAGCCAGGGAAGTGTCTTAAGCCAGTAGGAATGTTTGTTTTCTTTGAGCTGTCACTAAATTTTTAGTTTTGTGAACTTTTGTGAGCATTGAGAACCACATATATGTAAGACAAGTTGGCAACGGTATGTGGGGTGATGGGGGCAGCTAGGTGGCATAGTGGATAGAGCACTAGCCCTGGAGTCAGGAGGACCTGAGTTCAAATCTGGCCTCAGACACTTGACACTAGCTGTGTGACCCTAGGCAAGTCACTCAACGCCAATTGCCTCGCACACAAAAAAAATCTGAGGTAATGTCAGGTAGGGAAGTTCCCAGATTTTCTGGGTGGGGTCAATGAAGAAAAGAGTTGGGAAAAATTCTCATAGCCTCCACTATTTGGTGTCCATTCAAAAAAGTCATTGAATTCCTAAACCTGCCAACAACTGTTTATTAAATGCTCACTGTGCAAAAGGCACAGTGCAGGGCACTGAAGAACATAAATAAAACAAGGCTCCTACCCTACAGAAGTTTAAAAACAATACAGGACGTCAATAACGTGGGGAAATAAACGATCTCCTCCTCCATTTCAGTGAAGTTCAGCATACATTTTTTATTAATGTTAAAAACATTCTTCTTGGAAAGATCATGATCATTTTCTCCCAAATTTAAAATGGAAAAGCCCTCTCTGCTTAGTAGCAACTATACTAACTTATATTATATAAGTTATATTTTATAGTAATCATGAAACAAAAAATGAGGAAATACAAAGAAAAGAAAAAGACACTGACCTCAAATTGCCTACATTCTTTTCATGATTCCAGAAGATTTAGAGAGATTATCTACATATATGACTCCAGTCAAACTATTATGGCATATACTAATAATTGAAATAACGAATATGTACGGGCTTAGTTGATTGTGTTTCCTTGTTGGGACTTAGGGTTGGGTTTGCTGAATTGGGTCCATAGATCTCCTTCATGGTTCCCACTTTCCTTTCCAGCCCCTAAGAGGGTCTCTCTATGGGTCTATTCTTGGCCCTAATTTTTTCTCCTTTGACAATCTGATATGCTACCATGATGTCAATCATCACTGTTCTGTATATGATCTCTCTTCCTTGGGTCTTATTTCCAATTCCTCTTGGACAAGTCAATGTAAATACTCCACCTACACCCTAAACTAAATACATCAAAGTCAGAATTAATCTTTGCTTCCCCCCCAAAAAAAGGGCCCTTTCTCCTAATTCACCTGTTTTTTGTTGAGAGCACCATCATCACACACTTTCTGCTAACTTCATTAGGACCAAGCTGACCTACTTTCTGTTTCCTGTGTGCAGTATTCCATTTCTCATTTCTAGGATGTTTCCATGCCTGGAATTCATTCCTTTCTCATCTCAGCCTCTTGGAATCCCTGATACTAAGCATCAAAACTTTGGAATCATCACTCTTCTATATTCTTCACACACCCCGACACACATCCAGTGAGTCACCAAGTTTCATCAAATTTATCTCTGTAATGTGTCCTGTATCTATTCCCTCTATTACATTTCCACTGTCACCACACCTAGTGCAGACCTTTGTCACTTCTCCCTTGGATAGTATCCTAACCAGTCTCCTTGTCTTTATCTCACCCTTCAAGCCATCCTACATGTTGCTGGCAATATAATTTTCCCAGTGAATAGACCTGATCCCATTCCTTCCTTTCTAAAAAACCATGAGTTTTCCCTTCTTATTTATTTAATAAAATACAAATTTCACAGCCTTGAGTCAATACCTTCAATAATTTCAACACATTTCTTATTATCATCACCTTCTTTCACAAGCACTATGTTCCAGCTAAAGCTTTAACTAGGAATTCTTGCACCAGGGGCAAATTCAAATGGTGTGGGATATAACATACAACTCAGACAGAGGACAACCTGCCCTAGGTTCATCCATGCTAGAAGAGACTTTCTGTATCCCCCAAAATCTGGACTATACCTCCAAGGCATGACAAATAGATCCTGACCTCCTCAATTCTCAGAAGAAGGTAGAAGAGTGGAAAGGTAAGGAAAGGTGGACTCTAGAAGAGAGACATCATGACATTGGACCCCTGAATGATAAAAGCCCAAGACAGTGGGAGAGAATAAGAGGAATTCTCACATATGGCACAGGCTGAGAGATTACAAGGCTTAGACCAGAAGATGGATCAGAAGACTGCCTCGAGGAAGAAGCATTTCCTCCATCCACCAGAGTTTTGTGTGCCATCAAGCAAAGCCCAAGTCACTCCACCTTAGAATGGACTCCAGCCAAATTAAATGACTCATCATTCCTTCTGCTTCCCAATTCCACGTGTTTGAATTCATCGTGCCAGGCTGGAATGGACTTCCCCACCTCTGCCTGTCGAAATTCTTCTCTTCCTCCAAAGGTCTAGCCAGATGCCACCTCTATGATGAAGCCTACAAATACAATTGATCATCTTTTCCTTACAGATTAACACCACTCTAGATACACAGGACAGATCCAACAATCATCTTCTAACATGCATTATGTTTATTTTTGTATAAATCTTATATTCTTCATACTAGACAGTAAGTTGCTTGAAGACAGGGACTGCATCAATGATTTTGTTGAATTGTTGTTTATTTCTTTGGTTTGACCAGTATGTACTCTATTTAAATACAAACAATATTTTGGAGTAGTTTAATACGTACTTTGAAACATCATCAAAATGGGGATTCCCTCTACCAGTTCAGATCACCACCTCATCATGCATTCTCACACTAAAATTCTTATACATATCCTTCTACCATAAATCCTCCATCAAGGACCTACACAATGTCCTACAGGCCCTTCTATGGTTCTTTCATTTTTTTATAGGAACCAATACAACAACGGAGCTGAACATCAGTTGTCTGTCATTCTTGCTACACGATGGCTCCATCACCTTTTCCCTTTAAAAATTTTCTCAATATCTTTTATGCAACCTCTCACATGCAATGTTTTAATTAATCCTGGCTACAAATATAAATGTCTCATTTCTATCACCAAGTAGATGAGTTTCTTTTTCTTTGAAATATATGTAAAAATGGGTCTCAATATGATCACCAGTATATAAACAATTTTACAAGTCCAAAGGAACAGCATGTTTGCTATCATAAAAAAATATTCACACTTTGTCTATTGTCACAATTTTGTTTCTACTTCAGATGGCCTCCTCACAGCCATCTTCTAGTGAATAACATATTGCAAATGACATGGAAGAAAAAAAATGCTTCAAGCAAAATGATTATTCTACAATTTCAGCAGGAAAGCACATTATCATCTATCTTTTACTGTACTGTTATCTGAGTGTTTTTTTTCAGCTATTCGAGTGGCTTTTCCCATTGAGTAAGTTGTATTCAATCACTGGATTCAGTACATGCCATCAAGCACACAAGAGCTTATGACCCATGCTGTGAAATTGACCAGGAGCCAGAGCCAATGGACCTGAAGTCTATACACAGGTGGGCACTTCTCTCTTTCCTTGGTGGGAAAATGCTAGAAATATTTCCTTGCAATTTTTGTAGATTTCTTTTCTGTGTGTCTTCTGAGCATTAGGAAATGGGCACAAGAAAAATAAATTACTAGGGGAAATAGGAGTATAATAATGGTTTCCATGCTTCCTGATTTTATTATCAAACCAGTCATTTCATGCTGAAACACAAACTCATCTGGAAAAAGTGGCTACTAAGGTGACAGAATGGAAATTACCTAATGATTTGTGGTTTGAACTATAAAACATGTAACTTGGCACACTGAAGGCCATAGTCTATATTAAAATAACATGGAGAACAGATGTCATAACTTAATATGACTTTTTTAATGGATTGGATACCCAGATACTCTGGTTTGACCCAGATTTTCCACTTTGCTTTGCATGCATAGACAGTCTGAAGAATGATGATTTCTAAAAATATGTATGTATATAACACATACATGTGTACACATATGCAATATTTATATTTATGTATTCGTTCTTTTATTGATTCTTATCTATATTCATTCCAGAGGTTATTGAGTCATTGGTGTCAAATTCAAGGTGATAATTATCTTTTGAACATGTGATCAAACTTTGGCATATGCACAATTTTGCCCCAAAGTATAGATAAACATATGGTCATTAGATTGTAAGATCACCCTAAAGGTGGAAAGGACCACAGAGATCATTTAGTCCAATGGCTCAACTGTGCAGATAAGGAAACTGAGGCTAGTTAGTTATTGGCCAGTAAGACTCGGTCTTTCTTCTCCTCTCTTCTCCCTCTACACTGTCTTACTCAGTGATCTCATCCACTTCCAAGGAACAATTATCAGTTCTATGTAGATGACTCTGAGATAGATAGATAAATAGATGGATAGAAAGATAAAAGTTCTATGCAGATGACTCTGATAGCTAGCTAGACATATCTATCAGAATTATCTGTAAATATATATATATGCATGTGTGTATGTGGGTGTTTATATATTTGTGTGTATTATGTGTGTGCATGTGTGTGTGTGTGTGTGTGTGTATCTAGCCCTAAACCCTGTGCTAAAATAAAATCACACATCTCCAACAGGCTCCTGGACATCTCAGATTGGATCCCCATAAGCATCTCCGAATCAATGTGTCCAAAATGGAACTCATTATCTTTATCCCCAAACCATCCCCCTTTCCAAACTTTTCTATTACTGTCAAAGATACCACCATTCTCCAGCCTTCTAGACTTACCAACTTGATATTATCCATGACTCTCTAGTCTCACTCACCCCAAATATGCAATCTGTTACCAAATCTTGGTATGAAAGTTTATATTTTCACATTTCTGATATGTCCCCTTCTCTCCACTCACATTACCACAACCCGAGTTCTGGTCCTTATCACCTCTTCCCTGAACTGTTGCAAATGCCTTCTAATTGATCTCCCTGTCTCATCTCTCTCCACTCCAAACCATCCTCCCCTCAGCTGCCAAGATAATTTTTCTAAAGTATAGGTCTGCCCATATCATCACCCTATTCAGTGAGCTCCAGTCACTGTCAACCTCCAAAATTAAACATATTGTGCCTCAGCTTCTTCATCTATAAAATGAGACTGGACTAGGTCTCTCCAGATTTGAAATTGATGACCTTGATTTGGGTGATTTGTGTACATGTGTACAGAAGGGACAAACCTCAGTCAGGGGAAACCTCAGGTCTGGCACATGTATGAGCTGTGAGGAAGCCCAGACCAGAAGAACAACTCTTAGGCCTCCTCTGTTAGTATCTAGAGTGCCCAGAGAGACCTGCGTATCCTTAACATCTGAGAAAGGATAGCAGTCAGGAGAACCAGAATAGATCAGTGATGAACACCAGCATGGAGTGAGTACAACTGGAGGAGACACAGAGAAGTCTTCCTAACAGACCATAACAGAGTCTGCTGGGAGCAACCCATCACAGAGGACCAGGACAGCTGGAACTAGACTTCCTGAGAATAACAGCACACACAGGAACTGTTTGATATAATCAATGTAGGCTTTGGATAGTAGACTACCAACAAGGAGATGGTCTGGTTTAAGCTAAGTTTTGAGGGAAGCCAGGGATTCTAGGTTCAGGAAAATGAGGCCCAGGGAAGTATAGTCGCTTGTCTAAGGTTACATGAGTAGTTAGTGTCAGAGGTGGGATGAGGAGAAAATAAATGTTTGCTAATTGAAAACAAAATTACTTTTTTAATTATAGGTGAAAAAAAGACATGCTTTTAAAATACATGCTTAGAAATATGAGTTTTTGGTAAAAATTTGGAAGCTAAAACAATCTAATTTATTAGCAATATATAGCATATGAGATCACCCACAGTGATTACAGAATTAGAATATAATATCTACTACTAGAATAAATCTGAATGTATATGAAAGTAAATGTTTAAAGTAACATGTTAAGGCTTATTCCTTTTTGGAAAGGAATAAACGCCACAAAAATCACAAGGCTCATTATACTTGATTCCTTCTGATTCTTTTAGCATGCTGCATTTCATCCAGGACATTTCTCACAGACTCCACACAAACTTCTCCCTTGTGATGTTTCTTAGAAGCCAAGTTCCAAACATGTTCAAAGTTCTCATCGGTAAGGTTGACACCAATATTCCGTAGTATCCGGGCAATCTATAAAGACAGCATTTTAAAATAAGGGCAAGTGTCATTTCAAAAATCAATATAAATGAAGTGTTTGTCCACGTCTATGCATAATAGAGAGGAAGACAATAGGGACCAAGGCTCAAAGACACAACAGTTTTTTTTTCAAGACAGTTTAGATTAACAGACACTCAGGGATAATGAGAAGAGAGAAGAGGGGAAAAAGAAGATAGAAAAGAAAAAGATTAGTAAAAGGAAAATGTAGGGTTACAAAGAAAGATGAGAAGCTAGAAAAAGAAAATAAAAAGTCAAAGGAGGCCCTTCTATCCAGTGAATAGTCTGAATTAATTTAGGTATTAACTGATTTGATCTTCTTGCTATCCAAGGGACTCTCTAAGTCTTCTCCAGCACCACAATTTAAAAGTGTTGATTCTACAGTGCTGTTTTCTTTATGGTCCAGCTCTCAAAGCCATACACTGCTACATCACACTTGCCAAAATAATGGAGTCTTTCATAATTTGTATTCCATGTGCCAAGCTTCTTTGCGGCCTTTCCCCTCATCAATGGCAACCCATTCTAGACTTTATCTTTCAGGTGCCAGCCTATTATCTATAGTTTGTTGTTTGACACATTCCATGGGACTAAAATGGATGTATACTTAAGTCTTAGCTTTCCGTCTCTTTAAGACACTGTTGTGCGGTGGCAACTAGGTGGTGCAGTGGATAGAGCACCAGCCCTGAAGTCAGGAGGACCTAAGTTCAAATCCAACCTCAGACCAAACACTTGACACTTACTAGATTTGTGACCCTGGGCAAGTCACTTAACCCCAATTGCCTAAATAAAAAAATAAATGAATAAAAGAGACTGTTCACAACAGGAAAAGAGCTGCATTTGGAATCAGAGAACATTAAATAATAACTAAAATAATGTCAAATGTGCAAAGAAAAGTTCTAGAAGTCCGAAGTTCACAGGAAGTTGGGGGGGGGGGTTAGGGAGGAAGCTGATAGGAACTGGGCTATGTTTAAGATAGTTGGTGAAAAGGCCCAACATTTTCTCAGAATAGGTAGAGAGGGACAGGAGATGTCTACTGAAAGATCCATGCTAAAGAAAGGGATACAGGTTCCTTCAATCCCAAGGGCATCCATCCCAGAAATAAACCTCCAGGAACCTTAGTGGCACCTGCCACTGGCCTAGAGAAAAAAGACCACAGACCCTCCCTTCTGAGTCCTTTCCAGTTTACCCTAAAAGTAATAACTCAGATAAACCTTGAGGGACATCTGAATAGACCAATATGATTCCAAGGAGCAGTCTCTTAAAAAAAATATAGACCATCTGTTTATGATGCCTAAAATTCCTATAATTTTCTACAATTAGGATCATTGATAGAGATTTGAAAGAGAACTTAGGATCATCTAGTGCCCTCTTTTTACAAAGGATTAAGGCCTTGTTAAGGTTAAGGGAATTACCCAAGGTAGCACAACCAGGATTTGAACTTGAGCTCTCTGATTCTACAAGGCAGGAGCAGTGTCATTGGAAAGTGACATTGATTGTATTTAAGCATCCATAAAATACTTTTTTAAGAAGTAGAGGAAAAAGTTGAGCTCCATAGTGAATATATGGGGAGAAAGAAACATTTCCTATAATAAGGTCAATTTGACAAACTTAGGAATTTCTCTGTCAGACAAGAAGGACCACAGACCACAATGGCTGTGACTTAATGCTTACCCATCAGCCTTGCTGAAACCACAGGTAAGGTACCTGTGAAATGAAATCACATACTGATGTACCTGAAAGATCAAAACTAGAACCAGCACTCCAAGAGCTTTTTTTCTTCTTTTTCTGTTTGTTTGAGTTTTTTTAACTTTTACTTTTAGTTGTCCTGTTTTTGATGCATTTTAGCTATTTAAAGATTTAAGCATACACAAATGATTTGTAATACATACAGATCCATTCTACTTTTCTTTCTCCAGAACTGTGCAAAACCTTCACAACCAAATTTAGGGTTATTCAAAAGGTTCTCTGCTTCAGGCATTCTAATTAATTTTGCAGCAGAAAGCTTCAACTTTTTTTGTTTTGTTTTTTAAAGTCTAGAAAGGAAGATACAGATAGAATTAATATTTACTTGATACTTTGAAAAAAAATATACTGTACCTCATCTTTTGATCTAGCCTTAAAGAAGTCTCTTTCAAACACTCCTTTTTCACTGAAGATGGATGGGTATAGCAATGTATAAGCAGTGCCTGAATCACCATAATTGGTTCTATCGCTAATGCGACGGTAACGAGGGGAAGCTACATCAGAACGAATCGTTGGAACACCGCACGTGGGGATACCTACAAAATGAAAATTCATGAGAAAAGGAAACAAAATCTGCAAATTAGTAGGGGGGAAAAGCTCACATCAAGAGAGGAGGCATATAATAGAGAATATTTGACGGAGGCTCATTCATATTATAATGAAAGAAGTCATATGGAAGTCTACTACAGACCTCTTGATCAAAAAGAAAAAAGTAATGAGTTTAAGAAACAGATAACAAACTTGGCAAACAAGTACAGCATTGAAATGACAAGGGATTTCAGCTATCTTGACATTTGCTAGAGCACTCTCGACTCAAAGCAGAGTAGCTAATAATTTCTTGATTTGTCTTCATTTTCAAAAATAAAGAAGAAGTAAGATAAAAGGGGAACAGCTTTTCTGTACTTGATGACCAAAAAGGAAGGCCTAATTAATGAAGCAAAAATTCCAAGAATCACAGAATCAGGAAATGCCAGAGAAGGAAAGGGCCTCAGAGTCCTACCATCCAATCCAATCTAACCTGACCAAGAATCCCCTCTACAATATCACTGACAACTGGTCAACCGGTGGAAGTGAAAATAAGAAGAAACCTTGGAGGAAAGTGACCCTAAGAGTTTGGGGTGAATAAGAAAGGAGCCTCTTGGCATAATCAGATGTACTCTATATTTTTGAAGAATAAATTTGGGGAAGTGCAGAGAGAAGATTGGTAGGATACCATAGTCTTAAATTCCATAGGAGATCCTAGCTCTGGAGGGATGGCGTATCCTCAAGAAAATAATTCTGACTTAACAGCTACGAAAGATTCAGATGAAGAAGGAAGTAAGGAAGTAAGACTGAGGTAAATAGGAAAATATCTTATTGGCTATGCTGAAATATACTGGCTACATGACCCTGGCAGGTGACCTCACAGAGTCCCAGACAACTATCTAAGCGTATTAAGTTGAAGAGCAGGTAGAAATCTGTGTTGATAAAGCATGTTTCCTGATTGGGAGTTCCCTTTACCAATGAAATCTAAGTGCTATCCAAAAAAGAAAAAAAAAGAAAGAAAAAAAAGTTATTTCACTGGCCAACAGATTTTTTTTTAAGGCATATTTAGAAAACTGAAGCAAAGACAGTAAAATAAGGATGAATACAACAGAGTAACACAATCCCTGGAAAAGTAGTGTCAGGAGCAGTGAAGGTCAAAATGAGATGAGGTTGGCAATAAATCTAAGAACAAGGAAGGGACTTTTCACTATGTTTGGGAGTACAAGGAAGAGAACAGAAGGGCTAGGCCTGTTACTGGGTGGAGGGGGGTGGTACAAAAGTAAAGGATGGTGAAAGACAAGAGAGACAGTTAACATGGTGCAGCAGAAGGCTAGCCAGAAACTGCAAAGGATCTGAGTTTGAATCCTGGCCCTGCTGCTTTCTTACTTGTGTGACCTTGGGTCTCAGTTCCTCATCAATAAAATAAGAGGGGCAGACTGGATCACCTTTAAGGTGCCTTGCAGTTCTTAATCTATCAGCTACTCAACTCCTATTTTACTAGTATTTTCTCTGCCAAGGAAAAACACTTTTGAACTAAAAGGATAGGACAAAAATGGTTAACAGAGTGGATGCTAAAGGTAAGCAAAGAGATGATGAGAACACCTCACCATTCTCAAAGTGTTCAAGGCAACAGACCTGAATGACAAGCTCCACCCAGGGTCCTGAAAGAACTTTCTAAAGTGACTGCTGAGACATGGTTGATGACCTTTGGCAGCCCAACTGCCTCAGGGCTAGAATGGGCCAACAGCCCAGTATTCAAGAGTGGGAAGAAGGTAGATTCTTCCAACTACGGGCTGCTGAGCTTCACTTTGACTCTGTTAAATTCTAGAGTACTTTTTAAAGGAATGGTTTATGAGCACTCAGAAAGGAAATTGTGACCACTAAGAGACAGCACAAGTTCAAGAATGTCAAGCCAGACTGATTCCATTTCCCTCCTTTGTGGGATTTTTGACAAGGAAATTGGGGTTGAGCCTGGATTTTACAGAGGAATTTGACAAAGTCTCGCATGTTATCTGTGCACTAGATTGAGATATAGAGTCTGGATATTAGATAGTCAGGTGGATATGAAATTTGTAGAGGAAAAGAAGAAGGGAAGGAGAGAGGGAGGGAGGGAGGAAGAGAGGAAGGAATGAAGAAAAGAAGGAAGGAAGGAAGGAAGGAAGGAAGGAAGAAAGAAAGAAAGGAAAGAAGGAAGGAAAGAAGGAAGAAAGGAAGGAAGGAAGGAAAGAAAGAAAGGAGGGAGGAAAAGAGGAGGAAGTCATTGATCTACCAAAGTTCGACGATAGCAATGGTGGTCATTTGCCTTGGTCTAAGTCAACCCCTCTTAACCTATAGTGATGTAACTAGGGCAGGGCAAATAGGACTTTGTTCCAGGCTATTAAAACTCAGAGGGGCATATGCCCTCTCCTAGTGGACTTCCAGCAAGCTTTCCTCCTTCCCTCCAGCTTCTACCTGGCAAACACGATGGCCTCTTACATGGTTCTCACTGCATCCTGGCATAAAGAGAAATGACCAGTGCTGCACCTTCTCCAACTACCATGCCTCCCTGGTGGCCACCTACTTCTCTCCTCCACCTCCTTCTAGGGGGTTAGCAAATAAAGTTCATTTCAGGGGTATAAGCCGGGCTCTATAGGAGAGAGGTTCCTTGCCTTGGCATTACTGAACCTGAACACAAGTAGCTTGCCTGACAGCCACCACGACACAATGAAAATGAAGGACAGTGAACTCTGGAGACGGGATCCTGAGGCCTTCCTGTACACCAGATGGGCTTCCCCAATGCCTAATCTCACCCTGCTCCCTGACCCAGTGGCAAGCCCCCAAGGAGTGACCTGGAGCAAGGAGTCTCACTCCCCCAGGCTTTTCTCTGGGATCTGTCCCCCACCCCTGCCTTCTCCACCCCCCCCCCTGCACTTTCCCCAAGCATGGAAATTTCTAGTTACCATTCTACGGATCTTCAAATATTATGTATGTTAATTTCTACTTAACATGGATAGATTTAAGCCAAAGCATAAAGTTCATTATTCTTTCCTCCTCAGTGGAGAGATGAGAACCTCTCTCCCCCTACAAGGTCCCCTTCAGCCCTCTGAAGATGCATGTGATGGACAAAAGAATTATGAGGCTGGAAACTGGCAAAGATGGTGAAGGACAGAGACAGTCAGTGCTGGAGACCCTTGGGAGAGAATACACTCCAATACGGTCTTAGGGGAAGTGGGAATGGAGTCAACCATTACGGAAAATAATTTGGTATTATGCAACAATAATAACCATTCATGCCCTTTGACCCAGAAATTCCACTAATAATAATAGCTAACCTTTACACAGGATTTAAAGTTTTGCAGAGTATTTTAAGTATATTGTATCACTTAATATTCACAACCTTATGAGATAGGTACTATTATCCCCATTTTGCAGATGAGGAAACTGAGGATAAAAGAAGTTATGTGACTTCCCCAGAATCACACCACTACTACATATATAAGGCAATGTTTGAACTTGTCTTCCTGACTCTAGGTGCAATGTTCTGTCCATTGTAACACCTAGCTGCTATTGTAACACCTACCTGACACTACTGAACAGTTACCTCAAAGAGGTCAAAGGCATGAAGGTCATATTCTCTGTCTCCTTCTCTCTTTCTTTCTCTCTGTCTGTCTTTCTGTCTGTCTCTGTCTCTCTCAGTCATCTGTCTCTGTCCCCATCGTCTGTCTGTCTGTCTGTCTCTCTCATTCTCATACACACATTTGTGTGTGTATACGCATATACAGTCAGAGCAAAAATTTTTGAAATAGCAAAAAACCGGAAACAAAATATCATATGAACATCATGAAATCTTATTTGGGCCATAACAAATGTTGAAAAAAAACTCAGAAAAAATAGGAATAATAATAGCTAAAATATATACAGCACTTTAAGGTTTGCAAAAAGGACATGTTAACTTATTTGATCCTCTCAACAACTCTGGGAAGTAGGTGCTCTTACTACCCCCATTTAATAGATGATTAAACTGAGAAACAGAGAGGTTAAGCAGTTTGCCCAGGGCTATTCAGCTACTAAATGTCTGAGGCAGCATTGGAACCCAAGGTTTCTCACACTCTATCCACTGTACCATCTGTTTCAATTGAGGAAAATTTGCTACTTCCTGGGGCATCCAGTTCCATCTCTGGCTAGCTCTTACATCAAGCATAAGCTTGCCTCTCTGCAACTCCTCTTCTTCTGTTCCCCCTCCAATGCCATTATAGTGGGGTGTATGAAGCACTGGAGTGAAGCCAGCAGAGCCAGGAACTCATTCTCCACAGTAACTACAACAATATAATTTCAAGAGCACCAAAATGAAAACCTCCAAGCAATTCTAAAGCCCAATCTTGGCCCCAGAGATGAGGAAATGCACCTCCATCCTTTCTGGAAAGAGCTGGTAGGTGACTGTGAATGTGGAATGTTGCATATACTTCCAGCTGTCATCACTGCATCAACTGGCTTTTGAATGACTTATCGTGAAGAATAGATCTGGAAATTACTCTGATGGAAAGAACAAAAGGAAAAAGGAGGAGGGAGCAAAGAGAAGAGGAATGAGGAAGAAGAGGAGGAGACTGAGGAAGGAGGAAGAGATGGAGAAGGGAGGAGGTCAAGGTACCATGCAACTGGGAGGGAACCAAGAAGGCGTTTAATCCTCCCCTTGCCAAAGTAATTGATGTCCACTCTATCTCAAAGAATTCTGGAATGGGTAAATACCCTTTGTAACTAATCACAGTGAAAGTCAAATTTTTATAAAATGTTCATTTTGCTAAGTTCCTGATTTGCCATTGATTCAGCCTAGCTAAAACACAGAGAATGTTGTCTTGATGTTTATATGTGTCTCTTAGATCTTTAACAAAAAAAAAAGTCTAATATACTCACTCATTGGAGAAATGCCTCCTACAACTGAATTAATCTGAGAAGATGATGTTTTATAATCAGCAAATACTTTATCTGTTGGTCGTGAGATAGTCCGAGGAGTCTTCATTGGTTTTCCAGGTTCTTCTTGTACAATATCTTCAGGCTTGATCAGAGGAGCGACCTGGCCCTCTAATTCTGTACCAGTAATAAGGAGGCACTGAGGATCTTCTGACATTTTTTTCCCTTTAAGAAAGTAGCAGAAAATGTCCACTGTGATCAGTACCAAGCATTTCCAGCTACCATTACTTAGAGTCAAATGATGAAATTTTCTACTTCTTGCCAAAGTCAGTCAGTTACTTATTAAGGCTTACTATGTGCCAGGCACTGTGCTAAGCTCTGGAAAAAAAAATGTCCCTTGCCTTCAAGTAGCTTACATCTTTATTTTTCTCAGGATTTTTTGAGGCTGACTCTCCCTAACTTGCCCAGGCTGGAAATACAACGGCCACTCATGGGCCAGTCCCAATACTGACCAGCTTTAGCTGGCTCCATTTTTCCAACCAGGAAAAACTGCCCCTCATTATGTAGCCCTCCAATCTCAGGATCAACATATTTGTGCCATAATGTAGACTCCAATCAGTATAGCCCACTGCAGCTCAGAACTCCCAAACTCAAGTGATCCACCAACCTCAGTCTCCCCAGCAGCAGCAGGGACCACAGATATGAGCCATCACTCCTGGTTAAGGAATGTCATTTTAACAACAATGTGTAAATAACTTGATACGTACAAAATATATACAGAGTAGATGGAAGGTCATCTCATAAGGGAAGGCATTAGCAGCTGGGAAAACTAGGACAGACCTTCTATAGAAGATATAGCCTTTCCATCTTACCCAGGCTAGAAGTCAGGGGCTACTCACAGGCCCAATCCAATCACTGACCAACACTGAAAGCTTGGACCTGCTCTTTTTCCAACCAGAGCATGATTGTCCTCTAGGCAAACTAGTGGCCCTCTGTTCCCAAGGGCTCACCACGCTGATGTTGTACTTAACAAGGACACCCAATGGGCATACCCCACTGCAGGTCAAAGCTCTGGTGCTCAAGAGATGGGCCAGCCTCAGCCCCATTAGAAATGGGGAGCACAGGCATGAACCACCAGGCCAAGCTTATCAATGCTTTTTTGTCCATTCGTTCAAACCATCTTAAAAATCACATACCTCGGATGAGGATCTTTTCTTCAAATTCCTTAATGGGCATTTTGTCCTTCCAGTTCAAAAAATTGGTGAACTCTTGGTAGTTAATCCTGCCGTCCTTATCCAGATCACAGTAATCAAACAGTTCATCCAGGAGCACCTCATCTAGTTCTAGGTTCATCTGAGAACAGGCTCTCTGGAGCTCTTGTTTGTCTATCAACCCATCTCCATTCTGTTAGAAATAAGGGAGAAAAGCAAAAGCATGTTCTGCTCCTCCCTGCTTCTCCACAGGGGCTATTTCTCACCCTATTCAGATGAAATAACCGTCACTTAGCCTTACTGCAGGCTTACTATTGCATGAAGTTACATATCTATATCAGGAACCAATGATTAAGCTGCAATGGTCTTTATTTTGTAGATACTATATTAACTAGATAGCTGATTAGAAATATTGGTCAGAAGCATAAATAGCCCTAGCCATGTGTGGATCACCTGGCCATACATGACCTCACATATGTACCCTCCACAAGTGTGCCCTGGCAACAGAGACTCTTGTCTTAGAAGGCTCCCTCCTTCACATATCTCCCCTAGTCATGTGTATCTCCTAGAGGCAGCTAGGGAGGCGCAGTGGATACAGAGCTGGCCTGGAATCAGGAAGACCTCAGCTCAAATCCAACTTAGCTATGTGACCCTAGGCAAGTCCCTTAATCTCTGTTTGCCTCAGTTTTCTCACCTGTAAAATGGGGATATAATTGGGGTTGTTGTGAAATTGGGGTTGTTGTGAGAGATACCATTTGAAAAGTACTACAGAGCCTGGCATACAACAGGTGCTATTTAAATGCATATTCTCTTCTCTACATGTGTGCATTCTATTTGTACACCCTGGACAAGTGGACTTTCCATGTCTGTGGCTTTTTGGCCATGCATATCTTTTACTCTTCCCTACTAGTAGCATGGTAGCCTGTGGGAGAGGGTAACCCATGCATCCATCAGAAGGAATCTTCTCAATCTGAACGCTTGAGGTCCCAAGGGAAAAACTCTATTCAACAAAAAAAGCATTTATTAGCTGCCTGCTAATATACCATAAGTTAGGTTCTAGAGAGACAAAGATGCCAAATGTTGTAGTCTAACTTTATCAAGTATCTTTTGCTTTGAACTAATAATTTGTTTGGGTGGTAAAGACAGGTACCAGAATAGGTTTAAATGGGTCTTCATCCACAGAGCATCTCAATGGACGGGTCACTTTTCTGGAGATTTACATTAGAAAGAGGGGGAGAGACATCATACAAGGGAAGTATGCTACATATTCATAAGGGAATGACATGAAAACACTTAAAATATTACTGTCAAGGCATCACTCCACTTTTGAATTTGTGCATGAAGCATGTAACTTGTTTTTCTTTAGGAATGTTTCTCATAATTCAATTGAAGAAGCATATATGGATCTCCTACTGAACCAGATTCCAGGCACTAGGGTAAATGCTGGGGATACAAGGACAAAAGTGAAACAGTCTTTGCCCTCCAGGAGTTTCCATTCAACTGGGGAGGAATAAGATACATACAGATAAGTCAACACAAGAAAACTCTAGGACAGAAAGAATGCAAGCATCTAGGGAATTAAAAAAAAAAAAGACTGCCCTAGGAATGACATCTAAGTTGAACCTCGGAAGAGAATAAAGATTCTAAAGCAGAAATTCCAAATCTTTTATGTGTGTCCTGGACCCCTTTGTCTGTCTAGGGAAGCCTGGGGACCCCTTTTCAGAATCATATATTTAAATGCCCAAAATAAAAGATTACAAAGGAAATCAATTATATTGAAATGCAGTTATCAAAATTGGGGCAGCTAGATGGCATAGTGGATAGAGTGCTGGAAAAATTAATTTTCCTGAGTTCAAATCTGGCCTTAGACACTTACCAGCTGTGTCACCCTGGGCAAGTCACTTAACCCTGTTTGTTCATTCCTCATCTGCAAAATGAGCTGGAGAAAAAAAATGGCAAACCGCTCCAGTATCTTTGCCAAGAAAACCCCAAATGGGGTCACAAAGAGTCAGACATGACTGAAAAACAACTGAACAAAGTTATCAAAATACATATTTCAAGAGAAACAAAATTCACTGATCCCAGGTTAAGAACCCTTCCTCTGAGATGGGAGAGCATTCAAAGTGTGGAGAATACACAGAGACAAAAGCTCTGATACAGAGGTCAGTTCTGCCACTGTCTATGACTGTGGGGAAATCACTTCCTTCACTCATCCTCAATTTCTCCCTTTGTAAAATGAAATAGTTGCATTGAATGACCCCTATAGTCCCTTCCACCTCTGTTCCCATGGCCAACAATCATGAATTACCGCAGTGATTGTTTCTATAGCTAAGTAAATAGTTATTTAGTTGGGTTTGCAAAGTGGGTGTCAGAGATGACTAATAAAAAAAGAGCAAAGCTGGAAAATCAAATAGACAGAAGGTGTCCAGCCAAGGAACAGATGTTCCTTTCACGTTTCAATGTGCTATGGTGGCCTGAAGATTATGGATTGTGTCCACTAGCAGAAAGGGACAAAAAGTCAAGGGAGTATAACCAGATACCCAAGAGAGAAAAGAGTCATCTCATTTCTTTTCTGTGCAGGCACTGTTTGGCCAAGTGAAATGCCTTAAGAGACATGACAAAAAGAAGTTCTATATGTAAGCAGAGGTTTTCCTATATTTGGGATCTGGGCTTCTAACTTCATAAAGTTACAGGAGCCCAAAATTATTCTGCAGAGGTCTAGGGAACAGTTACTTCTCTCAAAAACCACCACCAAGCAAGTAATTATGAAGTTCTTACTATGAGCCAGGCACTGAGCTAAGAAAGCACTTGGGGGAAGGGGGAGAGTACAGCTGGGTGGCGAAGTGGATAGAGCACCAGCCCTGGAGTCAGGAGGACCTGAGTTCAAATCCGGCCTCAGATACATAACACTCACTAGCTGTGTGACTCTGGGCAAGTCACTTAACCCCAATTGCCTCACAAAAAGAAAGCACTGAGGGCACAAAAAGAAAAACAGACCCTGCCCTCAAGCAGCTCCCATTCTAATGAGAGACCATATGCAAAGAACTATGTACCTAGGAGATATATAAAGTGGAAGTGAAAGGTAAGGTCAGAGGGAAGGCACTGAGGGATGAGGGCATGGATGGGCAGGAAAGAATTCCTAGAAGGTAAACTTTGACCTAAGACTTGGAAGAAGTCCACAGGCAAAATGAACAGGAGGGGAAGCATCCAGGAGTGGAGGAGAGGTGGGGACAGTCTGTGAAAAGGCACAAGTAATGTGTGAGTAACAGCCAGGTCACTGCAGCTACATCATAGTGTGTGGAGGGGAATAAAGTCTAAGAAGATGGAAAAGTAGGAAGGGGCCAGATTCTAGGGGCCTTTAAGTCAGACTGAGAATTTCCTTCTTCATCCTGGTGGTCAGAGAGAATAGGTGGAGTTTAAGTAGAGGGAAGTGGAAGTGCCATCATCAGACCTGTGCTTTAGGAAGCTAATTGTGGCGGCTGAGTGGAGTATGGACTGTAGTAGGGAGTGACCTGGAGCAGGAAATCCAACCAGAAGGCCATTGCAATAGTCCAGGTGGGAGGTAATAAGGGACCACCTACATCAGGGCGCAGGCTGTATAAGTGAAGAAGACACTTTTATGGAAAATGTTATAAAGGGAGAAACCTTTGGAGAGGATTAGAATATGCAAAATATGGTACCACTTGTAGTGATGAACATTTAAAAATGTTCATCAAAATGTGTATGACATTTTGAGACCAAAAGGGTCCTTAGACCATCTAGCCCAAAGACTTTATTTAGGATGTAAAGTGAATTGCCCAATGTTGGTTAGTGAATGAAAGAGTCAGAACTCAAACCCACTCCTTCTGATTTTGTCCAAAACATCACCGGCCAATATCTAAATACAGGAGTACTGCAGCGTTGGGGTGGAACAACACTTAGAGTAGCTGTCTGGTCCTCTCAGCTATTGTCCAAGGAAGAAACTCCTGTGGACAAGAGGTTATCCATCCCCACCAAGTGCCAACAAGAGGCAGCATGTGCCAAGCAAGGCAAAACCCTACCATCACCTTGACCATCATCTCCCCTCAGATACACACAGCCCAGGAACCTAAACCCAAAAGCCTTGGGAAAGCAGCGTCACTCAAGCCATTGGGTCTGCTTCCAGCCTAGCCCCCACAGCCCATTGAGGGAATAAATCATTGTGGGGAAGGGACCTGCCTTCCTCATTACCACCCACCAGTAACAACTGTTGGTCAATTACCACCAATAGGTGGATGAATGCAGGAGCCCCAGGCCACCAGTCCCACTTCTGGCCTAGCCTTCACAACCATTGTCTATGGAAGCAACTTCTGCAGACAAAAGACCGGCTATCCCAAACAACTGCTACTCACAGAGCAGGTAAACCAAACTTAGCTAAAGCAACAAAGCTTGAAGGAAAGATAGGAGGCATGCACCAGGTAAGTCAAACTACCAGTACTTTGACCACCATCTGCCCTCAGCTCCAATGGAAATAAAGAGCCTTTGGAATTGCAATGCTTCTAGCCCACTGTCAAATGATTCAACATCAGAAAATAATGTGATTTTATCAGGAGAAATGATATTAGAGAAGAGGCATGAGCATCTACTTTGATTCTGGCTCCTAAGGACCATGAGACCTTTCCATCTGACTTGCTGCTGAAACCTTCTATATGTATTGCCTCTACCATTAGAATGAGAGTTTATGGAGGGCGGAGACTGTCTGTTTTATTTCTATCCCCAGCACTTAGCACAGTGCTTTGCACATAGTAATAAATCATTCATTCATTCATTCATTCATTCATTCATTCATTCATTCATATATGACTGTAAAGCTATTCAGTAAACTTTACGGGCTTCCTATTGCCTCCAGCAGCAAATACAAAATGTTCTGCTTGACATTCAAAGTCCTTCATATCCTAGCCCCCTCCTACCTTTCCAGTCTTCTTACATTTTACTCTCCAACATGTACTCTTCAATCCAATGACACTGGCCTCCTAGATATTTCATAAACAAGATATTACATCTCTTAGCTCCAGGCATTTTCTCTGTCCCCCATGCCTGGAATGCTCTTCCTTCACCCAGACTACTCATCTCCCTGGTTTCCTTCAAGCCCCAACCAAAATCCCACCTTCTACAGGAAACCTTCCCTAACACCTCTTAAATCCAGTGTTTTCTCTCTTTTATTTCCTATTCATCCTGTATAAATAGCTTGCTTTTTATATATTTGTTTGAATGTTGTTTCCCCTTTTAGATTGTAAGCTCCTTGAGGGCAGGGGCTGTCTTTTGCCTTTTCATATTTCCTCAGTGTTTGACACAGTGCCTGGAACATAGCAAGCACTTAACAAATGTTTATTGATTGATGAATGGATATAGAGAGCAATCAATGTGCACTAGCATTTCCACCAGGGAGTTTTACATTCAATCCATTCCTATGTATACTTTTTTTCCTGGAGTAATCTTTGAAATTGAGCTAGATTGGAATGAGGACGATAAAGTCCTTATTTTAGCTGACACTTCTAATTTTAGTTTGTTGCTAATTTTCAAAATAGCCAGCGTCTAGTCTGTAATTTTATGTGCTCAAAATCACATATAAAAGGTTTTGTGTCAAGCAAGATTCTACACAAGCAAATTGGGTAGTTAGGTATTCTTTAACCACCAATTTTGTGAGAAAGTGGAGTTGTGTGTATACAGATGTTCTTATAAAATCAATTCCATTTGAATAATATGTATTAAACTATTACTAGAAAGCATTAATTGTACATTAATGTACAGTTAGTTGGTGGAACTATGCATTGATACAACCATTTTTGAAAACAATTTGGAACTATGTCCCAAAAGTTGCTAAACTATCTATATACTTTGACCCAGTATTACTACTACTAGCCCTATAACCCAAGAGGTCAAAAAAAAAAAGAGGGAAAGGACTCTCTATAAAATACTTATAGAAGAAGCTCTTTTTGTAGTGGCAAAGGTCCAGTAGCTAAGGGATTGCCAATCAATTGGAGAAGAGCTGAACCAATTACGGCAAATGGGATACTAATTGTACCTTAAGAAATAACAAAAAAGATGGTTTCAGAGAAACTGGGAAGACTTCTATGAACTGATGCAGAATGAAGTGAGAAAAAAATACAGCAAAAAATTAGAATAAAAACAGCATTGCTCAAACAATTTTAGAAAACTTAAGAACTCTAATTCAACTGAGTGAGGATTGTCAAAGGATTGAGACAGCAAACCAAAAACATCAACAATAATACAGCTAGCATTTATACAGTGCTTTATAGTTTGAAGACTAATAATAAAGTATGCTACCCAACTATTGCTAGGCAATAGATTCAAGATGCAGCATGAGACACACTTTTTTGGTTATGGCCAATGCAAAATATTTGACTATACACATTTGGACAAGGGTTTTTGCTTTGTTTTTATTGTCATCATTGCTGTTGTTTTTCTAATGGATGGGAAGAAAAAGAAATACTTATTAATCAAAAAGAGAATAAAGAAATTTTTAAAATTAAACTATTGCTATCTTTCATTCCAGTAGAGGTATAGAGCCTGAGGCCTTGAAAGGAACCAAATGGGACCTGCAATAAAACAGGCAGTAGAGAATTTTAAATGATAAAAAACATTAGAAAAACAAATTTAAGCATTATAGTCAATATTTGAAGGCAAGTAGGATACCATTCTTATTTTAGGAGAAATTGAAATTCTCTTCCCATCAAGCATTATAATATAGATAGTCCTACTTACCTTTTTCTCTGGAAAAAAACAATGCATATTTCATCTTGTTTCTCTTTTTCCTCCCAATTTCAGGTTCAATAACTGGTAGAACCTTAACTAAGAATTCTAGTGCCTGAGGCAAAGTCAGCTGAGAGGAGAAAGAGCCTCCCTGGGGTGTGGGGAGACCTTGGATTCTAAGACATGTGGACATCACTACTGATCTGAGGCAATCCCCATCCATGAAGGGTGTGGTATGGATCCCCAAGCCCAGCAAGCATTCCTATGAGGAAAAGATAGTTTGTTTCCCAGAAACCATGGCCCTAGACCCCTTTACCATGGCTGATAGCCCCCAACCATCACTGGGAATGGATGGCAAGGATTGAGACAGTAAACAGAGGGCACCAAGGTAGGTGATGCCAGGTTCCAGGAGGGGTGCCACAGAATCCTGTGGATGGTAGCACACAGCCTCCCCAGATGTCAGCAACCTGGAGCAAAGCCCAAATCACCCCACACTAATTATGGCTCTGATAACTAGTAAATCTACAGAGTTTGGGTTGAAGTGTTTTGACCTGGGTCATGTAGTTGCCCTTCTACAACAGTGAAATTCCTAAATAATTCCCTAACTCCCCACTTAGACCTGCCTACGTTTTCTAGTCTGGAAACAATCTAGGTTCTAGGATTTTTTACGACATCTCCACAAGACTGATTTACATGGCCAAATAAATAACAAGCCATCGCATCACCAACCTTGTCAAAATGCCGGAACGCCTCCAGCAAAGTGTCAAAGTTGTAATAGTTCACTTTCTTCAGATGCTGACGAACCGCCGCAAAGACAGCCCGCTCCCTATCCTTGCCACGCAGATACTGGCCAGGTAGTCGGTTGTAAATGAGGTCGCCAGCTCCTGTTGGAACACAACCACGGGATCTCGGGCTTGTGCCAAAGATATAGCGATACTATCCCCATTTGAGTAATAACAATGATAATAATAGTAATAATAATAATAACGAATCAACCTCTTTTGAAAAAAAAAGTCTAAATCTAGACACTTAAAACAACTATTACCATTAAAAATACAGCTCCTTATAGATGTGTCTGACAAATGCAATGGTTTTGCACTGTTTCACTGCTTAAGAAGAAATTACTTTCTTAAAATCCATTTTGTACCTTATTACAAAAATTCGTATTTTGATATTCTATCTCCAATTATCTTCAATTTCAAATTCTATTATCAATTATCTTCAATTTCTTCAGTGAGCGTTTACCCTCAATAAAATCCATTTTCAATTAAACAGTTGGGTTAGATGGAACAAAAATAAAAACTCAGGAATTGTGGAGTTCTCTGTCATCTAAACTTCTCGTTTTACAGATAAGGAGCCAACATCCAAAGAGGCTGTGATTTGGCCCGTGTTGGCAATCTGCACCTCGATGCAGGCACCGTAACTCCAAATTGAGCATTGTTCCCACTGCACCAAGAAGTCTTACACTAACAAATTGGCTATTTAATGTGTAAAATAGAATTCCACCAAAAGTTTCTCATTTTTAGTGACCAGATTTCCTCTTGAAAGAAGCCTTGTAAGGACAGCTAGGTGGTGCAGTGGATAGAGCTGCAGCCCTGGAGTCAGGAGGACCTGAGTTCAAATCCGACCTCAGACACTTGACACTTATTAGCTGTGTGACCCTGGGCAAGTCACTTAACTGCAATTACCTCACCAAAAAAGCAAAAAAAAAAAAAAAAAAGAAGAAGAAGAAGAAGAAGCCTTGCTCTAGGGGCAGATAGGTGGAGCAGTGGATAGAGCACTGGCCCTGGAAACAGGAAGACCTGCGTTTAAATCCAGCCCTGATACTTACTAGTTGTATGACCATGGGCAAATCACTTAATCCCAATTGCTTTACCAAAAAAAAGAAAGGAGGGGGCAGCTAGGTGGCACAGTGGATAGAGCACTGGCCCTGGATTCAGGAGGACCTGAGTTCAAATCCAGCCTCACACACATAACACTTACTAGTTGTGTGACCCTGGGCAAGTCACTTAACCCCATTGCCTAGCCAAAAAAAAAAAAAAAAGAAATAAAGAAACCTTGTTTTTTTCAATATTAAGAAGGTTCCTAATCTCATTATTTTGTATAATTAAGGAAGTCTTTAGGTCAGCTAGGTGGCTCAGTGAATAGAGCACTGGTCTTGGAATCAAAGCTCATCTTCATGAGGTCTAATCTGGCCTCAGACACTTACTAGCTGTGTGACCCTGAGCAAGTCACTTAACCCTCTTTGCCTCAATTTCCTCATCTGTAAAATGAGCTGGAGAAGGAAATGTCAAACCACTATAGTACCTTTGCCAAGAAAATCCTAAATGGGGTCACAAAGAGTCAGACACAATCAAACAACAGCAAAGGAAGTCTTCAATGTTTCAACAATCAGGAGATTAGTAGGTTTTAACCATCTGTTGACAGGTTTATGGTCAGAGCTAATTTTTGCATTTTGTAACTCACCATCATATTGATGTGCTAAGAGCACTTAAAAAGGCCAGAAACCCTCAGTTAGAAAAAAAAAACCATTGAGGTGAAAACAGAATTGTCAGTATAGGCATGGATTAGCAATGAGTTGAAGAGATGGTATACCACAATTGCTAATATATAATAAAAACTCAGCAAAAGTTTGTTGATTTGATGATATATAATTTCAAGCCTAATGTATCTCAACTTTTTTTTTCTTAAGGCACTCAGTATAAAGGGTGTTTCAATCTCAAACTGAGGTTGAATACTTGAAGAATAGGTGTGTTCAAAAAAAAAAAGATAAGATAGGCTGCTCACATGATGAGAATGGATGGCCCTCCTGGTCTACTGGCCATCCTCACGATGCCAAAAGGATGTGAAGAAATATCCAAGCATGCTGAGTAGACCCTCTGTAGTGGATTGTTGGAGGATGTGGACCAGAACATCATAGGATGTGCAGGACTAGAAAAGTTCTGAGCTAACCTGGAGTCTTTCCCCACCTTAGTTCATCCTCCACTCACCTGTCAAAATGATCTTTATAAAGCACAAGTCTGACCACGTCACCCTCACCCCATTCAAAAAATTTCAATGGCTCCTTACCACTTCCAGGATCAAATATAAAATCCTCTGTTTGTCATTCAAGCCCCTTCATAACCTGGTTCCTAACTACCTTTCCAATCTTCTTATACCTTACTCCCTTCCATGTACTCTTCAATCCAATGGCATTGTCATTCTTACTATTCCTACCACAAAATACCAACTGTAGATCTCCTGACTGTAGATTTTCACTGGCTGCCCCTATGCCTGGGATACTTTACCTCCTCATATCCACCTCCTGGTTTTCCTGGCTTCCTTCAAGCATCAGCTAAAATTTCACCTTTCCAGGTTCCCCTTAATGCTAGTGCCTTCCCTCTATTGAATATCTCTAATTTATCCTACATATATCTTGTTTGCATGTTGTCTTTCCCATTAGACTTGAGACCCTTGAGAGCAGGGAATGTCTTTTGCCTTTCTTCATATCCCTGGAGCTCAGCACAGGATCTGGCACACATAGTAGGTGATTCATAAATGCTTGCTGACCACCTGTATCCCTCTTGAGAATATACATATATATATATATATATATAAAACCAATAAGATAATAGATCCACTATAGTATTAGATTGTTAACAATGGAGACTGGACCCTGTGATTTGATTGGTCTAAGAAACTTCAGATGTGGCCGCTCCCTCTTGCAATGTATGTTAACACCTTCACAGCAATTAATAATACTGGAGCACTGTGTAAGAGGTTAAGTGATTTGTGTAGTCAAAGAGCTAGTATGCATGAGAGGCAGAACTTAATCCTGGCTCCAAGGTCAGCTGCCTACTCATAATGACATGTGACCTCTAATGACTTGAAAATTAGTCTCAGCTATTTGGTTGTTCATTACACTACTTAAATCCAAATCAATAAGCATTTATTAAGTATCTACTCTCTGCCAGGCACTTTGCTAGGGTCAAAGGATGCCAAGGAAAAAAAAAACAAATGCATTATTATCCTTTTCCTTTTGGTTGGATAGGCATATTTTATATAAGGAGGTTGTATTTGTTCAGTAAGATCCAATTTTTTTTTTAAGTTTAAAGGGACATACTACCATGGAATAAAGTTTTTCATCCCTCAAATAAAATGACATAAAATGAATGTTTCTTTTCTTCACTTTGTTTTGTTCCATTAACAAAAACACAACCTTGTGATTCATTTTTTTTTAGTGTGGGACTCGTAAAGGAAGTAAATATTTAATTGAACTCCATGGTTTTTTACACTTTAGAAGAAAGCTATATATTTACCATATTCATCTGGATGCAGAAATATTCCAAATGTGTGGTCTGGTGGAACATTCATTGTTTCTTCAATGCTATCAATATGAAAACAAATGCTACCATTAAAATGTTTGTCACGTAGCACCCCTGGAATTTTAAATATCTCCCTCCCGTACATTGTTAGATGGAGGATTTATAGGTAAAATGCAGGCAAGAATCCCAAAGAGTAAGGCACTGAAGAGTTTCTATCTTCATTGGGAGGAGGGAATGCTCACACCAAGTTATTAATAATGACAATGAGAAGGAGGAGGAGGAGGATGGTAGTGACAATAATAATATTTTGAGAAGCTTTACTTAATCTTGATCATTTGGTTGAACTAGAAGAGATAGGATGATGAAAAAAATGTCAATGCTTTGACAAATCTTTAATTTGTCAAATGAGATGATGTACATAAAGTGCCTTACAAAACCTTAATCCGTGACAGAAGTTTAAGCTGTTATTTTTCTTGTTATCCCATTTTTCTCATTTAGTTGCATGGAATTTGGTTTTAAAAAGAAAAACCCTCCTAGGGCAGATCCCTATCCTGCAATTATTTTTTTATGTTGAACATAGAATTATTTTCTTTCTGTTGCTTAAGGTAAAGAAAGTAAATTTAATATTTATACTAAATACTGTCCCAGAGTCATCTCTATCTGAACTCAAAGTAGGTAAAAAGGATAAAATAGTAATACTTCGCAATTATGTAAATAGTGCTTTATAATTTGTAAACAATTGTGCATACATCATCTCATTTAATAAATTATGTCTGTCAAACATCAAAGTTGCTTTTTCTTTTAACAGCATATCCCTTCTACTTAAACCTCAATGAAAAAATAAAGATTAAGTAATTCTGCTTAAACTGACACTTGGTCTCATGTGCCCCTTGCTGTAATTATGGCTAAGTACTACAGTATCCCAGATTTTAAAAACCAAAAATTCCAAACAGACCCCATTTAACATAGAAGTGAGATAATATATGCAAGTCTGGGCTCATGGAGGTAGTTTGTTTTGTTTTGTTTTGAGACTAGGCCGTCCTATCTCATTCTGAACAGAAACGTAAAATCAATGGCCATTCACAGGTCCAACCCATGGTGGGAATGAAAGCTTTGATCTGCTCTGATTCTGACCTGAGCTGGTCCACCTCTCCTTAGGCAACTTGTGACCCTCAGGGCTCATCATATTGGTGGTGATTTAGTGAGGACACTCGACCAGCTTTAGCTACTAAAGTTCAAAACTCAAAACAAAAGCAATCCACCAGTCTTAGACTCCCTAGTGACAGGAAGTAGTGCTCATGCCCTGCTGTGAGATGGTTTCTTAACCAATATAAACCATCACTTTTGGGGTCACCAAAGCATTAAAGTGTTGCTCATGATCAAAATTTAAAGATTCTTCTTGAATTTAACAGAAAGATATATGGAAAAAGAAAATCAGTGCTGAGCACAGTATTTTTCTAAAACAGTGAAAAAAATCTATTACTTGGAAACTTTATCTTTAACTTACGGATCCCAGACTTTTCCAAGTTTGTGTTGAAACTTTTCATTGAAGTCATCGACTCTTTTGGAAACTATTTTACTGCCTTTTTTCCTGTAAAATTAGAAAAAAAAATAGATATTCCTGTCGCTAAAGTCTATATAGCTTCCAAGTACGCATATGGTAAAGAATATAATTACATTTATAAGTACTTATATACATATATAAGTACATTTGGGGCATAAGAGAGATATCCCATTTCAAAAGCAATAAAAAGAAAACATTATTTGTTCATTTTAGAATTGTTTCTATGCAAATTTTAAATTTACTTTTAGAAATCTGATATTTGCCATTCCCCAATTGATAAGTGGTCAAAGGATATGAACAGGCACTTTTTGGATAAAGAAATCAAACCTATGTACAGTTATATAAAAATTCTCTAAATCATTATTGATTAAATAAATACAAATTAAAATAATTTTAAGATCTCATACCTATTATATTGGCTAAAATTACAGGAGAAAATGACAAATATTCAAAGGGATATGGAAAAAATAGGGACAATAATACACTGTTGGTGGAATTATAAACTGGTCCAGTTATTTTGGAGAACAATCTGGAATTATGACCAAAAAGTTATAAAACTGTGTATGCCCTTTGACCTAGCAATACCATTATTAGGTCTGTTTCCCAAGGTGATCAGGGGAAAAGGAAAAGAATCTGAACATTCTAAAATATTGATAGCAGCTCTCTTTGTTGGTGGCAAAGAACTAGAAATTGAGGGGACGCCCATCAATTGGGAAATGGCTGAACAAGTTGTGGAATATGATTGTGATGTAATACTACTGTGCTGTCAGACACGATGACAGGTTGACTTTAGAAAAACATGGAAAGACTTAATAAGAAATAAGAAGTGACATGAGCAGAACCAAAAGAATGTTGAATACAGTAACAACAATATGGCTCAAGGAATAACTGTAAATGACTAAGCTATTCTGAGTATTATAAATATTCACATCAATTACAAAGGACTTATGAAGGAAGATGCTATCCATCTCCAGAGAAAGAACTGATAAATACAAGTATGTATAGTATGATTGTGTGTGTGTGTGTGTTGTGTGTGTGTGTGTGTTGTGTGTGTGTATGAAATGGTGGCTTTCTCTAATGTAGGGCAGGGAGAAAGAGAAAGAGAGAGAGAAAGTTCTGAACTTAAAATATAACAAAAAAATAAATTTTAAAAAGTTTTTTAATCTGACATTTTCTGAGACATTGTGATAAACTGTAGCCTGATTAATAAATAAAACTACATTGTTTTATCATTAAACTACATTTTTTTAAATGTAAGAGATATTTGAAGCTACGGTTTGCTCAAAAATAAAACGTGTGCATTTCCTGTCCTACACAGATATTGCCAAGCTGAACAAGTTTCTAGGGAAGAGTGACACTCTGTGGAGAAACAAAAGAATAGACCAAAATATAAATTAATTCAACTTCTCTATTTCTTGTTCTACTTCCTAATTGTTGGGTTCCATAAGTTTATTCTGAGTTCTCACATACAACAGCATCATAGAATCTGAGATTTAGAAGGGCCCTCAAGGATGACCTATTGCAATCCATTTCTGACCAAGAATTCCTCTGCCACATCCCTAGGAAGTGGTCTTCCAGGCTCTAAATAAAGACCTCCGAGGAGAAGACATCCCACTCTCTCCCAAGGAAACTCATTCCACTTTGGGAAAGTTCTCAATGTCATACAACTTTTCTTTACCACCAAGCCTAAATGTGCCTCTATCACTATGCACTTCAAGCTCTCTTCTCAGTAGTTCAACAGAAGAAATCTAATCCCACTTCCATATGACAGCTTTGCAAACATTTGAAGATAGGTAGCACGTCCCCACTCCCTAAGAATTTTTTTTGCCAGGCTAACCATCCCCAGTTTCTTCAATGAATCCTTGTGTGTTTCCAATCCTTTTGCCAATCTAATCTACATCTTCTGAATATATTCCAGCCTGGTTATAATGTTCTTCCTAAAATACAGCCATCAGAATTGAACCCAATATCCCAGATGTGTTCTAACCAGGACGATATACAGTGGGAGTGTAGCCTCTGTCATTTTTGTATAAAAAACTATTTTTCTAAATCTTAAAATATCATTCCTGTATTTTCCATTTGCGTGACTAATCACAATTTTCTAGCATCATTTACTGTTTAACCAAGTAGAATTTTTTCAACTTATTATTTTTCCCACTTAGTTCATAGACCACTATCTGAATTCATTTTAAACTATCTTCTGTGTTGGTGAATGGAATATGTGGAGGGGATGGGAGAAACAGCAACATTTTGAGTCAGTTCATCCACTGTATCCAGTAGTTGAAAAAGAAAAGGGGGAAAAATTGCTATGTAACATGAGGATTCTCTCAAGATGTTCCAATAACAAAAGATATATGGGAAAGATTTTTTCCACAATCTTGAATGGGAGCCAGGGGGTTTCCCTAGGGAATTTTTCCATTTCACTAAATCAATGATCATAAAAATTATGCTTTTAGAACTTCCTATCACGCACGAACTATGGCTTCTCAATGCAACCAAGGATAACGTTAACTGATTTGGCAGCCCTGTCACACTGAAACTTACATTGTTTGCTATCTCTTATAACCTCTCAATCTTGTTTACAGAGAATGGTTGTATAGCCACAATTCCCTCACTGTGTACTTGGTAAAGCAGATGTTCTGAACCCAAGCATAGAACTTAATATTTATTCCTGTTAAATCTCATGTTATTCACGTTAGCTCATCATTCCAGGTTATCAGCTCTTTTGGGACCCAGACTCTGTCATCCAAAGCACCATCTATCCCTCCCAGCTCTGTTTCATCTGCAAATTTGACAAGCATGCCTTCTACAGTTTCATCTGAGTCATTGACAAAAATGTTGATGAGCACAGGAGCCAAGGCTAGATTCCTGGGACACTCCACTCTTTGCTGCAAATAATACCAAAACAAAAACAAATCTTGCCATTTATGTTTCAAAAATAACCTCTGGGAGGGGTGGAGCCAACATGGCAGAGGAGAGGCAGCAACCCAGCTGAATTCTCTCAACACTCCTCTTCCCCTCCAAACAACTTTAAAATAATGCCTCAGATCAAATTTTGGAGTGGAAGAGCCAACAACAAGTCGAAGCGAGATATTTTTCTACCATAAGACAATTTAGAAGGTTGGCAGGAGAAGTCTGTGACACCAGGGTAGTGGCCTGTCTAGAGCACATGCTGCAGCAGCACCAGTGGCAGACTTTGAAGGTGGTGGCAGCAGCAGCAGCTTTGGGAGTTCTCAGTCCAGAGATGGTTGGACAGTTGGTCAGAAAGAGATTACAGGAGACCCTTTGCTGACATTGGGTGCAACTGGCAATCTATGCAACTCTACCACCCACACACAGTTCTGGATCACAGTTCCAAGGCAGAAAAGAGTGCTGGTGGTCGGTCACAAGGGAGCAGGGGACCCGGTCACAGTATCAGAGCTAAGAGGAGCATTACATCTTGTGGCTACTAGGGGGCAGGGGGTTTCCTGGGTAAAGACCAGAGCACAGATACAGCAGGGACCACAGCTCTCTCCACATCACACCACCTTGGAAGGACTGAAAATTCGCAAACCCCCAGAACTATCTCTGAAAACAGCAGCACAAAAAGGCCTAAATCTTGGGACAATGCCTCTCCACCACAAGCTGAGTAGAGCCCAACTTTAACATAAAATTCAAAGCTAAAAAAAATAAGGTAGAAAAATGAGCCAACAGCAAAAAAAGAATTTGACCATTAAAAGCTCCTGCAGTGTCAGGGAAGACCAAGACACAAATTCAGAAGAAGACAACATGAAAACAATTACAAAGTCTCAAAGAAAAATGATAATTCAATCAAAGCCCAACAAGAATTCCTGGAAGAGTTAAAGAAAAATATGACCGTGGCAGAGGAAAAATTAGGAAAAGAAATGAGAGTGATGCAAGAAAATTATGAAAAGAGAATTCACAGCTTGGTTTATAAAAGAGGCACAAAAAGTACTGAAGAAAATAATACCTTAAAAATCATAATTGGCCAGATGGGAAAAGAGATATAAATGCTCACTAAAGAAAATAATTCCTTAAAAATTTGAATTGGGCAAGTGGAAGCTAATGACTATGGGACATCAAGAAACAATAAAGCAAAATCAAAGAATTTTTTTTAAATAGAAGAAAATGTGAGCTCTCTTACTGGAAAAACAATTGACCTGGAAAATAGATTGAGGAGAGATAACTTAAGAATTATTGGACTGTCTGAAATCCATAATAAAAAAAATAATAACCTAGACATCATATTTCAAGAAATTATCAAGGAAAACTTTGATATCTTAGATCCAGAGGGCAAAATACAAATTGAAAGAATACATTGATCACCTCTGAAAAGAGATCCCAAAATGAAAACTCCTAGAAATATTATACCCAAATTCCTGAGCTCCTGAGTCAAGGAGAAAATATTGCAAGCAGCCAGAAACAATTCAAATATCATTGAGCTACAGTCAGGATCACACAAGATTTAGCAACTTCAAGGATCAGAGGGTTAGGAACATGATATCCCAGAAGGCAAAGGAGCTAGAATTTCAACAAAGAATAACCTATCCAGCAAAACTAAGTTTATACTATAGTATAGTATATACTGTAGCATAGCACATACTATAGTATAGTGTAGTTTTGTTTTGTTTTGTTTTCGGGGGAGGGCAGGTAGAGAATGGACATTTAATGAAACAGAGCACTTTTTCAAGCATTCCTGATGAAAAGGCCAGAACCTAATAGTAAATCTGATATTTAAACACAAGACTCAAGAGAAGCATAAAGGTAAACATGGAAGAGAAATCACAAGCAACTTAATGTGTTTAAAGCACTGTTTACATTCCTATATGGGAAGATGATACTTGTAACTCCTAAGAACTTTATCATTATTATGGCAGTTAGAAGAAGTCTACATAAACAGAGGGTATGAGAATGAGTTGATTGGGATTGATTGGGATGATCTCAAAAAAAAATGAAATAGTGAGAAAGAAGGATTCACTGGAAGAAGGGGGAAGGGAGAGATCAAAACTGTAAATTTTTCTCACAAAGAAGAGGCATGCAAGTAAGAGTTTTTACTCTGAAGGGGAAAATGGGTGGTGGGGAGAGGCAGGCAATTCTTGAGCTTCAATTTCATTGGAATTGGTTCAAAGAGGGAAGAATATATATATACACACTCAGTTGGGCATAGAAATGTATCTGAGTCAGTAGGGAAATCAGAGGGAGAGAAGATAAGAGATAAGAAAGTGATGATAAAAAGAAGGTGGATTAAGGTCAAAAGCAAATTAAGAGTTTTTAGAGTTTTGAGGAGAGAGAGAGAGAGAGAGAGAGAGAGAGAGAGAGAGGGAGGGAGGGAGAGAGAGAAACATAAGAAAATAGGATGGAGGGAAATACACAGATAATAATAACTGTGACTGTGAATGGGATGAGCTCACCCATAAAATGGAAGCAGATAACAGAATGAATTAGAAACCAGAATCCAACAATATGTTATTTACAAGAGACACACTTTTTTTTAAATAAAAGGCTGGAGTAGAATCTATTATGCTTCGGTTAAAGTAAAAAAGGCAGGGTTAGTAATCAGACAAAGCAAAAGCAAAATCAACCTAATTTAAAGCGATAATCAGGGAAACTATATTTTACTCAAAGGTACCATAGACAAAGAAGTAATTTCCCAAAAGTTTACATCAAGTATTTGTGATAAAGGCCTCATTTCTCAAATATATAGGGAACTGAGTCAAATTTATAAAAATAAGTGCCATTCCCCAGTTGATAAATGGTCAAAGGATATAAACAGGAAGCTTTCAGAAGAAAAAAAATTATAGCTATCTATAATCATATGAAAAAATACTCTAAATCACTATTGATTTTTGTTGTTCACTCATTCAGCCACCCGACTCTATGTGACCCCAGGGACATTAATCATGGGGTTTTCTTGGCAAAAATCTGGAGTGCTTTGCCATTTCCTTCTCCATTTATTAGAGAAATGAAAATTAAAACAACTTGGGGATACTACCTCACACCTGTCAAAAAAGACAAAAGCTGAAGAGGATGAGGGGGAAATAGGTACATTAGTGAACTGCTGATAGAGTAATGAACTGGTCCAACCATTCTGGAGAATTTGAAACTAGGCCCAAAGGGCTATAAAACTGTACATACTCTTTGACCCAGCAATAACCCTTCTAAGTCTAAACCCCAAAGAGATGAAGGGGAAAGGAAAAGGACCTATACGTACAAAGATGTTTACAGCAGCTCTTTTTGTGGTGGCCAAGAATGGGAAATTGTGGGGATGCTCATCGATTGGGGAATGGCTAAACAGGTGTGGCATATGATTATGATGGAGTACTGTTGCACTATCAGAAATTATGAGAGGGATGCTTTCAGGAAGGGGAAAGAAACATGGGGAGATGTCTGTGAACTGAAGCATCATGGTGCGCACTAATAGCAATGTTAGAACGATGATCAATGGTGAAAGACACGGCACTCTAATCAACACAGTGATCCAAGATGATTCCAAAGATATATGATAAAAAAAAATGCTATCCACCTTCAAAGAGAGAAATGATGAACTCTGAATGCAAACTGAAGTATAACGTTCTCACTTTCTTGATTTTTATTGCTTTTTTGTGATATGGCTAATATGAAAATATGTTTTACATGATTTCCTACATATAATTTACATAATTTTGCTTGCCTTCTCAATGGCTGGGGGGAGGTAAAACAAAGACACAGAATTTGGAACTCAGAATTTAAAAAGAAAAGAATGTTTAAATATTTTTTAAAGTGACCTCTATTATTTGTAGATGCTTTTGGAGCAACCAACTAACTTCTTTTAAAAATCTCAAAAATCATTAACTCATATTAATGGCTTACCATTCTAAAATGTTTTTTTTAAGTACATTCAAAAATGATGCTACTGATTCAATGTTGATAAGGTTTTAGCTTTTCTTTTTTTCCCTTTGGCAGTAATGCCGATGACTTAGATGCATGTTCTCATGTCATCCCCACTGTGGCCAAAGGTATGTCTGTAGCTGGCCCCTGGTATGAGGAAGGGAGTCAATAAGACAAATAGATATGTCATATTTTACCAACTGAGATGCAGTGGGTCATAGTAGATAGAAGACCAGTTTTAAAATCAGGAAGATCTGTATTCAAATTCTAGTTCTGATAACCCCACTGGTTAACCCTGGTCAAGACTTAACTTCTCCTCGTTCCATAAAAGTCTCAAGAACTCTAAGTTACAGACCTCCCTTGCTGATCTGGGAGGTAGATCCACAAAGATGAAGAATTCTGTGGTTCTCCCTGATACAGCCAGTTTTCAATAATGATGGTCAAAATCTCTAGCCTGGCCTCCTAGCAGGATAAAAAGTCAGCTGAAGAATAAAACTGCCCACAATTTTCCCGAAACCCAGAGCTTCCTTGCCCTAACAATCATAGAGACTTTATTTTTTTTTTCATTATTAAATAGAGATTTCTATCCCAGGAGTTTCCCACATAAAATCACAGATCCAGACTCCACCCAAAAAAAATCTTCATAAACTCATACCTCAATTTTCCAGTAAAGTCTCCTGGCATATATGATATTATTCCTCCAATAAAGTCCCATGCAATGCCTCAGAGTGGTGTGGAAGTACTTTCCTCCTCTGCTTTCTTTCCCAAATCACCCAGCCCTGGGCCCTCCCAGAAACCATCCAGAGCCACCCCACCTCCTTAGTCCCAGAAATCATCTGGCTAGGAGGCAAAAAGACTCACCAATAATGAGGAAGCCATCCCCTTTTCCTTTCCCCTTCCTCCTAGGTTACCTGATGACTCACAGATCTTGGGTAAGATAAGAGTCAACAACTCCATTCATTCCAATAAGATGCAGGACTACCAGGCCCTACCATCTGCATTGCCATTGGACCCTAAAGCCCTCCTGGCCTTACCACCTAACCTATCTCTACGCTAAGTACTCCCCTCAGTACTACCTACAGCTACCTATGTAGCTTAAAGACCTCTGGGTTCCAAGAATGAACCAATGAACAGACCACATGTCTGCCAGCCAAGGACCAACCTAGATCATTTCAGAAAAGCTCATTGACAGAAGTTCTGCCATACACAGTAAATTTTTCACCACGGAAGTCACCCCTGTTGTGGTGGGAACAATATCCTCACCTCATCCTCTATGCAAGTTAAGCTAGCTTTTCCCTCAAAGCTGTCTCCAGGATTTAATTGGCCTGGAGGTTGAAAGCTGTTACTGTGCACAATGATCTCCCTGTTCTTCTCACTTCACTTTGCCTCAGTTCACGGATGTCATCCTCCTTGGATGAAGCTTTGGTAGCCTCTGGTTGTACTGACATGGTTTCCTGGTCACCTAAGGACATGAAAAGGCCCACCTATATGGTGTCAGGGCTCTTCCAGACTTGGTAAATGTCTCAAGATCGCACAAGTTACCTCACCCTGCCTTGTTGACCAGAATATCCACATGAAATTTTTAGGGAGAGAGAGGAGGGCTGAGTCTATCCAAGCTAAGTGCTAGAGTATCCTTGTTATAATCTGCACTTGTAAAGAGAATACCTACAACATGACTAATGTGAAAATGTTTAATAGGAATGTATATGTGTAATCTATATCAGATTGCACGCCATCTTGGGGAGGGAGGTGAGGAGGGAAGGGAAGAAAAATTTAAAACTCAAAAGCTTATGGAAGTGATTGTTGAAAACTAAAAATAAGTTAATTAAAATAATAATTTTTAAAAAGAGAGAGAATACCCACATAATGAATTAGATATCTGAAAGCTTCAAAATATGGAATCATTGCATAAAACTTGCCACATTGTCAAACTAACCAAAACTTAGCAAGTCAGTTGTCCAATTAAGCATAAAACAAGGCTAAAAGGTAAATGCCAAGGTATCAGTTGTCTGTTATATACTCTCTGTGGCCTTCTTAGCAGAGTATTGGAAAGTATATTGCCTTTAAGAAACTTTAAGAATCCTAGGGCAGTTAGGCACAGTGGATCAAACACTGGCCCTGGAGTTGGGAGGTCCTGAGTTCAGACACTTGACACTCTCTAGCTGTGTGACCCTGGGCAAGTCACTTAACCCCATTACCTAGCCAAAAAAAAGAAACTTGAATCCTTTAGAAATCACCAATTCAAGATGTTTACTCTTCTAAGTTCAAATGACACGTGTGTAACAATTACTCCGAGAAACAACATAATTTAACTTACATTTGTAGCTCATGGAGCCAATGAAAAGATTTTGCCATAGTTCGGCCATCGTTAAAATGTGGCGTTTTCTCTCCAAAAGTTTGAAATCTGTAAAAACTTGCTGGGTTATATTTCCTATTCTTCATTTCCCCTGTAAAAAAAAAAAGGAGGCTTCTCATTTAGACCAGGAGAATGATTTTGTCAGGGTTATGATTCTAAGAGGCCTTCAGAAAAGACCCTGGACACTGACGACAACCAAGAATGCTTTGGTGACCGTGGGCAAGCTTCTGAGCCCAAGAGAGAAGGTACTTAGATGTTGGTGGATGTTACTTAGTTACAGGTTGTGAAGTACCTAGCTCACAGAGTTGCTTTGAGGATTAAATGAATTAACATAAGTAAAATAATGTGGCAATTACATAAATGCTAACTAGCATTATCATCATTGTTATTATTGCCATCATCATCATCATTAGCTTCTCTGAGCCTCAGTTTCCTCATCTGTAAAGTGGGGAAGTTAGACTAGGTGACCTATACGGTCTTATGCAACTCCAAAATGTTATGACTTTATAACGTGATATCTCTGTTGCCATCTAAGATGATAACTTGAAAAGAATATTCCACGGGATTGTAATAGGAGAGATAATTACATAATTTCTATATGATACAAACATTGCTTCTGGGCCCCAAAAGAGGAGGGGAACCAAAACACTCAAACAGATCTTTAATAAAATCAGTAATATATGACTCTGGGCAAGTCACTTAAACCTAATTGCCTCACACACAAAAAAAGAAAAGAAAGAAAAGAAAATCAGTAATAATAATGATTAGCATTTACATGTAGTACTTTCCATTCATTAAGTGTTTCATATGTATTAACCCATTTGATCCTCACAGGAATCCTGTGATATACTGTTGCTATCCAAATTTATAGATGAAGAAACCGAGACAGAGATAAAGTGATTTGCCCAGGATCACCCAGCTAGCAAATGTCTAAGTCAGGCTTCGAACTCAGGTCTTCTTGACTCTGGGCCTAGTGCCCAATCCATTGTGCTACCCAACTCCAATCCTTTCTGCGCAGAAAAGATATTTATGTTTAGTGGTAGAAGCAGGCAAGATTATTGCCTCCCCTCCCTTGGGTAAAAGGCAAGCAGGGAAGATGTCAAAACGGAAAGACCCATAATTATTAGAGAAATCCCTGGGTTTCTGGATAGTAATGGACAACTAGGTGGTGCAGTGGATTGAACACTGGGCTTAGAATCAGGAAGGCTCATCTTCATGAATTCAAATCTGGCCTCAAACACTTACTAGCTGTGTGACCCTGGGCAAGTCACTTAACTGTTTGCCTCAGTTTCCTCATCTGTAAAATGAGCCGGAAAAGGAAATGGCAAACCCCTCCAGTATCTTTGCTAAGAAAAGTCCCAGTGGGGTCAGGAGGAGTTGGACATCACTGAAATGATTAAACAATACCAATGGGCAGTACGGTCAGCTTGCCGGCTTCTATGGTGAAAGCTTTGTTTGGTCAGTGTCACTGAAAACCAACTCCAGGCAACAGCATCATCAGAATCCTGTATCCTTAGGATAGTATTGGTCCTTAAACTTAATTATATGCCCTCAATCCCTAACAGGCAAATAATACTTTAACTACAGGAACCCCAAAGGGAAACCTTTATAAAAATAAAAATTCCATGCTCCACCACCTCTTTTTCATTATTCCTTAGCTCATGTTGTGGCATTTCCTTCCTCAAGATATGTTCTGGGCTGGGCCTGACTCAGGTCAATCCCCTGGGAGTTTTCTGGTTAGGATATTGTTTCTACCATAAAGAGGATAAAGTCAGAAAACAGGGGGAAAAAAGAGTCAAAAAGTAATGACAGCAAAAAAAAAAAGTCCAAACCTATAAGTGATATTCAAGGTATGGCTGGAGAGTAAAGGTGAAGTTTAGGAAGTAGCTAAGGATTGTTGGTGGAGTTGTGAAGTGATCCAACCATTTTGGAGAGCAATTTGGAACTATGCCCAAAGGCATAAAATGTTCATACCCTTTGACCCAGCAATAGCACTTCTAGCGCTGTATCCCAAAGAGATCATACAAAAGGGAAAAGGATCCACATGTATAAAAATATTTACAGCAGCTCTTTTTGTGGTGACAAAGAATTGGAAATTGAGGGGATTACCATCAATTAGGGAATGGCTGAACAAGTTGTGGTATATGAATTTAATGGAATATTACTGTGCTATAAGAAATGATGAGCAGGTGGACATCAGAAAAACCTGGAAAGACTGTATGGACTGATGCTGAGTGAAGTGAGCAGAACCAGGAGAACATTATACACAGTGACAGCCATATTGTGCAATGACTAAAGTTGATAGACTTAGCCTTTCACAGCAATGCAAACATCTAAGACATCTCCAAAGGTCTCATGATGGAAAATGCTATCCACGTCCAAGAAAAGAACTACAGAGTTTGAATGCAAAAAATAATAATAATAATAATAAGATATACAGGCAATGGAGTATGGAAATCTATCCTGCCCTACAGTAAAATAGAAGGTAAAGAGGATAAGAGAAGGCAGAGTGATAGAAGGGAGGGCAAATTGGGGCAAGGGGTATTCAGAATCCATGCTGTCTTGGGGTATGGGAAGGGGAGAAATGGGGAGAAAATTTGGAATTCAAAATCTTGTGGAAGTGAATATTGAAAACTAAAAATAAATTAATTAATTAAAAAAAGAAAGGAAGTAGCTAAGGAAGCATAAGTTCCGTATGATGTGAACATTGACTAGGTGGAGCAGTGGATAGAGTGTTAGGCCTGGAGTCAGAAAGACTTTCTGAGTTCAAATCTGACCTCAGACACTTACTAGCTGTGTGACCCTAGGTAAGTCACTTAGCCCTGTTTGCCTCAGTTTCCTCACCTATAAAATGAGCTGGAGAAGGAAATGGCAAACCAAGCCAGTATCTTTGCCAAAAAAAAACAAACCCAAAAACAAAAACAAAAACCAAATGGGATGGCCAAGAGCTGGACACAACTGGAACAACTGAACAACAAAAGGAAGCCCAGGAGACATACAGCATGTGCATAGCAGAGGTAAGCAGGAGAGGTCATGGCTGGTAGGGGAGAACAGGCCTTGGTGGCAGATCCAAGGTGGTGAGGCAATCTGTGCTGGAGGAGGCAAGGCTAATGAGGGGTAAACTGGGAAAAGGGAAAGAAGAGAAGAAGGGAGAGAGTGGGGAAATAGCCTACAAGGGTTACACAGTGTAAGGCAAGGGTGGGGGACCTGTGACCTCAACGCCACATGTGGCCCTCTAGGTCCTCAAGCGCAGCCCTTTGACTGAATCCAGTGGTGTAAGATATTATACGCCTCTAGTTGATTAAAATAAACTGCACTCATAAACTATCCAAAACTCAAATACCTAAAAAGGACTTAACATGCATTCAATAGCCTCACTACACTCCCACAGGCAAGCTATCAATTTACAAGCTTTCAAGAACATGGTATATAACCATTAATTTTTCAAGGTCATATGGCAGCTTGGCAACAGGTTTTTAAAAAAAAAAAAAAACACACAACACTGAAGTGAGCCTCCCAGTCTTCTATTATTTCCAGAATACACTTAACAACAAATCAGCAAGGAAAATTCTATCATAAAGCTCTATTCATATCTCATGTTTCTTAGATTGGCCACAGAATGCATCTAGTAATAACTAATTATTAAATAAGAGCATTTGAAAAAGAATAAAGGACTTCCTAATATAGCGGCAGGGGCCTTGGTTTGGGAGCCAGAGGAACTAGATTCAAATACAGATTTGCAACTTAGTACCTCTATGACCCAGAGAAAGTCACTCCAAGTTCTCTGGGCCTCAGTTTCCCCAACTGTAAAATGAGGGACTTGGAGATGATCTCTAAGGTCCTGTCCATCTCTAAATCCATGATCCTTAGATCGAGCTTAAATCAAATGAAAGTGAAGTTGTTTGAAAAATCCCTTTGATGTTTTTGTATTTTTGTGAGATATACATGTTTGTGTGTATGTATGTATGTTACATTCTTACACACACATGAGCTCTGATCTATGTCTGTAAGTTTGTGTATGTGTGCATGTTCATATATGTGGATTCTTCTGAGTTCTTCTCCTTCAGAAAAGGGATGAATTGGGGTGTAAGCAGTGCCTGTTTTCGGAGTCTGACCCTCACACAGCATGGTCTCAAGTCTCTTCACCATCCGGGTTGCCAACCTCTGGAAATCCCTCCATGAGTTTTTCAATGGCCTTCCTAAATTGTGGGCCTCAGAACTGAAAACAAAACTTCAGATGTCATCTGAGCAAAGCAGAAGACAGACCTACTACCTCTTTATTCTTATAAGCTATTCCTCTTGTAAAATATAGCCCAAGTTCTTATTTGCCTCTTTGAGGCTGTTCTTACACTACTGTCTGATTGAGCTTGAAATCCTCTCAAATCCCTGATGGAAGAGGGATCAAACCCCATGAAGACTTTCCCACACTGATAGATCACAGGTTCTCCATATATATTGTCCCTATGCTAAATTGTAAGCTTTACTTACAATTTTACAAGCTTTTCTGTAAGAATAGGACTTAGGAATCTACGCATCTCTTCTGATGCACTACACATAATGGGTGTTCAATAAATGGTTAACAAATGAATCAATGAATGTGTTTTATAAATAGTTTATATTTACATGTATATGTTCCCAATTACTATGCTCTTACCTACATAATAATCATTGTGGGAGACAATGTACAGGTCATGTCCTTGATATGCTTCTTCAAATACTTGTTCAAAGGATTTTGGTGGATTCACTAAGTCTCTAGCAGTTATCTCTGAAAGAAGAACAAATCAATGTAAAGAAGTAAAATCAATCCATTTAAAGATATTATTAAATGCATGAGAGAGAAGAGAAGAAGGGGAGGAAAGAAGAGGAGAAGGGCAGAGAGAGAGAAGAGATAGAGAATGGGGGAAGGAGGGAGGCAGGAGAGAGGGGAAAGGGACAGACAGGGATAGAGACAGAGAGAGACAGAGACAGAGAGACAGAGAGAGACCAAGAGAGGAGAGTAGGGAGAGGGGAGGGGAAAAAGGAGAGGGGGGACAAGGGACATGGAGACAGAAGACAAGAGAAAGGAGAAGACACCAAAAGAACGAATAGCATAACCACTGACTGCCCATGAAGCCCAGGGTGAATATCAATTAATATCTTTAAGTTACAAACTGCGCCACAACCTCGCCCACACCCTGAAAGACTATATATCCAGGAAGACTGCTATCTACAAGGCTGGTATATACAAGGCTGGCAGGCTATAGCCAGCCTAGCTGAAGCAGAAAGACTGTCTAAGGGAGAGGAGGGGGCATGTACCAGGCAGGCCAAGCTCCCCTCCACCTTCCACTTCCCCCCCTCTACTTCAGACCCCAGTGGAAATAAATAGCCCCTAAGAGTGGCAGCACCCTTCAAACCACAGGTCCTGTTTCCAGCTCAGCCCCTACAGCAATCACCTAGGGAAGCAACTCCTTGTGCAGAGGTGTCCTGGCACCTGCTTCTGTGGGAGATTTGGCCAAAGTGCTTGGCATGGCTAAATGGTTCAGCACCAAAAACTGATAGGATTTTATTGGTGGAAATAACATTTAAGATGTATTGCTATCTGTTTTGCCACTACACGCAAAAACCATGAGAACTTTCCCTCTGATTTATAAATAAAACCTCCTCTCTGTGTTTTCTCCCTCGTTAGACCGTGAGCTTCTTGAAGGCAAAAGACTGTCATACTCTTCTATTTGTATATACAGCACGGTACAATATACAGAGCAAGTGCTTAATAAATTATTCAGAGCACACTGAGTCAAAGAATATAGTCCAAGATTCCCAAGGCCTCCCTGTTAACTTTGGAACCTCAAGTGAGGTTCAGAGATACTTTGGGTCTACAAGATTGTAGGTCTGGACTGACTGTGAACTCTGTGTGTGTCACCCTTCATTGCTAAAATGACCTAGGAACCCAAGAAACTCACCAAGATCAAAAAGGTTTGGTTTGAGTTGAGGGGCCTTCCTGGTCCAGTGGGGCACTCTGGCCCACCAGCTGCTGTCCCCAGATGGTCAATAAACTCCGTATTTCCCCATTGTCTACAATCCTCTGGGGAAGGCCAATACCTATCGGTGTGAATAACATGTACATGCTAGAAGAGTTTTTCTTAATCAAATGTCATGTTTTCAAGGATTTGAAATTACATTTTCATTTCCAATCACTCTCCAATTTTCAGGAGCTCCTAATAATTTAGGTTTTCTATTTTTTTATCTTGTTACATAGTGTTTGACCTTTAAGCAAACACTTAAATGCATCAGGTTAAATGATTGCCCTGTCAATAAATCAGTTTTATAAACTTTAATTTCTATATATTTAAGTGAGGGAGCAGGGTGTTCCTATAGTACTTTCTGCAGGTAATATAATCATCTTGGCCCAGGAAATCATACTATATCTCTTCAATTTCACAGCCAAAGACGACTTAATTCAGGGAAAGGGAAATGATGAAAACATAAACATCAGTATGGCACAGTAAAAAGAGTGCTAGGAAAAAAAAGAAAGAAAGAAAAAAAAAAGAGTGCTAGATTTGGAGTCAGAGAACATGGTCATTTACCCTCCCTGGGCCTCAGTTTCTTTGTCTATAATCTGAAAGTGTTGTACTAAATAGACTCTGAAATCCCTTCCAGTTCCAGATTTATGATCTTCAGGTCTTCCTCTTCATCCCAAAAGGATGATCCTTCCTTCTTGGAAGCAGGATCCAGGGACAGGTAGGTGCCGGCCACAACCATGCCCACAGGCTGTGGGGCTTGACATAGATACCTGACCTCCTGTAATCTATCCCATCATACCAATCTTTTCATTCTTAATGATTGCATACATTGTTTCTATACTCCACACACACCACAAATACTTGACATTTCATCCCACTTCTGAAGAGGATTTATGCTATTGCTATTGTTTTTGTTACCTCTGAAGATTGGTACTCCAAATGTTGTATTAACTGTATCAATACATTCAGGTAAATTTTGCGTTTGATCGTGGGACCTCCCTAATGGCGCTCTCCGATTACTGAAATAGAAGGATTCTTTCCTTTCCTTAAATCTTTGTTGAAATGTAGAAATAGGAGGTGGATTGACCAATGGACCTACCTTAAAGGAACCATACATAACACGATTTTAAAACACAAAAGTAAAGATACGGGTCTAAAATATAGTATTATTTTAAAATCTCAGTCTATCAGGGAAAACATTTGGTAGTAGAGGTTATTAAAAAGCAAGAGGAATAGTCTGCTATTCTAAGTCTGCTCTTCTCTCCTTGTTAGTGAGATATACCAGAGTTGAGACATGAGAGGGAGCGTAACTATCTGCCTGAACTTGTGGCTGTCAGTGAGCCCAGGAGCTCCATGGTAGGTTCTATAGGACAACTCTCCAAATCACCATCTCAATCAACTCAGACATTCAGGGATACAGGGACTATGGTAGTGGAAGCAAAAACAGCCCCCACATTCCCAGAACTTTACAAACTCTTTCCAGATACTCTGCCATGACCTCTAATTCCAATTTGCCTAGTAATTATATAACAAATAGCAAGCCTACTTTTACCCTGTCTCACCCACATAGTTATATCCTAGGGAAAATAGATGTTTCCAAAGTTGTGTCTCCTCTTTCTGCTTTAGCAAAGTCTGAGGGAATCTCTTGTATTTCCTGGGAGGAAACTAAATGCACCCTACCTAGGTATCCAGTCTATGGATGAATTCTAACACATTTCTCTATAATTCCTTGTCTGTTTACTTTGAGATTTTTTTGCTACTTAAGATTGACATCCTTTTCAGAGGATGAATGGAAAATACCATTATACAAGTAGGACCAGGGAAAAGATTGAAAACCAGTACCTGAATTTCATTGATCCATGATTTCTATATTTTCTACTTCAAAAGTTGAGAATTAACAGGAAAGAAAATTACCTTGAGTGACTTATCACTTTTTTTACCATGTGTCAAATGAGAAACATCTGGATCATTTGCTCTGCCATAAAATATCCGTTCAGTACCAGGATCTGGATATCTGGCTTTATAAAACTTTCTCTCAGTGGGTGGAGTCAAAGGCTGACAGAGAGAGAAGTGGGGGAGGGAAAGAGATAATTATTATAATTAAAAAACTGTTTAAAATTTTAAAAAACCAGGGGCAGCTAGATGGTACAGTAGATAGAGCACCAGCCCTAGAGTTAGGAAGACCTGAGTTCAAATCTGGCCTCAGACACTTACTAGCTGTGTGGCCCTGGGGGAGTCAACCCCAATTGCCTTAAAAAAAAAAAGGGAAAGAGAAAGAAAAAACCCACAATTTATAGTAATAGAATTCTATGACTGTAGTGTCTGTGTATAAAGCATAAATGAAAGTCTTGGTTTCATCTTCCATCTTTTCCTTCAGTGGATCCTCTCTCTTCACTTACAAATATGCCCAGGTCTCCCCTAGCCTAAAAAGAAACCTAACTTCATCCTATACCCTTTGACCTTCTCCCATTATTGTTTTGCCACAAAATCCCTTGAATGAATTGTAGAATATGTGAGCTGTCTACCTTTTCATCAATCAACTCACTTCTCAGCCCCTTAGAATCTAGTCTTCAACACCGCCATTGTATTAAAACTCTCTCAAGTCTATAAGGGGTGTCCTATTAGCAAAAACCAACTGCTTTCCCCTCTTCATCTCCCCTGACCTGAAGTGTGAAACCACCCTTCTCCTTAAAACAGTAAGCCCTATGAAGGCAAGAACCTTGGCTTTGAAAATCATTCCTATTGATCACTTTAAAGATTTACAAAATATTTTTCTTGCAGTGACTTTGTGAGGTAGAGAGTGCATTTTTTTTTAACTGTCCCAATGATTTATTGATTTAGGGAATTCCCTGGTGAGGAAATCCCCTTAACGGATTGCTACTCAGAACTGTTCCACAACTGATATTCTAATACAAACATAGTTAGTTCCATATTACAGGTGATGAAATTGAGGCTTGGCAAGGTTCAGTACCCAACCTCACAAAAGCAGTAAAATACAGAGCCAAGGCATGAAACTGATGCCATCTGACTCCGGTCAGGCATTTCTTCCCCTGTTATTTCCCATTTCCTCATTCTTAATCTTGTTCAATGTCCTCAACATAGTGGCTTGTCTGACCTAAATAGAAAACTGTCTCTTCCCTTGGCTGCCTGAAACTACTTTAGTCAGGTTCTTCCCCTAACTCTGACCATACCTGCTCTCTAACTCCTCCCTCGTTGGCCCTTCTCTCTCTGTTACCTTCTGAAGGTGAGCCTTTCCCAAGTCACAGTCACATATCTCTGACTGCTCTGGTCTATGTCTCTATTGGAGTTGCCAGCTGTACTGCAAACTCAGTAGAAATAGAATCACTTATCATCTTTCCCCAAATAAGTTTCCCTGCTGTCAGCTGGTTTTGGTTAGTGTTTTAATTTGTGACAAGGGGGACCAGGACAATAGAGGAAAATGGTTTGAAAACTAAAGGAATCAACAAAGCTTTTTTACAATAACATTAATATACCATTGCACCCCCTTTGAGTCTACTTAAACACAATGCAAGCCTAAAACATTATATATTATATATATATATATGGTGTACATATGTGTGTATATATATATATAGCATGTGTATATATCTATGTTTATAAGAAAAAGTTACAGAATTAATTATTTTTAGTGTTACCATTTTCTGTTATGTATCAACCATAAGAGCTTAGAGGCCATCTAATACAAGCCCTCATTTTGCAATGAGGGGCTTAAGGTCAAGAGAGTGAAAGTACAAGGACATACAGATATGCAAGGCAAGGTTTCAGGAAGTAGAGACTACCATCAGTATGTGTCAGAGGCAAGACTTAAACCCAGATTCAATATTCCAATATCCTGAAGCCAAGGCCAGCTCTCTATCCACTGTCAGATTACCAAAAAAAAAAAAAAAATTTAAATAAAACTGAAATCTTGGGATCATGGGATCACAGATTCTCCTGAGGAAGGAACCTCAGAGCACAGCCAGTTCAATCCTCTCATTTTTCAGAGGACTAAACTGAGGCCCAGGGAGTAGTGATTTTTCTAGTCCAGGAGTAGGGAACCTTTGGCCTCAAGGCCACAGATAGCCTTCTAGGTCCTTGGGTGCAGCCTTTTGACTGAGTCCAAGTTTTACAGAACAAATCTTTTACGAAGGGGATTTGTTCTGTCAAGTCTGGATTCTGTCAAAGGACCCCACTTGAGGACCTAGAGTGGCATCGAGGCTGCAGGTTCCACATCCCTGCACAATCCCACCCCTTTATTTTGCAGATAAATAAACATAGGTCCTAAGAGGTTAAGCACTTGAGCCAGAACTAGAATGGTAGGCCTCAAGCCAGTATGTTTGGAAGCCTCGCATCACCTTCACCTCTCGCCAAACTGCTAGAAGACCAAAGCCTCTAAATATTCCCAACATTCACTTTATATAAGCTTAAGGGAGAATACTGAGAGTTAACTAAATTTTCTTGATGGTCATATCTAAGGCAAAGAAATAAACATGTATCTATTGACAATACTCACTGGAGGCCATTTTTCAGTCAAACAGGTTTCAGCTCTGTATCCAACTGGAATAAGCTTCCCTGCCTAAAGAAGAAAAAAAAAAGTAAGAGATGAAAACTAGAATGATCAGCACTGTCAGGAATGAAAGTGGTTTTGAAACTTGGCCTGGGCCTGTGTTTTTAAGGGAGTTATGATCCCAAGTGAAATTTAAAAAAAAAAAACAAAACAAACAATTATGGATGTCTAGATACACATATATACTAGTATATCTTCACAGAACCTCAAATTATAGCATACCCTCCTTAACAAGAATATAATGTCACCTATAATAATCTTCAAATAAACAATAAATGGAAAAGTAGTTTTTTCAATTACTTTCTGGGGTCCAGAATGGATTTTCACTCAAGGACCATAGAGATGGAAGAGACATTGGAGGCCATGGGAGTCCAACTTCCTCACCTTAGAGATGAGAAAAGGAAAGCCCAGGGAGGTTTATGAACTTGACCAAGGTCACACAGGAGATGGGCATTAGAGATGGCATTTGAACCCAAGGCTCCTGTAGGATTCTAGAGCCAGAGCTCTAACAATGTTCCCCTGGTTTTTTTTTTCCTCTGGTTAGACTCAAATGTGTCCTGTTATACACCAGTGCGGCTGAAAGAAAGGGAGAACATTCGCAAGAAAAGGACAACTGGGAAATATGGAAAAATGCTGGGAAAATGAAGCGTGGGAAAGTAAATATCCAATATGGGGGAACTGGAGAGAGAAAAGCCTTTGGTAGGTATTTAAAGGAGAACAAGGCAGAAGTTCAAAGATGGGTGATCAGAAGAAAGTACATAGGGCAATACATAAAAGGTGCATTAAGGGGCATAAAACATATCATCAAAAGAAATATGTGATTGGAAGAGGCAGATCCTTCATGTGGTCAGAGGAAGGGATAGCAGAAGGAACATAAGTGCTGAACTGGTGAATTCAAAAGGTTAAAAGACATAAAGCACTCTAACATACCCAGGAATTCCTCCATGGAAGGGATACAAGAGGACATGGGCAAGAATCAAATACAGAGGTTGAGATCTGCAAAGTGAAGCAACTACCCCACCAGGGAAATCATGGATCATGTCAGTAACCAAGGAACAGAGGTCCAATGTGAGTCAGGATGTTGGGAGGCAAAGGAAAAACATAAAATTTCTACAAAATCATAACTGGTGTCCATAAACCACAGTCGGAAACCAATGTTCTAATCTAATAGCAATACTAAGTACGCTAGTGGTCCCAGAGAAAGGTGAGGGGAAGGAGGGAGGAAGAAAAGAAGGAAGTACGTGTGAAAGAGAACTCAGAACTCACACACGGCCAGCCAGGATTACGGTCAAAAAATTTCCCAAGATAAATGGGTCTGATATTATCTGGAGGCTCGACTCCCGGTTCCAAATCCTTTGGAAGCTTGGGAGGCTCTTCGGGCTTCGTCTTGAAGACGTAAGCTGATGGTTCTATCGCCAGCCCTACTGGGCCCTCACTTTCGGGTTCCAAGTTACCCATCACCCTACTGGGCAGCCCAATCTCCGAGCCCACGGGGGGCTCCTCCTCCTCGGAGGCTCCCGAGTTCTCCGGGCAAGAGATCTTCGCCGAGAGCTCACTCACTAACCCCATGTCGGGCTGTCGACAATAGGGGGGTTGCCTGGCCAGCTTCTCCTGCACTTTCTCCAGATCCTCCGGGTCCCGCTCGACGTCCCTGGCCGTGGGGGGCCGGGTTGATAATCCCAAACCACTCTTCATGCCCAGGGCAGCATCTGTCTCCACCGGGGGCTGCATGTCCCTCAAGAGGCTTGTGCCATTGGGGCAGCGAAGCCCCACGGAGCGCAGCTCCCGGCACGGCCCCCCGCCTTTCTCCACGTACGGCAAGTTATCCCCCGCCATGCAGCATTTCGAAGATGGCACAAACTGGGCCTCGGGGCAAGGGGGAAGCGAGATCTGCGCTGCTGTCTTCCACGGGGAATTGACCGACCCCACCGTCAAGCCTTTCTGTGGGCTAAGAGCTGTCCTTATTCCCGGGGGGTCATTCAAGACCTCTGAGACCTCCGTCGCCCTGGGGCTTCCCGAGTCTGATTGGGGTTCCATGCCCGCAGCCTCGGGTCTAGGGATATGGACTCACTCCGCTCCCATCCTGGGGCGCACGGAATGACTCAGGGAATAAGGGCTAGGGTCACTGTTTCAACTGGTTACCTAGGGAACGGGGGCGTGGCTTGGTGAGTCCCGCCCCCTCGAGCCAGTTCTGCTTTCTCCTCTTGCTCTGGGCCTTTTGGGACTGTTCCGTTGCAGGAGCAGCCTACCTGCTCCCCGCCGGCTGCCAGAGACAGTATGTCTCTGAGCTGCTGTTTCTCTCCTCTGAAGGGGCCAGCGCTTGGAAAGGTGCTGACTTCTTGTGACTTATCTAACATATGGGGCTATTGGAAAGTTCACAGAATCAAAGGTTTAGAACTGAAAAGGACATTTATGGGCAGTGAAGCCCAACCCCCTTGTTTTACAGATGAGGAAACTGAGGCACAGAGTGGTTAAGTGACTTGCAACCAGGATCATACGGCTAGTGTCTAGGATTAGATTTAAAACCAGGTCTTTCTGACGCTGAAGGTAGCACTTTTATCCACTACTATTCACTGTCTGTTACAGAATAAGTGTTTTGATTCGATTGGTGAGAGAGTAAAGGTGTCACTTAGAAGCATAGCTTTTTAAGCAACACTCTTTCTTTCTCTCAATTGGAATTGTTTGTATTTCAAGAACTTCGTTTGTGACAGCTTCCCATCTCTCCTGGACTAAAATCTGCTTTCCCAGAATCTAAGGTGCATGTTAGACTATCTACCCAGATCTCTTCTTCAGTTCTATTTCAAATTCAAAGGCGTTCCCGTCCCCATCACTCCAACAATCGGTTCTCCTTATTGGTGAAGGTTAGTTTTTCACATTTCCAGGTATGAGAGGGGAGAAATCACAGGACAGGATGATAAATTTGCATCAACATTTTTATAAAGCTAGTATACGTTTCCTTTGCATTAGGAATTCCAGAGCCAAAAGAACAAGCCCCCTGCCCATGAGAAAGGAACTAGATTTGGAGTCTGAAGACCTGGGTTGAAATTCTGCCATATTGTAATGAAAAGGTAAGGTAGAAAATGCTTAGATGTTCCACTCTGGGCAGAGTTCCAGTAGATGTCTAGGTAACTGAAGTCTTCTAACACTACCACGTCATACCTCCATGTCAGTCATCTAATGCTTCCTAAAGACCTCATCTTTTCCCTCATTCTCTTCAGATGGTCTGTAGTATATTCCTATGATAGAATCACTTCTGCTCCTGCCTCACTTTATCTTTGCCCAGAAAGTCTCCCCTAACACTCCAATCAACAAACATTTATTGAATACTTACCCTATGCCAGGCACTGTGCTAAGTGCTAAAAAGACACAAAGAAAAAGCAAAAACAGTTCTGCTCTCAAGAAACTTATATTTAAATGGGGGAGACACTTTATAAATGACTACCTACATATAAGACACACAGAGAATAGGTAAAAGGTAACCTTAAAGGTGATGGCGGCACTAGAAACTGGGGCTGCCAGCAAAGGCCTCCTAAAGAAGTGGCATTTGATCTGAGTCTTAATTGCAGCCAGCGATTCTAAGAGGTTGGGAGGGAGGGCATGCCAGAGGCATGGGGAGCAGCAAGGGCAAAGTAGGGAGACTGAGGATAGAATGACCCGTGTTTTAGGAACAGCGTGTATGCCAGTCCATCTGAATTACAGAGTGTTTAAGATTAGAAAAGTGGGAAGGTGCCAGGTTGTAAAGAGCTTTAAATGTCAAACAAAGTACTTCACATTTAATCCTTGGGGGTAACAGTGAGCTACTGGAGTTTAATGATTAGAGGGTGGTGTGGTCAGATCTATGTTTTAGGAAAATCACTTTAGCAGGTGTGAAGAGTTTGCGCTGAGGAGAGAGTTAAGGAAAGTAGACTAATTAGAAAACTATTGGAGAGAGAGAGAGAGAGAGAGAGACAGAGAGAGAGAGAGAGAGAGAGAAAGGAAGGAAGGAAGGAAGGAAGGAAGGAAGGAAGGAAAGAAAGAAAGCTTTAAGTACTTTCTTTTAAGAAAGAAAGAAAGGAAGGAAGGAAGGAAGGAAGGAAGGAAGGAAGGAAGGAAGGAAGGAAGAAAACAACATACACAATGACTATAATCATATAAATAAAAATAACCACCAAAAAAAAAACCTGAAGCAAATGTCACAAAATTACAAAAAGCACAAATGTCCTGAAGAAGGGAACTGAGAAGGTACTTCCCCCAACACTTTTGCAAAGGTGAATGGTACATGGATGTGGAACATTGTTTTTCAGATACTGATTGGTTTTGCTCACTGTTTTTTTTTTCCCCTTCTTCCTCTCTTTCTTTTCTTTCTTTCCTTTTTTCTATTTTTTAATTTTTTTCCCAATTACATATAAAAACGATTTTGACTTTTTTTTTTCAAATTTTGAGTTCCAAATTCTCAACCTCCCTCCCCTCTCCCCTCATTGAGGAGGCAAACAATTTGGTTTAGGTTATACACGTATAGTCATACAAAATATATTTTCATATTAATCATGCTGTAAAAGAAAACACATAAAAAAAAACAAGAAAAATGAAGTTTTTAGAAGTGTGCTTCAATCTACATTCAGACTCCATCAGTTCTTTCTCTGGAGGTAGATAGCCTTTTTCATCACAAGGCTTTGGAATTGTCTTAGATCGTTGTATTGCTGAGAATAGCCAAGTCATTTACAGTTGATCATAGTACAGTATGGCTGTTACTACGTACAATGTTCTCCCAGTTCTGCTTATCTTACTTTGCATCAGTAAGTCTTTCCAGGTTTTTCTGAAAGCCTCCTGCTTGTCATTTCTTATAACATAATTGTATTCCATCACAATCATATACCACAACTAACAAGTCATTCCCTATTTCATGGGCATCCTCTCAATGTCCAATTCTTTGCCACCATAAAAACGCTGCTATAAATATATTTTACATATAGGTCCTTTTCCCTTTTGTTTTTATCTCTGGGATACAGACCTAGAATGGTCTTACTGCAGGGTCAAAGGGTATATACAGTTTTACAGCCCTTTGGGCATAGTTCCAAATTGCTCTCTAGAATGGTTGGATCAGTTCACAATTTCACCAACAGTGCATTAGTGTCTAAATTTCCCCACATCCCCTCTAACATTGATCATTTCTTTTTTCTATCATATTAGTCAATCTGATAGGTGTGGGGTCATTTTGACTTGAGTTGTTTTAACTTGCATTTCTCTAAACAATAGTAATATAGAATTTTTTTTTCATATAACTATAGATAGCTTTGATTTCTTCATCTGAAAACTGCCTGTTTATATCCTTTGACCATTTCTCAACTGGCAAATTATTTGTATTCTTATAAATTTGACTCCGTTTTCTATATATTTGAGAAATGAGGTCGTTATCAGGAAACTTGCTATAATTTTTCCACAGTTATGATTACAGTATATTCCTTCCATCCTTTCCTCCCTTTTTATTCTATTCTCTCTCTGCTTTCATCCTGTCCCTCTTCAAAAGTGTTTTGCTTCTGACTACTGCTTCCCCCAATCTTCCCTCCTTCGATCAGTTGCCACCCCTTATCCCTTTGCCCTCCTACTTTGTTATAAGGTAAGGTAGATTTCTATACCTAACTGAGTGTGTATGTTATTCCTTCTATGAGTCAATTCTGATAAGAGTAAGGTTCAAGTTCCTCCCTCCCAAATTCCCTATATTCCCCTCCACTGTAAAAGCTCTTACTTGCTTCTTTTATGTAAGATAATTTACTCTATTCTACCTCTTCCTTCTCCTAATGCATTCCTCTTTCTCACTCCTTAATTTTATTTTTTTAGATACCATCCCATCATATTCAACTCATAGCTATGCCCTCTGTCTATGTATATTCCTTCTAACTGTCCTAATAATGTTAACATTCTTAAAAGTTACAAGTATCATATTCCCATGTAGAAATGTAAACTATTTAACCTTATTGATTCCCTTACGATTTCTCTTTCTTGTTTACCTTTTTATGCTTCTCTTGAATCTTGTATTTGAAAATCAAATTTTCTATTTAGCTCTGATCTTTTCATCAGAAATGCTTGAAAGTTTCATTGAATGTCCATTTTTTCCCCTAAAGGATTTATACTCAGTTTTGCTGGGTAGGTGATTCTTGGTTGTGATCCTAGCTGCTTTGCCCTCTGAAATATCACGTTCCAAGCCTTCTGATCCTTTAATGCAGAAGCTGCTAAATCTTGTGTTATCCTGACTGTAGCTCCACAATATTTGAATCATTTCTTTCTGGCTGCTTGCAATATTTTCTCCTTGACCTGGGAGCTCTGGAATTTGACTGTAATATTCCCAGGAGTTTTCATTTTGGAATCTTTTTCAGGAGATGATCAGTAGATACTTTCCATTTCTATTTTACCTTCTGATTCTAGGATATCAGGGCAGTTTTCCTTGATAATGCTTTTTTGTTTTTGTTTAAGGCTTTCAGGTAGTCCAATCATTCTTAAATTATCTCTCCTTGATCTATTTTCCAGGCCAATTGTTTTTCCAATGAGATATTTCCAATTTTATTCTATTTTTCATTCATTTTTATTTTATTTTATTGTTTTTCAGGTCTCATGGAGTCATTAACTTCCACTTGCCCAATTCTAATTTTTAAGGAATTATTTTCTTCAGTAAGCTTTTGTACCTCCTGTTCTACTTGATCAATTCTACTTTTTAAGGAGTTTTTTCTTCAGTGGATTTTTGTATCTCTTTTTACCACATGGCCAATTCTGCTTTTTTGTTTTTGCTGTTTTTGTTTTTTGTTTGTTTGTTTGTCTTTGCTTTTTGGTGAGGCAATTGGGGTTAAGTGACTTGCCCAGGGTCACACAGTTAGTAAGTGTCTGAAGGTAGATTTGAACTCAGGTCCTCCTGACTCCAAAGCTCTATCCACTGAGCCACCTAGCTGCCCTTCAATTCTGCTTTTTAAGTTCTTCTCCTCAGTGGATTTTTGTGCCTCTTTTACCATTTGACCTATTTTGCTTTTTAAGGTGTTATTTTCTTCAGCATTTTTGTTTTGCCTCCCTTACCAAGCTATTGACTCTTTTTTTCATAATTTTCTTGTATCACTTTCATTTTTCTCCCCAATCTTTCCTCTACGTCTCTTATTTGAGTTTTCAAATCTTTTTGAGCTCTTCTAGGAATTCTTTTTGGGCCTGAGACCAATTTACATTTTTTCATTGAGGCTTTGGATATAGCAGTTTTGACTTTGTTATCTTCTTCTGAGTTTATGTTTTGATCTTCCCTGTCACCAAAGTAACTTTCTGTAGTCAGATTTGTTTGTTATTCTTCTTGTTGTTTGCTCATTTTTCCAGCCTATTTCTTGACATTTAATTTTATGTTAAAGTTTGACTCTGTTCCCAGGGAGCTTCAGTTGTCTTTGAAGCTGTTTTAAGACTAGTTCTAGGGATCTATAAGTTTTCAGTTCTTCCAAAGTGATATGATCTTAGAAGAGGTGCATTTATTACACTCTTGGCCTGTGCTCTGGTCTGTGAGCAATCACAAGCACCCTTTTCCTCCCTGGAACTGTGATGAAGGATCCCCTCTTCCCTGCAGCTGTGAGCTGTGGTGTCCTGGTGCTCCTCCACACCCTGGGACTGTGACTCAGGACTGTTACTCAGATCCAAGTATAAGCAATACAATAGAGATATGCACTCAATGCCAGCAAAGGGACCCTTATATCTCTGTCTGACCCTTTGTGCAACCCCCTTACTGTGTGTGGGCTGAGAGCTCCAGAAGCCACTGATGCCAGTTCAGTCACCCACAAGGCCAACTGCATGGCCCTCTGCTGGCTGCCCAGTGCAGGGCCCAGGGCCTCCCTGCTGGCTTGCCTGGAGTGGCCTGAGCTGGACTGCACTCCACTCTCATCTAGTACGACAGATCTTCTCTGCCAACCTTCTACATTATCCTGGATTGGAAAATTGTTTTACTCCTGTGTCCTGTTGTGGGTTCTGCCACTCCAGAATTCTTTTTGAGGCATAAATTTAAAGTAGTTTAGAAGGGAATTTGGGAGAGCACAGGAAAGTCCCTGCTTTTTCTCCACCATCTTGGCTCCACCTTCCTTCTTTAAAAAAAAATAATTCTTCTTTATATGGGATGGTTCTCTAGGAAGGGACCTAGGGGTGAGTATATGTAATGTAAAAACAAAGGACCAATTTTTTTTAAAGTAAGAGTATTTTAATAATCCAGGCGAGAGGGGATGAGGGTCTGAACTAGGGTGGTATCTGTGTAGGTGGAAAGAAAAAGACATTTGGAAAAAATATTGTAGAAAAACATTACAAAGATATGGTAATGCTTTGAAGATGAGAGATAAGCAAGAGAGAGGAGTCTCTCCAAGGCTTCAAAGCTGTTTGAAAGAATGAAGGTCCCCTCAACATTAATAGAGAAGTCAAAAGAGGGAAGGTTTTGAAGGAAAGATAAGTTCTGTTTAAACATATTGATTTTGAAAAGTCTACCGTAGGGGCAGCTAGGTGGTGCAGTGGATAGAACACTGGCCCTGGAGTCAGGAGAACCTGATTCAAATCCAGCCTCAGACACTCAGCTTCAGACAAATCTAGCTGTATGACTCTGGGCAAGTCACTTAACCTCAATTGCCTCCAAAAGGAAGGAAGGAAGGAAGGAAGGAAGGAAGGAAGGAAGGAAGGAAGGAAAGTCTACTATACATCCCATTTGAGATGTCCAAAAGGGTGTTGGTGATGCAGAACTGGAGCTCAGGAGAAACACTAGAGTTGGACAAATAAATCTGGGAATCATATGGTTAGAGATAATTGAACCCATGGAAGTTGATGAGACCAACAAAAGAGAGACAATGGAGAAAAAAAAGATGGAGAACAGAGGCTTGTGACACACCCACAGTTAGTGGGAGTGACATAGATTAAAATCCATCAAAAGATTGAGAACTAACAATCAGATAGGTAGGAGGAAAACTAAGAGAGCAAAAGTGAGGATGTAAACCATTACTACTACTAGACCTACAATCCAAAAGGATCAAAGAAAGATGAAAATGATCCATATATGAAAAAATAATTATAGCAGCTTTTTTAGTCATATCAAAGGACTGGGAACAAAGGGAGTACCCATCCACTAGGGACCAGACAAATTATGGTATGTGAATGTAGTGAAATAGCACTATAAGAAATGATGAAAGGGTTGGTTTCAGAGAAACCTGGAAGCTGTGTATGATTCAGAGTGAAATAAGTAGAACCAGTATACAATTTATACAAAAACAATAACACTACAAGGAAAACAATTCTGAAAGACATAAGAACTATGGCCAATGCAATGACCAAACTTCAGAGGACCCATGATGAAGTACGTTACCCAACTCCGATAGAGAAGTGAGGGACTCAAGATGCAGGAGGACAAATTGGACAAGGCCAATGTGGGAATGCGTTTTGGTTGACTGTATATTTACTACAAGACTTTCGTTGCTCTTTTGTTTTCTTTTTTTTTTTCCAGTTTGTGGTTGGGTAGAAGGGAGTAAGAGGATGGCATCCTTCCCCCTCCAACCCAAAAGAGAAAAGCAGGTCACTGAAGCATTTTTGAATGTACAGAAGAGGATAGACAGAAAGAATCACATTGCTGCAGGATAGCTTTAAAAGTTACATGTTGAATTAATTATTAAAAACAAGAGGAAAGCTGTATACAACATATCTGAAGTCTGACATACAATCCTTTTTGTCTTGTTCTATATGGAATTGCCCATTTTATTAAGTGTTTGTTAAGTTCAGAATAGAAAATATATAGATTTTAAGAAGAAAAATAAGGCATAGGAAGAGATAGAAAGATAAAAGATTATCATCAGATAAAGCACATTCAGAGTTCTTGAACTGGGAAGTAGAATACTTATGGGTGATAACAAGGTCAAAGGTATGACCACTCCTATGCTGAGGTGAAATGGAAGAGCAGATCATGAGAGTTTTCCTGACTGAAGACCTGGGAACTTTAAGATGAAAGTGGGAGATTTTAGATGAAAGCAAGTTTGTTCATTATGGAGCAGACAGAGAGTCCAGAGAAGAAAAAGGAAGGGGTGGGCAGATCTGGAGGCAATATTGGGAGGTAGAGGTGAAGAGGGTGGGAATGAGGGATGAGGCAAGTAATGTTAAGGTTAGTGTTTGTTCTTCAGTAGCCAGGGATTCAACATAGAGGTGAGGAGAGTAGAAGACACTGCAAGTATGTTAGCCATTGGGGAACGAGTCCACAGAAAGTAAAAGTGAATATAGCGTCATAATACACAGTATTCCTCTTTCCCCCAGCCCATTAGCTATTCAACTTTACCTGTTCCCTTTTGAATAAGATATATATCCATCCAGAGACATATTTCAGTCAAGGGTCTTGTTCCATCAACTCAGTGATTACTATGAAATCGAATTTGCCTCCCTGTATTGTAAGCTCTAATTCATCTTTCTTATTTTACATACTTTTCTACAGATATTTATGGACATTGACCTTGTTGATTTGTCTTGTATGAATTTCTAGTTATCTTTTGTTGTAATCTTCTTGTGTCATAGCTAGGTACAATATCTAACTTGGGGAGTATCTCTAAGTCATTTTCTTCCTCTGCCTTCTTTTTCCGTTTAAAGACCTTTTCAGTAAACTTGAAAGACATTAGGCAAATAACATTTTTACCAGTTCTAAGTGTATTGTGATTGTCTTTTGTATATTTTAAGCTGTGCTTAAGCTGAGAAACAGCATGGAGCATTGGACAGAGAGCTGATCTCACAGTTAGTGGAACCCGGGTTCAAGTTCTGCCCGACATACTGGCTGTACTCCAGGACAAGGGTCAATAGGAATGTTTCCCTGAGGTGTGCTGGTATCCTCCTTACCCTTTCATGCAGGCTTCTGGCCTTGAGAATTTCTTCTTCATATCTAAGACACATGCCCTGGAAACACAGTAGACCTCTTTATTGTTGTACTCAGAATGATAAACAGTTGCCTCAGTACCACTGATTTGACAACCACCATGGAGGCACACCATTAATCTTTAGAAGACATTCTCACCAGTAGGGTTCTCTCCACCATTCACATGGCCACCTCTCATAAGTTCATCGTCTCTTTACAAGAAGCCTGGAATATTGCAATAACTTCCTAATTCAAGAGGTCTAAGCATTTTTGCAATCATGGATTTCTTTGGCAGATCAGTGAAGCCTGTGGATTCCATCTCAAATAATGGTTTTAAGTAATCAAAGGAAATTAATTTTTTTTAAATTTGAGCTAGAGGCTAGTATAAATACAGATGTAATTTCTCCCCATTCATATTCTCTCTGAAATCTATCCATGAGGATAACTTTGCAAAGAGGAAAAGGTGTCAAATTTACTAAGCTATCTATAGAAAGGAAGTTGAAATCAAAGGAGCCATGTGAAAAGCAATATATAAGCAGAATCATTGTCATTATTTCCACTTCTCTAAAAATGTATTGAATATTAAAGGTGCTCCTCAGTGGACAACATTCATCCCAGGCAATTCATTTGTATTACTGTACTGACTTACACTATGAAAGGTGTTTACAAAGGAGAGGTGAACTTAGAAAGGAAGTTAGTGGTCACAAATGAATGAGGAAGGTTACCTGAGAGGACAGTGATAAAAATGGTAGCAGTGGTAAGATTCTAGATGGAAAGATTGTACTTCTCTAATTTTTTTAGTTGTCTAAGATGTGTCTCACTTAATTGTGAGCATTCAGTAGATTTTTTCAAACATATTGTATTCATGTAATACATTCACGTTAAGCATATTAATAATGAAAAGGGCTTCAACATTGACAATTCATAAATTTGGATATCCACTTGAGATACTGGTGAGGGTTTCTTTCCAAACATCCTCACATTTACTTTTAAGAAACTGCTGACAGTGTCTACATTGACAAAACTAACCTGATACACCCAACTTCCTGATTCTTGGTGGAGTCCAAAATGTATTATCATGACTAATATGTATCATATTAAAATAATTCAAGAAAGTAATAGGGGTGGTTTAATTTACCTATGATACATCAAACATCTGAGAATAAGACAACTTCTAGAATCAAAAAAAAATTTTATTATGGTAGCATTAGAGATATATTTAACAAATATGGCTGACAGAGACAGCTAGTAGCCATACATACATGCAGTACTCACACAGCCATATCTATTACTTTCTATATAAGGACAGGGAGTGGACCTGGGATTTCACTGATAAAGGGAACTTTGGTTGAGGGAACTCCCTCTATCAGCATAGGTTAGCACCTTCTCAATAACTTATTAAAAGTGGCCTAGAGTGCCCCGTCTTGGAATCCCTAATTTTCAAGATTAGTTCAATCACCACCTTCTACATGAAGCCTTTCCTGATCTCTCTCCACCCCCACAAACTGCACCCCACCCCATTCTCCATGCTGATAGTGGCTTCTCTCCCCTAAAGTACCTTGTATTCTGTGTGTGTGTGTGTGTGAGTCAATGGCATTTATTAAGTGCCTCTTTGTACATCTCTTTGTGTGTTAAGCGCTAGTGATACAAAGAAAGGCAAAAATAGTCTTTGGCCTCAAGGAGTTTACATTATAATGAGGGAAACAACATGTAAATAGCTAGGTGAACAGAGCATTGGACTTGGATTCAAGAAGACTCCAGTTAGAATGCTGCTTTAGGAACCTACTAGCTTTGTAATGCTGAACTAGTCACTTAACCTCAATTTACCTGTTTCCTCATCTGTAAAATGGGGGTAATGATAGCACCTACCTCCCAAATAGGGGTGTTGTGAGGATGAAATGAGATAATATTTGTAACAACCACTGCAAACCTTGGAATGTATGATCTATGAACCAAGGTCAAATAGGATGTGGTCAAACAAGAGACAGAAAGTTTAAACATCTTGGGTGTTAGTGAACTTTAAAGGGATAGGAATGCATGAATTTAATTCAGGTGATCATTACATATACTACTGTGGGCAAGAATCCCTTAGAAGAAATGGAGTAGCAGGGGCAGATAGGTGGTGAAGTGGATAGAGCACTGGCTCTGGATTCAGGAGGCCCTGAGTTCAAATCCAACCTCAGACACATAAAACTTACAAGTTGTGTGACCCTGGGCAAGTAACTTAACCCCACTGCCTAACCAAAAAAATTTAAAAATTTAAAAAAAGAAGAAATGGAGCAGCCCTCATAGTCAATAAAAGGGTGGGAAAAAGCAGTAGTGGGGCATAAAGAAAAGACAAGACATGGCTAAAGAAATTATGTATGTATGTAATGAGTATATGGAGTGTAGAATAGTGTCAAGTTTGCAGACCTGAATGACTGATGAGAGTGCGGGGTAGTGCCCTGGAAGGTAATTATATGCATATAATTCATCCCATCAGAGTGAAGGGATTCCTTTGGCTTTGGGGTTAGACTAGATGGCCAGTACTGACCCTGTGAATTCTCAAATTCTGTAATCTGGTTAATGTAAGCTCCTTCAGGGCAGGTTACTTTTTTTCCCCCACAAGTCCATGTATCAATCAATCAATCAACAAACATTAATTAACCACCTACTATGTGCCAGGCACTTTGCTAAGTGCTGGGGATGCAAAGGAGACAACATGCCAACAAACACATACAAACAAGCTATGTTGCGGGAAATCACTAACGATGCTTAGCACACAGTGCCTTGCACACCGTTGGCCCTGAATGCGTGTTCACCGACGGGTTCCAGCTAAAGCGCTCTACTTGCTGAAGCGCTTGGCTTCTCAGAACGAGATCCCGGCCTCATCACTTCCCTGAGCAGCGGCTGGAGATCTCTCCATCGGATCCCTCCTTGGGCCCTGGACAAGGCCATCCCCCAGCAGAGAGCAAGCTCCTGAAGTCCGCGCAGGTCACCCTTGCTCTGTGGGCAGCCGGGCAGCCTAGTGAGCTTCAGACACTTAGCAGCTGAGCGACGGCACTGGCCAGGTCACATCACTGTTCGCAGCCTCAGTTTCCCCATCTGTAAAACGGTGCTGATAACGGCACTGGCCAGGTTCGAATGAGATTATTCGTCCGAAGCGCTTTGAACAACCTGACGCACTACGTAAATGGCTGCTGTTACGGTTGTCACGGCTGATGGCCCTGGGTCGCCGGGCCCGTGGGGTTCGTGGGGCTCCTCTCGCCCCCACAGACTACACCCCCGCGGCGCCCGGGCCGCGCTCAGCCGCCCTGCCCCTCCAAAGCGGGCCCGAGCCCGCGCCTGAGGGTGAAGCGTCCGCGGCGGTGCGCAGCGCGAGGCAACCCGTGCGGGCCCCGACACCGCAGACCCAAAGTTCCGGCGCCCGCGGCGGCAGAGCGGAGCAGAGCCAAAGCCGGAGAAAGCCGGAGAGGGCGCGGCCGCGTCGAGACAGGGGCGGGGCCTCGTCGAGACGGGGGCGGGGCCGACACTAGCTGAGAGGTGGGGCGGGAGGCCTAGGGCGGGCCCGCGGACAGGAAGTGACGTCACGGCTCGCGTTACGTGCGCGGACGTGGCGGCGGCGGCTGGGTCGGCGCCGGGGAGCGGAAGTGGCGGCCCGTGCTGGGGTTGGTGTTTGTGTTTTGGTTTCGGAAGGCGCCCGGCGGCTGAGCTCGGGGGAGCCGGAGGAGGAAGGGGCGGAGGAGGAAGCGGCGGCGGCGGCGGCGGCGGCCTTGGGCGCCCGGATCCGGCCGAGGGGGAGGAGCGGCGGGAGGCGGGGACGGAGCCCGACGGGGGCGGCCCCAGCGGCGCGAGCCCCGCAACGGCCAGTCTGAGGGAGGGGAGCGGCGCGAGGAGGTGCAGCCAGGCCGAGGAGGAGACGCCGGCCCCGGGCCTCGTCCTTGAGGAGTCGCCGGCCCCGCCGCGCCAGGTAACGAGCGGAGCCGCGCCGCCTCTAGCTGGCCGCGGGACCCAGGCCCGGCGCAGCCGGTGTCCCTGCACCCGGCCCAAGATGGCGGCCCGGGGCCCTCCCCGGCCCGGGCAGCCGGGCCAGGTCGGGGAGAGCTCTCCGGGCCGGCCGAACCGCTCCGGGCTCTTCCCCGGAGTCTCTCAGCCCGAGCCTTGTCGTCCACCTGTTGGGCTTCCCTTTGGGCTAATGCGGGGTGCGGGGTCCCTTCCTGTGGGGGGCAGGACTCATCGGGGCTTCAGCCTAACCCAGTGCGAACCCCGGGGTCGCAGACGTTTGTAATGCCCTCGGAAGGCTTCGGGCTACTTCCCCAACCTCTTTGGGCCTCAGTTTCCTCCTCTGCAAAATGACAGGGTTGGACTAAATGGTCTTCTCAAGGTCCTTGGAGGAGCTCTGATGAGAAAGTCTGTGCAGAGCCGCCGGCGGGGTGGAGGGAACTTCGTAAAAAAACGGGGTGTTGTGTATTATGCGAAAAGCTCATTTTATACAGTAATCTCTGTTGTTTTTTAAAATACTGCAGTCTTCTACTCAGTTTTCTCTCCGGGCCCTCAGTGGGTGAGTTACCTGTCTTCTGCCTAGGTTGAGAGTAAACACCCAGTTTACCCACAGATGAAATGCTGAACCCATACTCCTTCCAATTATATCGTGTTAATTAAAGAAATTATAGATAAGATACCCTAATCCTGTTTTCGAGGATAAAATGAGGTAATATTTGTAAAGTGCTTTGCAAACCTTAAAATGCTATATCATTGTTAGCTATTATTATGTGAGCCAAAAACCAAATAATTTTTACTTTGTCTATATTTTTAGTGCTTCAGAATTGTTTTTGAAACCTGCTGGAATGGGGGTGGGAGGAAATACCTTTGATAAGTTATCATCCACTTAACTATCTTTTGCATTCTTAAAATACTATGATAAATAATTTAAATATTCTATTAGAGGTGAGTGATGTGATGTGAGAGCCATATTTTGTGAAAATATGAAGCCTTGAAAGCCTGTCTTTATTATTTTTGCTTAATCTGGTCCAGCCACCCAACTCAGCCTTTCTAATAAACTTTATGATTAGTTAACGAGAAAACAAATCCCAAGCTTAAATACCAAAATACTAACAGTCACAGAAGGAAGTGCAAGCCTCACAGTTTTGGTAAATAGAATGCCTTTAAAGTTGTCTGTCCTGAACCTTGAGGCCTCTAGGTGAAGTAGTGGATGGAATATGGACTTCAAGTAAAGAAAGCCATGAGTTCAAATCCAATCTTAGTTACTAGCAACTGGAAAAATCATTTAATCTTTCCAGCCTCAGTTTACTTACCTGTAAGATGGGGGTGATAACACTTATCTCTCAGGGTTGTTAGGATAAAATGAGATATTTATTTGTAAAGTGCTTTTCAAACCTTAAAGTGCAATAGAAACATTAGCTATTATTATAAACCACTATTTCTTACTGCTGTTATTGGCAGCCTGAAAGGCCTAGATTAATTTCATGCAAGTCTGGTGTTTTGATGCAAATTTTAGAATTAACACAGCAATTCATTCAGCTGTGAGTTTTCAAACTGAGACTTTTTTTAATCAAAGTTTAGTGTAGTACCTATCATTGGACTAACATTTATTGAACACCTAACATACACATAGTAGGTAGTTAATAAATGCTTGTTGACTTAACTTGAAGCACTTAACAAGTGCCTCTATTTGCTAGGCACTATATGCCCATAGACAAAAACGTTCCTCCCTCTCAAAGGGCTTACTGTTAGATAACTAACAAGTCTAAACATAACATCCTTGCTCAGTATTCTAATATGCAGTTTTACAAACCATACCACATCACACAACTAGGGAGTGTTTCAGTTGCCATCAGTCATATTCTGGGTAGGTGTGTTTGTGCATTTTAAGTCTACAAGACATTGCATTGGCGATTAATCATTGTCCCTATCATGTGGACACCTAGTAAGCTATTTCCCCATTAGTTAAGAATAGTTCTTGCAGGCAGATGTTTCCACATGTGTTTTATGGACTAAGAACAATTTGCTGTTCAGTCACGTCTGACTCTTCATATCCTGTCAGGGGTTTTCTTTCCAAAGATACTGGAGTGATTTGCTGTTTCCTTTTCCAGTGGATTAAGGCAAACAGGTTAAGTGACTTGCCTAGGGTCACACAGCTAATGTGAGTGTCTTAAGAATTTGAACCCAGGTCTTCTTGACTCCAGGCCTAGTATTCTATCCACTGAGCCTCCTGGATGTCAATAGATAATATTTTTTCATCATTGAGAGTGTTGCTTATGTAAACTGCCACATTTTTGTAGGAGTTAAAGTATGCTTAAATTCAAGACCTACTAAAACAGTGGGTCAGAAATACTATTGGAGGTATCCGTAAGTTCAGTGACTTCTCAAGTATACTGTATAGAAAAGTAACAAGTTTTGGTTAAAATTGGAAGAAAAAAATTTGGCTATTGTCCTGAAATAATGTTACTGTTCCCTAACTCTTAAGTTTAAGAAATAGATTGGTGGTTTGGTTTTTTTTTGTTTGTTTGGTTTGGTTTTTCAAGGCATTTGGGGTTAAGTGACTTGTCCAGGGTCACACAGCTAGTAAGTATAAAGTGTCTGAGCTCAGATTTGAACTCAGGTCCTCCAGACTGCAGGGCCAGTACCTTCTATCCACTGCACCATCTAGCTGCCCTGAGAAATAGATTGTTAAAGGAGAAAAGAAACAGGATGGAGTAGTTTTTCTAAGAGAATAATTTTCTTTAAACCACTGTACTACCTATATTCTTGGGTGATTTAAAACGTATAAATTATATGCTTTTATATATATTGTGTTGAGCAAGATACTACTGAAAATATATAGCAGTATATCTGTGCAGTCATTAATGAAAAACAAAATACATTTCCATAGCGACAGTGGCACAGGGGTGATTTTTGAAGATTATAATCCTTGATATTTTCAATTGTGGAATTAAAAATTAGTAAAAGTTTTAAAAAATAAATGAGCATATTTCCCAGAAAATCAGAGTAACTGTCATGTAATATTACACTGTGGTCATTAAAATAATGCATATTGGATTTTATCTGTTTTATTATTTTCTACATTTAATAACTTGGTATTCACTTTGGTTTTGATTAACAGGTTATTGGCAATAGAAAGAAAAAATTGACACTTGCATCCTGGAAGTCTACTACCTAAGAACCTGAAATTAGGGACTTTATTCTGATTTGGACATGGCTAATCGAGGAGCAACAAGGCCCAATGGGCCAAATACTGGGAATAAAATTTGCCAGTTCAAACTAGTGCTTCTTGGCGAGTCTGCTGTTGGAAAATCAAGTCTTGTGCTTCGATTTGTGAAGGGTCAATTTCACGAATTTCAAGAGAGTACCATTGGGGGTGAGAATACTTTTTTTCCCTACTGAATTTAATTTAATTCATATACTGGCTTGAATCATGTTTTTGTGATCTGTTATTTATAATCTTTATGTAGACTATCTGACATCTTTCCTAAGTATAAAATAATAGTACCTTCACTTATGAATGATAGGTAAGATGAGAGTGTGTGTGTGTGTGTGTCCGTCCCCAGTATCCTGCAATTGATTCAATCACAGGTAGCCACTTGCTGATGACATAAATATATTAATATGTTCTTTTACTTTGATTCCATTAAATTTATCACCTTGAAGGATTCAAATGCTGTAATGTGCAGGATTGTAGATTTAGAACTAAAAAGAGCCTCAAAGGCAGCTCTCGTGTGCAGCCGCCTCACTGAGGCTTCAGGAGGTGAATTCACATGATATTCCCCAGGTCAGAAGTGTCAGAGGCAGAGTTTGAGCCGAGCTCGTCAGATTGATCCCAGAATAACGGATTGCCATTGTATTTTGGCCTTAGCAGTGTGCTACAGTGGGAAGAACACAAAACTTGGGTGCTAAAGACCTGCTTTGTAGCTAGCTTAACTTTTCTGAGATACTTCCTACATCTGTTAAATGCTTTTAGATACTCCATTTGAGTAGTCATGAAAAATCACTTCCAAAGCACAAGTGGGCTGACCCAGAAGGCAAGGTGGGCAAATGTATGTGATGCCAAATTAGTAGGGAGAATTTCTAATAGTAGTGGGACATTTAATACTTAGAATGATGCACATAGTACAGTTACCCCAAGGGTCACTTGGGAAAATGATCCAGTGTTTCTGTACACTCCAATTCTGCTCTGAAGTTTGATTTTCCAGTTAATATTGTCTCTATTTTTTTAAAAGATGTTTTAGAAATAAAATAACATTCTTTACTCTCTACCTGTACATTTTCTAATATTAGTCAGTCCTGACCTACACATCTGTTAGATAACTTATTGGTAGACAAGTTAAAAAAAAATTCCATATTTCTTTAGGAACAGAGTTTTTAAAAAAAATATACAAATTATCTGAGTTTGATGTAAGATGGCACTATGTTGAAGGTTCTGTCTAAGATATAAATATAATTGGGTAATAAAGGTTTTAAAGGTCTCAAGTAAGGTCCTATCCCCTATCTCCCTCCTCCCTAATTTGCTGGTGGTGGTACATTTCAAATAAGATTACATAAATATCTGTATTTTCATTTGAACATAGCAACCATCTTCCTCTCTTGAATTGTTTAACGTTGCTAAGTATTGTTTAAATTCCCATTTTAACATTCTGTCCTGAGTTAGCTAACTTTCAGTGATGAATGCTTGCTATAAAGATTTATACAGGGGCAGCTAGGTGACACAGTGGATAGAGCTCCAGCCTTGCAGTCAGGAGGACCTGAGTTTAAGTCGGGCCTCAGACACTTGACACTTACTAGCTCTGTGACCCTGGGCAAGGCACTTGACCCTGACCCTGGTTGCCTCACCAAAGAGGGAAAAAAAGATTTATACAGTTTCCTTAATATCTTCTGTTTTATATAGTTCAAAATCACAACACAAACTGACATTTAAATTTCTGTGACAGTGGTGCTAGGCTTACCATGTTTGGTATCTTCCTATACTGGTAGTAATGAGTTTGCTGTGGAGTGGCTAGGTGGTTCAGGGAATAGCGCTGGACTTAGAGTCTAGAACACCTAAGTTCAAATTCAACTTCAGGCATTTACTAGCTGTGTGATCCTGAGCACGTCACTTAACTGAGTCTACCTCAGTTTCCTCAACTATAAAATTTTGTTGTTTAGTTGATCAGTCATGTCCAACTTTTCATGACTCTGTGGACCAACTATCCCTGGGGTTTTCTTGGCAGAGATACTGGTGTGGTTTGTCATTTCCATCTCCAGTATATCCCTTTGTCAAGCAGTCAAAGGTTAAGTGACTTGCCTAGGGCTGCACAACTAGGAAGTGTCTGAGGTTAGATTTGAACTCAGGTCTGCTTGTAATCCTCTCTGCCTTTTACGATTATTTGTTATTCTTACTATTTATGACAACATGTATGAACAATACGTGTTGCTATTTCTATAAAATGATAATAACTGACATTCATACAGCTCTTCATAAACTTACTAGAGGGCACAACTCCAGGTTGCAGAGGGAGAAGGCACGGGATCACTGAAATACATGTATCTTGCCTTCAAGCCTCACAGAAAGGACAGGTTTTTTGGTTTTTTTTTTGATTAGTCTTTAGTTTTCAACATTTACTTTTATAAGATTTTGAATTCTAAATTTTTCCCTTCCCCAAGACAGCGTACAATCTGATATAGACTATACATGTACAATCATATTAAACATACTTCCACATTAGTCATATTGTGAAAGAAGAATCAGAACAAAAAGGAATACCACAAGAAAGAAAAAACAAAAGAGGAGAAAGAGAGAAAATAATATGCTTCAATCTGCATTCAGACTCCATAGTTCTTTCTCTGGATGTGGGTAGCATTTTCCATCATGAGTCTTTTGGAATTGTCTTAGATCCTTACATTGCTGAGAAGAGCTAAAAAGTCAGTCATCCCACAATGCTGCTGTTACTGTGTACAATATTCTCCTGGTTCTGCTCCCTTCACTCATCATCAATTCATGTCCGTCTTTCCAGGTTTTTCTGAAATCCGCCTGCTTATCATTTCTTACAGAACAATAGTATTCCATTACATTCATATACCACAACTTGTTCCGCCATGCCCCAATTGATGGGAATTCCCTCAATTTCCAATTCTTTACCACCACAGAAAGAACTACTATAAATATTTTTGTGCGTGAGGGTCCTTTTCCCTTTTTTATGATCTCTTTGGTATACAGATCTAGTAGTGGTATTGCTGGGTCAGGGGGTATGCAGTTTTCTAGCCCTTTGGGCTTACTTCCAAATTGCTCTCCAGAGTGGTTGGATCAGTTTACAGTTGCACCAGCAATGGAACAACTGTTCCAGTTTTCCCACATCTTCAACATTTATCATCTTCCTGTTTTGTCATGTTGGCCAATCTGATAGGTGTGATGTGGTACCTCAGAGTTGTTTTGATTTGTATTTCTCTAATCAATAGTGATTTAGAGCATTTGGAAAGGACATTTTTAAAAGAGGTACTTAGGCCACACTGGCTTGTACAGTGCTTTCCATCCAACATTTAGCTCTGTGAGGACCTCATCTGAGGAATGTGAGCCTCAGAGAGGCCAAATGACCTCAATGGTCACAGTACAGCAAGTATTATAGGGATGATTTGAACCCAGTTCTTCCTTACTCCCAGTTTAGCAGTGTGCTACACCATACATTACCTCTCTTCTGCTTACTATTTATGTCTTCCACTTTTGATGAAATTAGCAGTAATTTAGGGTTTGGGAATTGGGGGGGGGGCATGTACACACATACTTTTAAATTAATTACATTGTCACCAAAGAACACTGGTAACTGCAAGGAACATTAGAGTAGGCTAATGTGTTAGGGTGCACAGTATCTCTTTAATAAGCCCTTGATGGTCTGTCTCTTCACTACATACCCTAATTTCTTCTGTCTCCATAACCCCTAGAATATCCTGAAGACACAAAAGCATACATGTTCATTTTGACTGGCTATTAAGTACCATCTACAAGGGTACACACCAAGTCACTGTCTGATGAAGGAGCCTTAGACTTGCCATCCTGCCTACAGACTCTGGCATACATAGATTATGGTTCCCTCCAAACTCTCCCACGTGTCCAGAGAAACAGCTTAATCAGGAAATAGCAGAGGCCAGTTCTTGAGCTAAATTCAGAATCTATGTTAAAGTACTTGAAAAATTTTCTTAAACCTCCACTTTTTCAGTATCAGCATATGGGGGGAGAGGGCAAGTTAAAAGCTGTAATAATAGGATACAGTATATTATCATTGTCCACTCAGCTCCTTCACAGACTATTACATACTAAATCTATCTAATTACGAACAGCATTTTTGTTTAACACATGACATGGTATCCATCTAGTTTGATGACTTTTATTCCTCATTGATTCATAGGACAAACTACTGCTCAATTGTTTGAAATTTAGAGCACAAAAATAAGGGACATCCATTAACAAATTCGTTGAGGTCCAAAATTTTCATTACTTGAGGAATACTGTTTATTGGAGCCATTTATAGACTTTGGAGCTGGAAAGGGACTTGAAAGAATTTTTACTCCAGAGGCTAGGGAAGATAGCCCTACTGAAGGTCAGTAGGTAAGTAGCAGTTAGGTACCAAACCCAGGTCCTCTGACTTCATCAAGACCCTGAACTATGCTATGTTTTATTAGGGACTATATTAAAACACTAAGGACTTTTCATTTTTAATAGAATAGTTAATAAAACAGATTCTTATAGACAGCCACATATGCCCTTCAAAAATACATTAATTTGCCCCATTCAGCATTTCGTGCATCAAACATTTAATGCTTACTATGATTCAGATAAAAGACAGCAAAGCTTCATAGATAGAAAGCTAGTCCTGAAGTCAGGAAGACCTGGATTCAAGTCTTGCCTTTGACATGTACTGGTTGTGTGATCCCAGAAAGTCACTTAAGACCTCAGAACTCTAGGCAACTCTCTCCAAGGCTAAATTGCAGTTAGGGGCAGCTAGGTGTCCCGGTAGATAGAGCACCAGGCCTGGCGTCAGGAGGCCCTGAGTTCAAATTCGACCTCAGACCAGGTATTTGACACTTACTAGCTGTATGACCCTGGTCAAGTCACTTAACCTCAATTGCCTTACCAAAAAAAAAAAAAAAGACTAAATTGCAGAGAAGGTGCTCACCTACTATGGTAGAAGGAGTCTTATCATGTAGGACTTGCCTTTATCAGTGAAATCACAGGGCCTGTCCCTATCCTTGTCCTACTGTCAGGCATTCTTCTAGACACTAAGCATACAGAGACAAAAATAAAAGCCCCTGCCATGTAGGAACTTATATCATTTTGAATTAAGTGACTTGTAGAGGTTTTCTTTTAAAAGGTTTGGAGGAAGGACTCCCAAATATATGAACACTAAAGTGACTTTCTAAACTGAAGTGAATACCATCTAGAAAAGCTAAGTCTGAGTAATAAGAACTAGGTCAGAAGAAAGTTTACATGCTGAAGCAAATGGGACAGTATCAACTGTTCCTCATTCTAGTATACGTTGCCATTTTACCATTGTGACCTTTAACATTAAGCTTAAGACAAAGGAGAAGGACTGCCTTTTGAAACAATGGCTTCTAAATTTTTTGTTCCTGTTGGGCATTGTGTATTCTCGATCTCAATATGGTGTTTTAGAAAGATTCTTTTCCTTGGAGAAGAAGAAATGGAAAACAGGCTTTCTCACTGAGAGAAATATCTTCTAAAGCAATCATACTTCTTTGTGCTTGATAACTTTAAAATATCTAGAGACTTTGGTTTTAAATAGAAGAAATATACTGTTAACTCAGTTGTCATCTTTAGAAGACATGTAGTCTCTAGGAATGTAGCACATTGGGAGGGAGGACGGGGAGGATTAATGCAGATATATTTTGTTTTCAGCTTGACCTATAAAGGAAAAAAAGTACCTTATGTCCTTGTAAGTACTAAAAATAAACTTTCACAAAACTTCGAGGCAGATTTGAGCTTCAAGTAAAGGAAAGCTTCCTAATAAAGATATCTAAAAGTGAGAATGGTCTGCCTTGGAAGGTGCTGGGGTCCCCTTCTTTGGAGGTGTTGAGGCAAAAGCTGGAAGACCACTTGTTGGGGAGTGTTGGGACTTATTCTTGTTCATATAGTTGGAATGGATAATTTACAGAGTTTTTTTAACCTAATAGTCTGAGTAATTGACTATCTTATTTTTGAATTTTACTGCGATTTTTGTTTTTACTTCACCTTCATTTCTGAATATATTCCTTCCCTTATAACAAAGAATCAAAAAGACAGGAAAAAGCAGCTCAGCAAACACATTGATCAAATCGGATAGTATATGTTGTGCCTCCTGCCAATAGCGTTCCACTTCTGCAAAGAAGGGAGGGAGGTACATTTTCTTCTCTTTTGGGGGCTTTGATTATTATAGTTACACAGTATTCTTTTTTCATTTTTTATTATTTTTGTCTTTTTAGTATCACTGTATATATCAGTTGTTCTTAAAGTATGATCTAAGGTGGGACCCTTTCAGTGAGACCACAAGGTCAGAACTATTTTCATAATAATACTAAGATGTTTTAATTTCTAGTACGATAAATATAGGTAGATATAAATGCATATAAACAAGAGCACTTTTTGGGTTCTTCAGTTTTTAAGAGTATAAAGGGGTCCTGAGATCAGAAAGTTTGAGAACCACAGGTCTACATTGTTTTTCTGGTTCTATTTACTTCATTTTGAGTCAGTTTATATGTGTCTTCCCAGGCTTCTCTGCATTCTTCATCATCATTGTTTCTTATGGTACAGTAAGACTCCATTACATTCGAGGAACACAATGTGTTTAACCCACCATGGATGTCTACTTTGCAACTATTTTCAAGTTGTTATACCTCACAAAGAACTCTCAAGTTGGAAGGTCAGGAGACATGATTTCTGGTTCTGACTGACAAGAATAGCTCTGGCTTTTAGGAAATCATTCCACTTCTCTTTGCCTTAGTTTCTTGTTCAGTTATTTAGTCATATCTGACTCTTCATGACACCATGGACAGCACTATCTTTGACGTTTTGTTAGTAAAGATGCTAGAATGGTTTGCCCTTTCCTTCTCCAGTATATTAAGGCAATCAGAGGTTAAGTGACTTGCCCACAGTCCCCCGGTTAGTAAGTGTCTAAGGCTGGATTTGTACTCAGGTCTTAATGACTCCAGGCCTAGTGCTATATCTGCTGAGCTTTACTTATCTGTAATATGAAGAATTATTTCTCCTTCTAAGATTCTAGGTCCAGGAGTCAAGGAAGGGCATATTTCACAAAAGTTCATTTGCTAGGGACCAAAGTTTACTGCTTTAAACATCAATTTGTTTTTTCCCTTTTAAGCTTTTTTCCCCCTATGGAAATCTTTTTTTATATTAATTTTTTAATTAACTTATTTTGATTTATCAACAATCACTTCCATAAGCTTTTGAGTTTTAAATTTTTCTCCAGCTTCCTCCCCAAGACAGTGCACAATCTGATATAGGCTATACATATACGTTCCTATTAAATTATTTTCACACTAGTCATGTTGTAAGGAAGAATTAGAACCAATAGAAGGAACCACAAGAAAAAGGAAACAAAAAAAAAGAAGGAAAAAAGAGCAAATAATTTGCTTCAATCTGCATTCAAACTCCATAGTTTTTTCTTTGGATGTGGATAGCATTTTCCATCATGAGACTTTTGGAGATGTCTTAGATTTTTGCATTGCTGAGGAGGGCTAAGTCTATCAAAGTTAGTCATCCCACGATGTGACTGTTACTGTGTACAACATTCTCATGGTTCTGCTCACTTCACTCAGCAGCAGACCATACAAGTGTTTCCAGGTTTTTCTGAAGTCCGCCTGCTTATCATTGTTTATAGCACAATAGTATTCCATTACATTCATATATCACAACTTGTTCAGCCATGCTCCAGTTGATGGGCATCCTCTCAGTTTCCAATTCTCTGCCACCACAGAGCTGCTATAAATATTTCTGTACATGTGCGTTCTTTTCCCATTTGTATGATCTCTTTGGGTTACAGTCCTAGAAGTGCTATTGCTGGGTCAAAGGGTATGCACGTTTTTATAGCCCTTTGGGCATAGTTCCAAATTGCTCTCCAGAATGGGTGGATCAGTTCACAACTCCACCAGCAATGCATTAGTGTTCAATTTTCCCACATCTTCTCCAGCATTTATCATTTTCCTGTTTTGTCATGTTGGCCAATCTGATAGGTGTGATATGGTTCCTCAGAGTTGTTTTGATTTGCATTTCTCTAATCAATAGTGATTTAGAGCATTTTTTCATACGACTATAGAAAGCTTTAATTTCTTCATCTGAGAACTGCCTGTTCATATCCTTTGACCATTTATCAATTGGGGAATGACTTGTATTCTTATAAATTTGACTTAGTTCTATATATATTTTAGAAGTGAGGCCCTTATCAGAGAGACTGGTTGTAAAAATTCTTTCCCAGTTTTCTGCTTCCCTCCTAATCTTGGTTGCATTGGTCCCATGGAAATCTTGCTTAAAATCTTGAGATGTTCTTTTAGAAGGCTAGTAGGGTTAGGGTGTGGCTCAAAAGATCCACAGCAGTTAGAGCTGCATCTGACACAGAAGTCAGCAGACATTCGGCCACTATTACCATTTGTCCTTGCTCCGCTTTAGTGGTCACCATCATCTGGAGCCTGGGCAAGGTGCTAAAGAAGAAGATTAAGTTAAAGGAGCATCATGATGTCTTCGCTGTGTGTGGGCAGAAACTCACCTCTGCAGGAAGGTTTCTGTGATGAGGGCCAGATTGTAGAATTTAAGGTCAGGGAGAAGAATGACATGGTTATCATGACGACTAAGGCCAAAGCTGGGCTTGGCACTTCAGTGCTCCTGAAGTCCTATCTCTACAGCTGCCAACACCTTGGACCCCTCCCTACCTCCCAGTCAGATCCTACAATTGCTCCCCTGCCTCTACCTCTCCCAGCTACTAAAACGCTTCCAGAAACTGGCCCTGGGTATACCCAGGTCCCGGCACCCAAAGATGGTAGAGAGAGCACCCTAGGCAGAAAGGAAGATCACTGAATCTGAGTACTAGAAAGAGACTTGGGAGGCCTTTTAGTCCAGCCTATACCTTATCAAGAATCCTTTCTAACAATACTCATTACCTCCTGAAGCAACATATTGCCTTGAACTGCTCTCACTTTTTAGGAAGTTTTTTCTTATACCTAAGTTTGCCTTTCAGCAATTTACCATTATTCCTATTTCTGCCCTCAAGCTAAATAGTAGTAGTTGTCTCCCACTTAACAACCCTTCAAATATTCATGCTACTATTATGTACCCTCTGAATGTTCTCTTTTCCAGACTAAACATCTTCATTTCCTTCATTACATCCATGTGACGTGTTTTACGCTCCTCTCCCTATCCTTATTGCTGTCTAATAACTAGCATTTATATAGCGATTTGTTTTCAAAGCACTTTACCTTTTCTCTCATTTTATCCTCACAACAACCCTGGGAGGTAGGTCCTATTGTTATCTCCATTTTACAGATGAGGACAGTGGTGAAGTGAGTTGCCCAGTCACACGGCTAGGAAAATGTTTGAATCCAGATTTGGACTGAGGTCTTCCTAACCCCAAGCCCAACACTATCCACTGCACCTCCTAGCTGGCATTCAATTTTATTCATAAAAAAGAAGGCAAGAATTATAATTTATCTTTTCTTATTTTGAAATTAAGAATGCTGATTATTGTGTTACCATTTGATAGGCAGTAATGGCGCTATCAGGTCATTGATGCACAATGATCCATTTGCTCCAGTGCTAAATGGCCTCTATAATAGCAAAAGTTGTGCATTGATAATTGTCTGCTTTTTGCAGTTTTTGTTATGCCAGTGGGCCTGCTTCTAACTGACCTTCCATTCCCTCACCCCTTCTGATTTCTTGTTAATCTGCTATAGGCCAGAATACTTAATAAGCAATCATTTTTTAATTCTAAGAAATAATTAGTTGTTGAATGAGGGCTTTTGGGGGGGGGATCTTCCATGGGAAAAGTATGTGGACTTTTCAATGCTAATTTTATTTAGTTAGTTAGAAGACTTTTTTGCCTGCTTCCTGGCTATTTCATATAGTTGAGGTTGTTGGGATAAGTGTTTTCTGTGTAAGTGATGTTTCTATGACAAAAAAGTTTGTGCTTTTAAGCCTCGAACAAAAATATAATGATTTGTAATCATTGGAAACATTGTAAACTCATTCTGGGATGGGGGGGTGACCTTTCCCGTTTTCCTCTTGACTTAGATTGTAATAGTAAAGTGATATAACTTGGAACCATCTAGAGACACTTTCATTATACTTCTTGGGAGAGTACGAGAAAAGTAGCAGCTATCTATGTGTAATTCTAAGTCTCTAATCACTAGCTGTCTTGAAGTGTATGAAGGAGTTCTTTAGGAGACCATTTAATCATCTCGTTACAGATGAGGATTCCTCAGATTGAATACTGAGTTATTCTGCCCTCCCCATTTAGATTTTGAATATGAGTCATACTTAATGCTTTATAAACATGGGCAGACAAAATTATATGGAAGATAAATATCCTTAATTTACTAAAAGATGTCACTGTTTCCTAAAGGTGGCGACAATAGTGTGAAAGGACAGAGAACTAGGAACTTCACTAGCCATTCTGCTACACCATTCATCTCAAGGTCTAAAACCTAAAGCTGCTGGAAGTAGTAGGTTCTGTATTTACCCACACACCGATAGACTATTACACGCTCTTACAGATCCTAACAAATTGGAAATACTTCTAAAAATACTTCTAACTATGGCCCCAGCAACAAGCATGTGCCAACCAGGCTAAATTCAAAAAAGGTTTACCACCAGGTTGACCTTAGGATGATGATTTTTTCACTTACTGGAACTTTTTTTTAACATTAGAGGGTTTGCTACATTGGCCTATACCTGTACTAGTGAACCATATGTCCATGGAATATTAATACCATATTTTATGTTGTATCTCAACTGTCTCTGTAGTCACCAACAAATTTTCACACATAAGTCTCATATTTCGAAGTTTAAATAAAAAATAAACTGTTGACAACCTTAAAGCCAAGTACAAATGACAACTGAAGACCTCAAACCAGCAATCAGTATTCTAAAACCTTTATTTATGGCCCAAAATCCAAAGCACAATGTATAGCTTATAAATTGAACTCTATTATGAAACATAAATGGCACTTAGATTAAAGTAACCAGTCTCCTCTGAGTTTCAGTTCCAGATGACCAATTGCCTATTCATTTTAGCTAGATCTTCTGGAGATATCTTAAACTCAGCATGTCTTTCCTCTTAAACACTCTCTCTGTCCAAAATTATCTATTTCTGTGAAAGGCACCACCATTCTTCCTCGTATCTCAGGTTCATAATTTTGGTGTTGTCCTGGACTCCTTTGACACTCTCAAATTAAGTAATTCGCCAAATCTTTCAGTTTCTACCTTCATGACAGAATTCACATCCAACCCCTTTCTACTCACATTGATAAAACCTTAGGTGAGGGTCTGATTATTACAGCAGCCTCCTAATTGGTGTCCTACCCTCCAGTCCATCCTACATGCTGCTGCCAAAATAATTTTCCTTAAGGACAAATCTGACCATGTGTCTCCTTTAGTCTGTCAACTCTAGTGACTTCCTGTTTCCTCTAAGATAATGCCTTTAGATGCCTCTGTTGAGCTTTTAAAAGCCTTACACTACCTGACCCCAGCCTACCTTTCAACTTTGTTGAACCTTGCTCCCTCTCCCACACTTTGTGATCTGGCCTGTGCCCTTACTTTTGCACTGGTTAATTCCCTGTGCCTGGAATATACTTCCTCCTTACCTTTTGTGGAATAGTCTTTCTCTTCAATGCAGTTCTCAAGCACCAAATGGCCTTTACTGATGCCCCCCAACTTTTTGTCCCTTCCAGACTACCTTATGTTTAACTACTTTGTACCTATTTGTATTGTGTACTTATTATCCACCACCGCCCCCATTAGAATGTAAGCTTGTAACATGTAGGGATTGTTTTATTGTTTATCCTCAGCATCTTATGTAATACCTAGCAAACAGTCACACAGTAGGCCCTTAATAAATACTTGTTGAACCTGAGAATCAGGATTTTAATTTTTTTTTCTGGTCCAAAAGCCTAAACTACTTTTAATTCTTAAGAGGCAGATCACATCAAATTACTCTATTTATTATGGTAAAGCAGTCTAAGAAACATCAAATAATTCATTAGCGGCGAGGAATTTATTGAAATTAGCTTAGTGCTCTTTCATTATATTTATTTTCATTGTGGAGTATCCACTTCCTAAAGTAGGTAGAAATTAGTGGAGTTTTTATTGTAATTCTCATGATCCAGTTCTGGACAGTGGATAAAGCACTGGACTTGAAATTAGGAAGACACATTTTCATGAGTTCAAATCCAGCCTCAGACATTTACTAGCTATGTGACCCTGGGCAAGTCACTTAATCCTATTTGCCTCAGTTTCCTCATTTGTAAAATGAGTTAGACAAGGAAATGGCAAACCATTTAAGTATCTTTGCCAAGAAAACTCCAAAATGGGTTCGCAGAGACAGACAGAACCAAAATGACAAAACAACTACAATGATCCAGTTCAATCATTTATTAAATATTTAGTCTGTATGTACTAGATACAGGGCTAGGCACTAGGAATACAAAGACAATAGGAAACCAGTCCCTTCCCTCCTGGATCTTACACCTGCACCTCCTCCTCACCTCATGTTATGAAGTGGTGTAACATAAATTACTTGTAGAGGAAAAGAGAGCAGTAGTTAGAGAATATGGGAGGCTTCACCTAGGAGGATCGTCCCAAACTGATTCTAAAAGGAAAATAAAGATTCTGAGAGGCTGGGAATACAGTGTATTATAGGCCTTGGACGTAGCTCGTAGAAATACATGGAGTCGGGAAATTGAATCAAATTTAGAGAACAACTAACTGTCCACTTTTGCTAGAATGTAGCATATTTGCAAGAAATATGAGATGAAACAGGAAACAGGTCAGAGCTAGATTGTATACTTTAAATGCCGGGCTGAGGAATGTGTATTTTATTCTGGAAGCTAATAAATGTTAATTGGATTTGGAATTAGTGATCAAATTAATGAGATTCTCTTGTAATTATAATAATTGTTGAAATGCTTTAGGTTAACAATTTGACATTTTTTCTGCCATTCCATAATTGAATAATGGTTGTTCTTGGGTTAGAGTTAGAGCTAAAAGGGATCAGAGACCATTTAGTCCAACCCTTTCATTTAACAGATGAGGAAACTGAAGCTCAGGGAAGTAATATTGGCTAGTAAGTGTTAGAGGCAGGATATGAAGCAAGTTTCTCTAACTGTACTAAACCACTAATTTATTTGATTTTGGTGGGTTTTGTTGTCCCTGTACATGTTAAAAGGTAATGTAACAATTCATGTTTATAGCCCACTATTTTTATAATTGGTTTTGTGATTGTGGATATAACTTAAGTCACCAGTGTAATAACTGGATTTGTGCCAACCAAGAAGTGATAAACTAGTTTCATGATGATCAAACTTTCTGTCTGTAAAAGTAACTTTGACGCCACTCAGAGAAAACTTTCAAGGATGTATTAATCTAAAATGTGTTTTTCTAAAGAAGTATTATCTTCATCTAAATTTAAATTTGACCATGAAAGCAGAATGATATACACTAAAAATATATAAAATCAAGTAGGGACAGTCTTTTTGATTCTTCATTTTTTCCATGCCATTGTTTGGAAGATTTTATGTAGAAAATCCAACTCCTCTGGGCAGCTGGGTGGCATAGTGGATAGAGCACCAGCCCTGGATTCAGGAGAACCTGAGTTCAAATCCAGCCTCAGACACATAACACTTACTGGTTGTGTGACTCTGGGCAAGTCACTTAACCCCAGTTGCCTTAAAAAAAAAAAGTTTTGAAAGTGATGTTTAGAATTGATTGCATTCTCTTTTTTCAAGTGAGCAATATGAAACAGAGATTGGTGGTTTCATAGAGAACCCTCTTTTACATTCCACTTTTTGTGAAAAGCTTTTGGGGGGTATGGAGAGTGTTTTGTGTTCAAAATTAAATATAAAAAATAAACACCCTGTGGAGCACCTTTGTCATGCAACACAAAGACCACGTAAGCTCATTTGTAAAAGTTATAGAGAAGAATGATAGAAGTTGATGAAAATGATTACCTCATAAAGAAAGAAGCAGTAGAGTCTTACACTTGGCATGGCAGGATACCTAACTGAGCAGTTATTTCAAAGACGTTTAAGGACATTTAAAAGTGGAAGTGGAAGGAGGGCATAAAGAGAATGCATATGGAAGAGATCTGCAAAGATTTTAATAAACTTTTTAAAGCTACCACATTTAACATAATGGTCCCTGATGTGCTTATAGAAGAAGTAGAAAAATGACTAAAAAAGAACAGAGATGGAAAAAGCAGGCAAAATGGAGCAAGTGTACACAGAAGGAATCTGTACATAATATAACATGATCAGTTATAAGGATGTTAAAGGATTGATTCACAAGGTATTTGAAAGAGCGGAAGATATCATAGTTGGGGGGGGGACTAAAAAACTAGTTGCTGTTGCCAACTGTCTACTCGCACAGCTTTGTAAAAAAAAAAATTTTTTTTTAAATTATCTACACGTGCATACTCCATGAGAGTATTAGTAGTAATAGTAAATAGGCAGGCTTTCACAAGCAGCATCCCACAGTTGAAAACATCTTTGCCGTCTCATAACTGACTCAAAGATATAGAATGTACAAGATGCTAACGCTTTTTAAAAACATTTGTCAGAGAACAAAATGCCATCTAAGGCGCAGTTAGGTGGCGCAGTGAATAGAGCACCAGCCCTGACGTCAGAAGGACCTGAGTTGAAATTTGGCCTCAGACCAGACACTTGACATTAGCTGTGTGACCTTGGGCAAGTCACTTAACCCCAATTGCCTTTTTTTTTTTTAAAAAAAAAGGAAAGAAAAAAAATGCCATCTAAAAGAATTTTCTTCCAAAAATGTGTCCCCTATATACACATCAAAATTATTCAAAATTCCTTGATAGATATAACAATGATAACCCTGTTTGTTTGGCCCTCTCGCTGTCAGGCAAGGCATAAAACAGAGGTAGACAGTTATCAGAGGAGTTCATCAGATCCAGCACGAAGTCCAAATTAGAAAAGCATTCTTTCTTCTCTATGAATGCTCAATATTTCTAACCAGTGTAATTTGGGCTGAAGTTTTCTATGTCTAAGTATCCCTTTTTTCTTGCCCAGAATTATCTCTCCTGACCTTTTTAGATTACCATATTGATCTTACTGTCCATTCCCCTAACTGACAACTTAGGAGTGTATCACTGGACCTTTGCCTGTTGCCCTGGAAACAATAGAATAGTCAACCTGATTTCTTTAGTGACTTGTCCTGACAAGTGATCCATTATGCTTACCTTTTTGCTTGTAAAACAAAAAGTTACAAATTCCATAACTGACAAAAATAAGAGGAAGAGTTAGTCATTGTGTGGCACAGCATAAGAGACTTGTGAAAGGAAAAAGAGAATGTGGCTAAGTACTGACAAACAGAAAGTGGCTTTTAAATACCCAGTGCAAATGCATGGATTCTAATTCACAACTGCTTTTCATCCTTCTAAGGATCATTATGTTGTTTGGCTATCCATCTCTCCCCAGCAATCATTTTGGACTGGATACATTTCTTTCCTAAATTTCCATCTCTTATCCATCTCTTTCCTACTCATATGATGACCACCACCTTTATCATCTCTCTTTTAGGCAGGTGCCCATAGCCTACTAATTGATCTCCCTACCTCAATCACTTATTCTTTCTTCTGCACGAGTGCCAGATTGTTCATCCGAAAGCATACATCTGACAGTATCATTTGAACCTTTGGTGATTCCCTGTTGCTTCTTAGGGGGGAAAAATGCTGTTCAGCTTGCTGTTTGAAACCTTTCCTAATCTGACAACCTGTCTAGGTTTGTTACACACTGCACCCCCTCATGCCCTCTACATCCTTACCAAACTGGCCTGCTTGCAGTTTCCCAAACTCAGCATTTTATTTACTGTTTTATTTATTTTGTATATGGTTGTGCCTAGAATCTTCTTCACCTGGACCTCAGCTTATGTACCACTTCTTTTTTTCTACCTAATAGTATCTAATTTCTTCTAGTTACATTTAAGGATAGTTTTCACCATTAATTTTTGTATGATTTTGAGTTCCAAATTTTTCTCCCTCCCTCCCAAGACAGCAAGCAGTCTGATATAGGCTATACATGTACAATCATATTAAACATTTCCACATTAGTCATGTTGTAAAAAAAGACTCAAAACAAAAGGGAAAAACCACAAGAAAGAAAAAAAAGAGAAAATAGTATGCTTCAATCTGCATTTAGACTCCATAATTCTTTCTCTGGATGTGGATAGCATTTTCCATCAAGAGTCTTTTGGAATTGTCTTGGATTATTGTGTTGCTGAGAAGAGTGTGTCTGTCATAGTTGATCATCCCACAGTGTGTCTATTACTATGTAAAATGTTCTCCTGGTTCTGCTCACTTCACTCAACATCAGTTCATGTAAGTCTTTCCAGGTTTTTCTGAAGTCTACCTGCTCATCATTTCTTATGGAATAATAATATTCTATTACCTTCATATACCATAACTTGTTCAGCAATTCCCCAACTGATGGGCATCCCCTCAATTTCCATTTTCTTTGGAATTTCCAATTTCTTTGCCACCAAAAAAAGAGCTACTATAAATATTTTTGTACATGTAGGTTCTTTTCCCTTTTTAATGATTTCTTTGGGATACCTAGTAGTGGTATTGCTGGATCAAAGGGTATGCACAGTTTTAGAGCCCTTTGGGTTATGCACCACTTCCTACTGGGAACCATTCCCTGATTCCCTGATTGCGTGCTCTCTCAAATGTATAAACTCAATCTCTTTGCAATGTTGTATACTCCAAGAAGAATGTAAGCTCCTTGAGGACAGGGGACTGTTTTTCATCTTGTTTTTGTATCTCCAGCACCCATAGTAAATACCTGTTAGATTGAATTGGATTATTGGATTCCTTAGCAGAAACTCTATTCCAATTAGGCTTTTTGGTATCCGGTAGATCCTAAGTAGAGTCTCAGCTTCTTTGTAGAGATAGAGCATATATATTAAGTGATTACCATGTGTCAGGCACTGTACTAACTTCTAGGGACACAAATACAGGAAGTACAATAGTCCCTGACATCAAGGAGCATACATTTTCGTGAGAGAAGATAACGCGTAAAAAAATCTAGAATTGGGGATGGGACTGGGAGAGTAAACTGGGGGAACATTGTTTGGAGCTGGTGGCTGGGAAGTAAGGTGGAAGACTGGTTCCCAAGATAAGGCAGAGAGCTCACCCGTTAGAGCCCAGGGTTGTTCTAGAGTTGAGAGTCCAAGTTTCCTGTGGGAAGCAGTTGGGATGGTGACCAGAATGGAAGTGGCATTTTTTGGAGCCAGTGGCTGAGCATCTGTGTCTTAAGTTTCTTTGTATTTCACAGCCTGGCCCAGCACAGCCTAGCTTTGATAAGTAGACCTTTGGTAGATGACCAAATGTTTAGTTGATGATTTTGAGGTGTGATTGCCATAAATATCATACTTGGCTTCTCGGACCTTTTCTTCAGTATGACTAGATGACAGCAAAGCAGCTGCCGTAGTTGGGTGGAAAATCAATAGGTTGGATGTGGAAACATTATGAGGTTATTCTAAAGTACAAATGAGGGCATTAGCACAATATCGCTGTAAAAAGCTAGGAAACAGCTGTATTAAATATAAATAAATCAAGGTGACATGTGACAATCAAGAGGGAATTGAGCTAAAATTTGGCACCATAAATTTTACTCTTTAGTAGTTAGGTTTCAACTATCTACAAACTAAAGTAGTAATGTGGATAATTCAAAAATATTTCACCTTTGGCTTTAGGGAGTGTATGTGTGTCTATGTTTTTAATCTTCATTTGAATATATATCGTGTTGGAGCTTCTTAAAACTCCATGAGCCTGGCTTAACTCCTAAAAGAAGTAACAAAAAAAAAAACACTGTAATCTTCACTACTGATAGTCATTCTGAATTCCTGCTTCACTTTCTACTATGTAATAAAGAGCATGTTGTAAAATTTTCAGAGGACTCAGGTTCAGATCCCAACTCAGGCAAATTATTTAACCTCTCTAGGTCTGAGTTTCCTCATCTCTAACATAAGGAGGTTAGACTAGACCAGTTGTTTCCAACATTTTTTGGTTTTTATTTTTAGCGTTTTTTCCAAATTACATGTAAAGACAATTTTTAACATCCATTTAAAAAAAAAATTTAGTTCCAAATTCTCTCCCTTCGTTCCCCTTCCAAGACAGTAAGCAGTTTGATATAGGTTATACATGTGCAGTCGTACAAAACATATTTCCATATTAGTCATGTTGTGAGAGAAGACACAGACCAAAAAAGAAAGAATGAACGAACCCAGGAAAAAAAATAAAGTGAAAAGTGGTGTGATTTGATCTGCATTCAGACTCCATCAGTTCTTTCTCTGGATGTAGATTAGCATTTTTCATAAGTCCATTAGAGTTGTCTTAGATCATTGTATGGCTGTGAATAGCTAAGTCATTCACGATTGATCATTGTACAGTATTGCTGTTGCTGTGTACAGTGTTCTCCTGGTTCTGTTCTCTTTACTCAGCATCAGTTCATGTAAATCTTTCCAGGTTTTTCTGAAATCATCCTGCTTGTCATTTCTTATAGCAAAATAACCTTCCATCACAATCATATGCCACAACTTATTCACCCATTCCCCAATTGATGGGCATCCCCTCGATTTCCAATTTTTTGCCACCACAGAAAGAGGTACTCTGAATGTTTTTTGTACAAATAGGTCCTTTTCCCTTTTATGGATCTTCCAAATTGCATTCCAGAATGGTTGAATCACTTTACAACTCCACCAATAGTGCGTTAGTGTCTCAATTTTCCCACATCTCCTCCAACGTTTATTTTTTTCCTCTGTTATATTAGCCAATCTGATAGGTATGAAGTAACACCTCACAATTATTTTAATTTGCATTTCTCTAATCATTGATTTAAAGCATTTTTTCATATGACTATAGATAGCTTTGATTTCTTCTGAAAATTGCCTGTTTGTATTCTTTGACCATTTCTCAATTGAGGAATGACTTGTATTCTTATAAATTTGATTCAGTTCTCTATATATTTGAAAAATGAGACCTTTATCAGAGACACTGGTTGTACAAATTGTTTCCCAGCTTTCTGCTTCCCTTCTAATCTCGGTTGCATTGATTTTGTTTGTGCAAACCCTTTTTAATTTAATATAATCAAAATTATCCATTTTACATCTCATAATACTTTCTTATTTCTTGTTTGATCATAAATTCTTCCCTTCTCCATAGATCTGACAGGTAAACTATTCCTTGCTTTCTTAATTTGTTTATGATATCTCCCTTTATGTCTAAATTATATACCTATTTTGACCTTATCTTGATATACAGTGTAAGATGTTGGTCTATACTTAGTTTTTGCCATACTGTTTTCCAGTTTTCTTATCAAGTTTGTCAAATAGTGATTTCTTGTACCAAAAGCTTGGGTCTTTATGTTTTTCAAGCACTAGATTACTATGGCCATTTACTGCTGTGTGTTAGATACCTAATCTATTCTGCTGATCCACCACTGTGTTTCTTACCCAGTACCAGATAGTTTTGATGATTACCACTGTTTAATACAGTTTGAGATCTGGTACTGCAAGGCTGCTTTTCTTCAAATTTTCTTTTTCCTCAATTCCCTTGATATTCTTGACCTTTTGTTCTTCCAGATTAATTTTTAACTTATTTTTTCTAGCTCTGTGAAATAATTTGGTTGTTTGATTGGTTTAGCACTTGAATAAGTAAAGTAATTTAGGTAGAATTGTCATTTTTATTGTATTAGCTCAGCCTACCAAAGAGCAATTGATATTTTTCCAATTGTTTAGATCTGACTTGTCAACATTTTTTGTTCCATGAACTCCTTTAAGCAACAACAGGAAAAAAAAATAAAAACCATGTTTGGAATCTCCAGGGCAAATTTAATATATTTACTCATGATAATCTTTCAGATGTATTCATCAAATGCTTGCGATAATTTAAATAATAATAGCAAACATTGATATAGCCCTTACTATGAGCCAGGCACTATGCTGAGTGCTCTACTTGAGCTTCATAACAACCCTGGGAGATAGGTGCTGTTATTATTCTGTCCATTTTACAGATTAGGAAACTGAGCAACAGGTTAAATGACTTGCCCAGAGTTACACAGCTGGTAAGTGTCTGAGGCTAAATTTGAACTCAGATCTTCCTAACTCCAGGCCCAGTGCTCTATCCACTGAACCACTTAGCTTCCCCTTAACAAATAACTACTTATAAAATAATTATGAATATTTTATGTGTAACATTCTGTGAGAATTATAAAGGAATTAATCCAGCAAGACTTCCTGATGAATTAAGATAGAACTTGAAAGATGTCTAACATATATAATAATCATATGTAAACTTAATTTTGATGTTGAAATTTCAATACCAGATACAGTTTTAAATCTGGTCAGTCAATGAAAATGAAAAGCTAGTGACAATATAAAATACTTGTTTTTATACTGGCAAATGACACGCAACTGTATTAAGTGACAAATTCAAAGTATAGTGCAGTAGATAGAACACTGGGGCTGGAGTCAGAAAGACCTGACTTCAGATTTGGCCTCAGACATTTAATAGCTGGACAAGTCACTTAATCTTTGTCTGCCTCAGTTTCCCCATCGGTAGAGGGATAATAATAGCATCTACCTCCCTGTATTGTATTGAGGATCAAATAAGATAGCGATTAGAGAGCACAGGGCCTGGCACATAGTAGGTGTTAGCTGTTAGCATTATTGTTATTATTAGCATCATTGTTATTATTAATTATATATGTTGCTTTGTTTTTAACATTGTTTATATGTAAACTAATGTTTGTAAGGAAGGAATCTCTTCAAATGCGAATTTTTTTTCTGGTACACCAACTGTACTCAGGTTCCTAACTCTACTAAGTACCAAGCACTGCCAACAAGGTTATTTGAAAATTGACCAGATAAAAGAATTGTAAAATAAGTGGAGGTTAAATTTAAATCTGAAAAAAGTCTTTCTGTTTCAAGGAGGGCAGTGTAAGGTTTGTTTCCAAAGAATGTTTGTGGTTTCAGGATGATTGGTAATGCACATGCCCCACAAACATGCTTTTCAAGCAACCTTCCATTTGCACGCTGCAAGAACACAAAACTTTCTTGCAGCGTCTTGATCATGCAGTTCCATAGCTGATGTGCCACAATTAACAGAGGACAGAAAAGCTATTCTGGTGTAGTATATAGAATGCAAATGAGGAAATGCAGTTGTGGTTGACCATCAGTTTGTGTGGGGAATTGGTTTCCACTCTGATGTTGAACCTTTGTGGTGGTTTGATGACAGTTTGAAAAACTACAAGAACATGTGCTCAGTCAGAAACGGTTTCATATAATTGCAGCATGCATGCCAGATTCATTGTGCACATGATCATGATGATTTCAAGTTGTCACAGAACAAACCTGGAATACTTCAAATCCACATGTTCTGGGGTGGGAGGGGATATATTTGTTAAGCAGTTATTTACTGCTTAAGGTACCATTAAAGAATTTATAATGTGAACCTCTAAGATTGCGGACTATTAAATGGGAATCACTGGACTTTATCATCTCCGAGTTCCCTTCCAGCTCATTCAGTCCTTTGAATCCTATGTCTATTAGAATAGAAGGAAAGACTTATTTGCAGTATAGAGGAAGGTGTGGAGGTCAAGAAAAGCATCATTTTGGGGCAGCTAGGTGGCACAGTGGATAGAGTACTGGTCCTGGAGTCAGGAGGACCTGAGTTCAAATCCAGTCTCAGACACTTGACACTTAGTAGCTTTGTGATCCTGGGCAAGTCACTTAACCCCATTGCCTAGCAAAAAAAAAAAAAAAGAAAAAGAAAAAGAAAAACATTATGCAAGAGGTAGGATTTCAGAAGATATAAGTTAGCATAGACAAGTGTGAACAAAGGTAAGAAATTGTGGAACACAGAAACCATATTTTAGAACTACATGGAATCTAGTCCAACCTCATTTTATTCATGAGATAACATATTACTATGTAACTATGAAAGTTTTATTGTAGTATAACAGTAATAATAATAGTTAACACTTATATAGCATTTATTATGTAGCAGGCACTATGCTAAGCATTTTAAAAGTATTATCTCATTTGATCCTCACAACAAACCTGGGAGGTTGGAGCTGTTATTCCCATTTTACAGATGAGGAAACTGAGGCAAACGGGTTGTGATTTACCAAGGGTCACATAGCTTGTAAGTGTCGGAGGAAGAATTTGAACTTGGGTCTTCCTGACTTCTGTCCCTGTCCCAGTGCACCATCCAATGTGCCACCCATAAATACACATTTATATGTATTCTCAGGTTTCCTATTTGTTTTTCCTTACATGATCTTCTAAGGAACACTGCTTTAACCTGCTCACCCTGCTCTGTTTTAGAATACTTTACAGAGTAAAGCTTCTGTCTCATACTTTGTATAAATAAGCAACTCTATCCTTATTCCAGAAAAGGCTAGAATGCACAGATTCCTTGATGATAGGGACCACTCTTATAGAGTGTCTTATAGACACTTTGTGTCTCCTAGAACTCATAAATAGGTTCTCAAGAAACATCTACTAAAATAGACTTTACTTGCTTAATGACACACATAGTAAATAGCAGAATCAGGACTTCAACCCAGGTCATCTTACTCTAAATCCTGCTTTCTTTTCCATTCTTTCATGCTGTCTCTAAATACTTTTGAATTTTACTGAATATAATTTGAGCAAAAGGAAATGTTCAAAGTGATCATTAAAATTTGAGGAGGAAGAAGTTGTTTTTTCATGCCAGAAGGTGGCACCTGAGCAGGGCCTTAAAAGGAGAGAACATTTCCAACAGGCAGAAATGTGTAGGAAGTGCATTCCATCCCAAGACTGTGAATGATCTGCAAATTCAAGGAAGATAGGAGAGGGCAAGATGAACCTTGGGTATAGCTAGAGGAGGTTTACTGAAGCTAAAACATAGACTGTGTAAAGAAAGGAATGACTAGAAAGGTAAATTTCCACCAGATTGTGAAGAATTTCTAATGTCAGGCTAAGGTGTTTGTATTGTATGTCACTTAAGGCATTTTAGTAATATGATGACTGTCTTATACATAGGAAGGTTAGTCTAGGAGTGGTAAGAGTAGATGCAGAAGATAATGCAGAGGTAGAATGAACAAAGTTTCATAACCAATTGGATATAGGGGTTGAGGCAGAGGAAAGAGTCAAAAGTAACTCAGATTCCCAGCCTGGGTGACCAGGAGAATGGCAGGGCCATCAGCAAAAATGAGGAAGTTGAAACGAACAGCAAATTTGAGGTGAGAGGAGACTGAGTTCCATTTTGGATATTTTGAGTCGGATATACCTTTAATATATCTTGATGGAAATATCCAGCAAGCAAGTGAAAATGTAGAACTGGACTTCAGGGGAGAGGTTGGAGGTGGAGAGTTAATTTATAGATTTGAGGCATCTGCATAGAGGTGATTTTTGAAGCCATAACAGTATATGAGATCGCTAAAAGAAAGAATGTCAAGGTACCGAGGACAGAACCCTGGGAAATATCTGTACTTAGGAGATGGGAGAAAACCAACAGAGTCAAGCAGTTCAGAAATGACCAAGAGAAAGCTGTGCCGGGTAAACCAGGAGAAGAAAGAATTTCAAAGATAGAGGGGTCAGCAAAATCACAAGTTGCAGAAGTAAGGAGCATGGAGACTTAAGAAAAGTCCATTGAATTTGTCCATGTCCATATCATTGTTGACCTTTGAGAGTACATTGTCACTAAAGTGATAAGGTTGAAACCAGATTACAGAGGTTGGAGGAGTGGCTAAATGAACGTAGCAAATGTCAACTCCACTTTTTCTTGAAGTTTAGCAGTCAAGAGTAGAAGAAAGCTACTATAATTCAGGGTGTTCCAAAAGGCTTTATGAAGTTGTAAGCTATTAAAGTTTAAAATTTAGGGCATGAGAGAAAATTGACAAAATTGAAAAGTAGCTGTCAGGTAAGTGGGAAAACAAGCAAGAAAAAGGGCCAGGTAAGCCAGGAGAAGAAAAGAATTGCAAGGATGGAGTGGTCAGTAGAACCACAAGTTGTGGAATGGTCAGTTTCGAGCTTAATATTAAAGCTTAGCACTGCACTAAAACTTTGTCCTCATGGCCATGAAAAGGGACCCTTAGGACAAGGGAGGGTACTGTGGCTTCTGAGCAGAGGGGAAGGGTCCACAGAGAGGAGCAGATTGAAGATAACACCATGCAAGACAGATCAGTTGCTCAGTCCCAGAGAACACAGGAGGAAGGGCAGAACCAGAGGCACAAAGGAGGTGTTAAGTAGAGCTTAGAATAAAGAGAACTACTTCATCTTCTGAGGTCACCTGTCCTTTCCTCTGAATAAGAGAGATTTCAAGTTAAGAAGAGAAACACAAGATGAGGAAGCTTTATTACTAGATCACCTGCCAAGTAAGTTGGGCCTAAGGGCCAAGTTGGGGCATTAAAAAGGTTTGGAATAGCCACTGTGTGTTGTGGCATAGGGAAACATTCAGAGATTTAGGAATCTGGATTGAGTTGGAAGAGATCTCAGACCGAATAAACGCTTATTGCTAATGTGAATTTGTAGTGGACCTAGTCACTACAATCTGTGACTTCCTCCAGCATTAGGGGTAGCAACACAGAAAGTAGAGGAACACATGGCAGAGGCAGGAGAAATGGGGTGATAGCAAGTACTTGGCCCCAAGCTTTAAACAGTTCTGTCTGTAAAGAAGTGATCAGAGAAATGTATTTAACAATCTCTTTTTGAGGCCTAACACATAGTTCTCTAATGTGCGCAAATGCATATTGCTTTGCAGAATGTAAAATACACCTGTGGATAGCTGTTTCCCTATACACAAATGAAGAGGTATTCATTCAGCAAATACTGAGCACCTACTTTATACAGCTAAGTACTGTGGATAAATCAGCCAGACAGGCAAAATAGAGAAATAGATGGTTTGCTTTCAGTATCCCTCTGTTCCCTTTCTCCCCTCAGTGGCGTTTCCTTCCCAAGCATTAGCTTTATGCTCCCTAACCACCTCCACTCAAAACAAGAGATTATCAGGCATATATTTGAACTGAAATTCATTCATACTGAGGGCGGGGACACAGAGAAACCATGGGTAATAGTAATCTTCAACAGACTGTGACATGCGCCTGGGGAACCAGGATGCAGGATTTTTGCCCAGCCATCATTGAAAACTAGCTGCAACCGAATCATCAAACAACTGCTATCATTAGGGTTTGCCCTCCAGAGCAACAGGGCAGAGCTGGAAGAGTGTTAGAGGTACATGGGATACTGAGAGGGTAAGTGATTTGCCCATAGCTACACTGCTAGCACGTATTACAGGCAGGATCTGAACCCAAGTCCTGCTGGGCTGGCTCTCTATCCACTAAGTAGCATATGATCAACCCTGAAGGCTACAGAGTTTGCTCTGGCATGTACATACTGAAGAAATCCCTTCTGCCTCTGTGTAAGTCTTAAAGAATTCCTGTAATATGTACAGCTTCTTGTGCAATCTATGCCAGTTATATAATGATCATTTAATAATAAAGGGAATTTGAAGAAGAAATGGAAGAGAGGGGCCTAGTGAACCATTCAGATGGAATTGTGCTCAGTGATCTCCAAGTTTCAAAGACTTAACAGGAAATTAGCAGCTATAGTTTATTTTCCCCAAGTCTCTTTTTACAAGCCAGCCATCCTTTCCCTCAGCACCCAGTAATGACTAAAGCAGGTTTCCTACCATTGTTACTGCCGGACCTATTCTCACTGTGCCGTCTTCCCTTCCCACTTTCGATTTAGGTCTTTCCCTGCCCTTTTTCAGGTCCTTATTGCTGCTTGCTTACTGATCTCTGCCTCCTGTCTTTTCCCTCTTCTAGTATTTGTATCTTTTGACCCATATTAGTCACCTGATCTCAACTTTCAATAGTTCCTGATTTTCTACAGAATGAGGTCCGTACTTCTCATCTGAGAATTCTTGGTCTTCCGCAGTTTTACTGTGGAACAGCCTTTCCAGCCTTAGCTCCAACTCTTCATCTAACAGGACACATCTTTGACTTTTGTTCCACTTCCCCTAGAATTCTCTCCCCTTTTCTGTTTACATATCAACATCTTATTATGAGTCTCTTGAACTTCCTTAGCTACTATATTTCCTGTGTAATTTTTTTATATCTTAAAACTTTTCATTTTCAGTTTTAACAGCCGTTATTATGTGACTATTACATGCAAGGCATTATGCTATGATTTGAGGAATACACATGTGGCAAATGACACAGTCCCTAACTTCACAAAATCCCTGCCTTGTTATTTGTTGCTCTTATTTCCAACTAGATTGGAAACTCCTTGAGTACAGTGAATAGAAGGGTGGACTTGGAGTCAGGAAAAATTGAGTTTGAATGCTGCCTCATATTTACTGTGTGACCATGAGATTACCTACCATTACAGTTGTGGCAGTGAAAGTGTGCTGCCATTTTATCCTGTTGTATTCTGCCAGTGGTTCTTGAGCTGACTAAGGAATAATTGGAAGTAGATAGAGTAGAAACAACAGCTTCCATTTTAAAAATCCTTTTTTCTTTTTTTTTTTTTTTTTAAGAAGTTTTTTGGTTGTTTGCACTTGGGAATACATATTTCCATGAAAATCATGTTATAAATTGATTAGCTTTTCATGCTAGCCTTCAGAACTATCTAACCTACAATGCACCTATATTATATAATATGGAACCTAACCACCTGTTACTACAATGGTTGGCAGACTGTTGCCCACCTTAAAAATGCAAAAATCAGTCTTAGCTCACAAATCATGCAAAATAGTGTCAGGCCAATGCCAGCTGTGGTTTGCTAACCTCTTCGTTATGTATGTTTCTATGAAAACATGGATTTTGAATCCCAGCTTGAGATACTTAAAAGAAATCTATGGGGCTATATGGTAATTTTTCCCCCTAAAGAATTAACCTAAGCACAGGCTTGTAAACGTTCTGTTTATCAGCTCAAGTGTATTTTTTCTTCAGGGTCAATGTGATATGTATCTTGGGTGCCACTCATTGACCCCCAGGACACCTGGATCCGTTCCAGGCATTAGTAATGACTTTGTTCATGCTGCATCTCTATAGGCTTCCCTTTGCACCTCTTGTATGCTTTTATACTACTTTGTGTTAGAGTTTTTTATCTAAATCTTAGGAATAAAGCAGAAATCTCTCTTCATCTAACCACTTGTGTCTCCCCTTCAATGGACCTTATTGTTTGGTGAAGTGAAGTTAATGGGAGAAGTGTTTCATGTTAGGCATCCTTCACTTATGCTCCATTCATGGATCCAGCACAGCATGTAATATGTGATAGAATCTGGTAATATTGGTATCAGTCCCCTGGAGGTGATAAAAAATTCAAATGTTCAGGGCAGGAGCCATCTTTTAATACAATCTAGACATGTCAGTTGCCCATCAAAATTTTCCCTATTTTGTGTTTAAGTCCTTCCATGATGAATTGATAGTTAACTGCTACATGTGTCTTCTCAGGTAGTCTTAACTTCTCTGGTTTTAGAGTCCAACCTGCCCATTAAGGCAGACTTGCTACTGCCTCTTTGGTTTATTCTTGATTTAGAAGATTGAAATGGATGCTTTTACAAAAGTCAGTTCAACAAACATTTTTAATCATTTGTGTGCACGGCCCTGTTGTGGGAGTTGGAGATACAAAGACAAAAAGAAATAGTCCCTGCCCTCAAAGAGCTTACATTCAGCTGAAGATATACAACGTTACATGGAAATAAGTACAGTTATTCAAAGTCATTTCAAAAGGAGCAAGCACCGAGAATGCTGGCATGAGGAAAAGCCTCCCACGGCACTAGGTGCTTGAGCTGTGCTTTTGAGGGAGTTAGGGATTCCAAGAGGGCAAAAATGAGGAAGGCGTGAATTTCAGACAGAAAGGTCAGAGGGCAGGCCATGCAGTGCCACATTCTGGGAAACTGCAAGGAGGCCATTTTGGCTACAACAGGATGCATTAAAAGAAGTAAGATGAAAGAAGGTTGGAAAGGTAGGAGGGAGCCACATTGTGTAGGGCTTTAAATGATAGGACAAGGATTTTCTATTTTAAGAAGCCAATTGAGGAAGTCACTGAAGATTTTTGAGGAGGGACTGCCTTGATCAGGTCTGTGTTTTGTGTGTATCAGTTTGGCGGTGGTGTGTGGACGACAGTGTAGAGAGGTGAGAGATTAGAAGCAGGATAAGCAATTAAGAGGATTTTTCAGCAATCCAGGGGAGAGATAATTAGGGCCTGAATTAAGAGTAGTCACTTTGTGAGTGGACAGATTTAAGAGTCAAGAAAGTAGAATCAATAACATCTGGCCACTGTTTGGTCATATTTACCTTTTCAGTACAGTCTGTACAAAAATCCATAGCAGCAGATGTCCAGAAAAACTTAGAAACAGCCCATTTATCCAGTCATTGAGGAATGGCTGAACAAGTTGAGATTTGAATTTAATGGAATATTGTTGCATAATAAGAAATAACAGGTATGAAAAATACAAAGAAATATGGAAAGTACTTATGTGAAATAATGCAGAGTGAGAAAACACAATCAAAATCACTCTACATACAAACTCTAACTAGGTAAACATAACAAAATCCAGGGGGAAATAGAAGAAAAAGTCAAAAGGGATCATAAGCGGACAGATTTTTTACTATCATTTTGTGAAAGATGATAAACTTATTTTTAAGCAAATTAAAGATTTTTTTAATGTGGGATCAGTTTTACATTTGTATGAATGTTTATATTTGCAAGTTCCTCAATGTAGAATAAAACATTTTAAATAAGAAATATACTGAATCATTCTACTTAAGCATATGGGCTCAAATTTGACTATTTTTATAGTTGTTTTGAACTCTGCTCACAAGGATTGTGAAGCAGACTTTGTGCCTAATCCTTATCCCATGGTCACTCATCCCCACTCCAGTACTAAGCCATAAAACTTACCTTCTTATTAAAGAAACAGGAGTTAATTTCAAATGTTTTTAGTTTCATTGTCTTTATAGAAGCAGGTTATTTATATATCATAATAAAGTTACTTGTCTTCATGATTTTCCTTTTTGAGTAGCAATAAATCCCATATCTTCTAGTAAAACACATTAATTTTTTTAAGCTATATTAAACAGTTAAGAACATGAGATAACCAGAAGATCTTCCTTCTCTTACCAACATATCATTTCCTTAAGGTATTCCTTTTTTGTTGTTTTATTTTTAGTTTTCCCATTTGTTTAGCTATGTACATATAGTTCTTCCTTTGTGACAACAAAATATTTTTTGATCCTACCCTATATTCTTTCAAAAACAAATTGACGTGACTGTCAACAAACTTTAAAACTAATGTTGAGTTTTCTATTTTATATTTTCAAAATATTAAATTTATGATTATATTAGAATTTGGAATCATTCAGGTTTGAAATTCAAGGTAATAAAGTCATAACTATTTTAGATTTGTTCATTTTTTTCAGAGAGGGATCTCAGGCATATTGCTTGTGCAGTATCCAAAGAGTTTGTAGACATAATATCACCTCTCTGCTTTCAGTATCTAATAATTGAAAGGACAAGCAAGACACCTTTGAATGGGCTCTTCAAAGTAGAGATTTGCATTTTCACGTGCAATTCCCTCCATTTATTCTGGTATATGGAAATGTTCATTTTGTTTAGTAATTGCATTCAATTTTTAAACATTAATCTAATGTAAAATTAACATAAGACAATTGCCTCATGATTGGGCAGTTTTCTTGGATTGACATTGCTGTGTGAGGAATTTCCTTGATCCCTTCTTCCATTCTCTTTTTTAAAGAATGTTTTTGTTTTATTTTCTCTCAATTACATGTGAAAACCATTTTTAACATTCATTTTTTATAAGTTCCCTCCTCCTTGATAAAGCAAGAGCTTTTGATGTAGATTATACATGAGGCAGCTAGGTGGCGCAGTGGATAAAGCACCAGCACTGGATGGATTCAGGAAGACCTGAGTTCAAATGTGACCTCAAACACATAACACTTACGCGCCGTGTGACCCTGGGCAAGTCACTTAACCCCATTGCCTAGCAAAAAAAAGGAAAGAAAAGATATAGATTATACATGTGCAGTCATGCAAAATATATTTCTGTATTAACAATATTGCAAAAGAGAACACACACTAAAAAGAAAAATAACAAGTATGGTTCGATCTGCATTCAGACGCCATCAGTTCTGTCTCTGGAGGTGCATAACATTTTTTCATCATAAATCCTTTCGAATTCTCTTGGATCATTGTATTGCTGAAATGGCTAAGTCAATCACAGTTGCTTCTGTTCTCTCATACCAGTTTTTTCATCCCTTTCTATGTACCTAGGGCCTTATATTTCTTTGCATATGTGAATTAATAAGTTACAAGATTGTAAGCTGTTGGGGGCAGCTCGGTGGCACAGTGGATAGAGCACTGACCCTCGAGTCAGGAGGACCTGAGTTCAAATCTGGTCTCAGACCAGACACTTGACACTTACTAGCTGTGTGACCCTGAGCAAGTCACTTAACCCCAATTGCCTCACCAAAAACAAAAAAAAAGATTGTAAGCTCTTTCAAGACAGTTCCCCCCCCCCCAATTTTGTATCCATAGCATCTAGTACACACAGTATGCCATAGTAAGTGTTTAATAAGTGGTTTTTTTTATTTAATTTATTATAGAATATAGCTGTATCTTAGATGAGATAGTTCACCCTGCTTTGTGCTTACACACACACACACACACACACTCTCTCTCTCTCTCTCTCTCTCTCTCTCTTTCTCTTTCTCTCTTCTAATGAGCCCAGGAATTAACTGGGTAAGCCCAGCTATCTTGTGGTAGCACTGAGTGGAGGTATGATGGCAGATGACAATTTATAAAGTAGCAGAATGGGAGTGTGTGACTGTGATGATAGTCTCAATGCCATTAACCTCCATAGGTGCCTGATGCCTTGTCTACATAAATAACCAAAATTGTAAGCTTACTCTAATATTTGGTTCTTAAGTCTTCAGCTTATTCTAATTACTCCTTTTTTATTGGTTTCTTTTCAGTGCACCCATTGAACCATTTTTCTTGGGTGTTCATTTTTAGAATTAAAAAAATGTCTTAGAGCTGTCAGTTTACCCATGCTGAGAGAATATCCAAAATTATAAGGATAGAGAAATTCTTCTGTTAGATTTCTTTTAGATTAAAATGCAGGTGAATCCCATTGTTGATAATTAAATGTTTTATCTCCCTAGTTCCAATAATAGACTTTATATTTAAAAATATATATATAACAGGCATTTCTTAAGCATTTACTATGTACCAGGCACTGTGCTAAGCATTTTACAACTGTTATCTCATTTGATCCTCACAAAAATCTATTGTTATCCTCATTTTACAAATAAGGAACTGAGTCAGAAGTTAAGTGAATAGGCCAGAGCCCTGTCCACCAACCTACATGCCTGCATCTTGCCCCTTTCCAATATACTTCTATATTAATTAAATGTGGAAATACATAATCTAATTATATAAACTTTAATAAAATCAGTGATTAACTTATTTCAAGCTCTTTTTTTTCTTTTTTTCAGCTGCTTTTCTAACCCAGACTGTATGTCTGGATGACACAACGGTAAAATTTGAAATATGGGATACAGCTGGACAAGAAAGATACCATAGCTTAGCACCAATGTACTACAGAGGTGCACAAGCAGCAATCGTTGTGTACGATATCACAAATGAGGTAAGTATGGAGTGACTGTAGTTTATACTTGGTCAGCTAGGTGGCCTAGTGGACAGAGTGCCTGGCCTAAAGCAAGGAAGATCCAAGTGGGAATCTGGCCTCAGTGTGCGTTTTGAGTCTGCAACCCTTCACTCAAGAGAAACTCTGAAATACCCATGTGAAAACGTGGGAAGGCCGGACATAATATTGTTTCTGTCAAATTTTCATCATTTAAAGGAATTGATTTTTTGGAAAATTTTTTGCACAGTGCCGTAAATAGTATTTAAGAACTTATTTCCGATAAGGTCATACCCAACAATTTTAAAAGGCCTATTTTAGAGATAAATTGGCTAGCTTAAATGACTCTTAGTTGGTAATTTTGTGTTGGTTTTTTTTTCCTCCAATTAACCAGGAGTCCTTTGCAAGAGCAAAAAACTGGGTTAAAGAACTTCAGAGGCAAGCAAGTCCTAATATTGTCATAGCTTTAGCAGGGAACAAGGCTGACCTAGCAAATAAAAGAGCTGTAGATTTCCAGGTATGTTGTATTTTAACTTTTTAACTTAAAAGCAAATATTAAAGAATATTTTTTCTGAACTCATTTTTCAATTGAAATTACAGATTAAAGAATATACAAATGTTTTGACATAACTGATGAATAAGTTTATAATAAATATCTGAATTTTCATGGTATTTTAATTTACTGATTGATCAATGAATTTTACTAATACTCATTTAGTAAATAGGCGTTGTTAGAGGGTAACTCTTACTGGTAAGAATTGATCTGTTAAGCACTTTGTCACTGGTTCTTATTAGGGGCAGCTAGGTGGTGCAATGGATAGAACACTGGCCCTGGAGTCAGGAGGACCTGAGTTCAAATCCAGCCTCAGGCACTTGACCCTTACTAGCTGTGTGACCCTGGGCAAGTCACTTAATTCCGTTGCCTAACAATTAAAATAAAATGTTCTTATTATAAAGTATAGAAAGCTATAGTTGTGTTCTGTTCTTAAGTCCTGAAAGCTATCTCAGACTTCATCTTTTCCTAAAGCCTTTTGTGGGACAGCTGGTGCTAGGATCAGGGTGAGAAGTTTGTGGGAGGGGGTAAAGTGCAGTTTGGCAAAGAGGGCGGGGTTGTTGTATTTGTTTGGTTTTTATTGTTCATTGAATTGAGGGACATTGTTATTTGAAGAAGATAGTTGCACACAGTACTAGTTTCTGCAAATGATAACTTTACTTGCAAGCCATTTTTTGCACGTTCTTAAGAATGGAAAACATACCTTGTTACGTACTGGTCTTTTTTGAGATGGTGACCATTACTATGCTTTACTTCACACCTTACTGTTGCTGCATAGCATCTTAATTGGTTTCACTGATTCCACTTCCCTCCTTCCTAACCCATCCTCCCCATAACTGCCAAATTCATATTCCTAAAGTACAAGTCTACCCTTATCACTTCGTCTGCTTAAGAAACTTTTAGTGCCTTCCCACTGCATTTAGGGTGAGATACTCAGACTTTGCTGTTTGGGCATTTAAAGCCCTTTTCACTTCAGACTCTTCAAGCAGTTTTACATTTTTCCTCCTCATGTACTCCTTGCTTCAGCCAAATCAGCCAGTTTGATGCTCCCTATAGGCCGTCCCCCATGCTTGAAATGTTCTCTTTCTTCCCCTCTTCGGCTTTCAGCCCTTAAGGATTTTTTCAAGGCTCAACTCCATCACTGCCTCCTGAGGTGGAGTCTCAAGGTTGTTAGCACCCGGTCCCCTCCAGTCCCCATCACTAAGGGTTTATTAGTATATCCTGTATGTACTTAGATAGGACCTTGTTGTTTCCCCCAGTAGAATATAAGCCCCTCTACTTTGTCTGTGTGCCTTGTTGGTTGATTTCAAATATATCATTTATGACTTAGTATAAGTTCTCACTAGAATTAAAATTGTGGTTTGTTTGTGTGTGTATATCTATATCTAGACAGACATATGTCAGGTCTTTCATTTTGCTATATACTCACTATGTGACCATGGACAAGTGTTTTAACCCATCAATGCTGCACAGCAACTCTCAAAAAAGTGTAAGTTCCTGATCTGCATCACTGGAGAGATTTTTTATACTGGGAATTTCCCACACTGATGAAATCATAGGCCAGAACATTTGGGGGGTGGGGTAAGAGGAGGGCCGTGTAGTCATTTTAAAAACCAGGTAAGTGGTAGGAAGCTAACATTGTATATATGTTTTGTTTTGTTTTGTTTTGTTTTTCCCTCTGCCTCTATGCAAGGTGGGGGGCGCATAAAGAAAAATGTTCATCAGTGTCTGGCCTTAAGAACCCATTTTACCCTGAGGCTCTACTCTTTTCTTTCACTGGCAAACCCAAAATTTCCCTCTTTAATATCATCTCTTTCTCCCTCACATCTCTTCCTTTGCTCCTTGAAAATACTCTACAATCCTTTAGTAGAACTAAATAGTTCTCATTATTACTGGGGAAAATATAAGGAGAGATGGAATGTGGTAGAAAGTAAAAGATAATAGTGCCTGTTGTCTGGTTGGCTGAAATCTTCTCCCAATTTTCTCTGGAATTATCTGGCCCCATCTTTCCTGGGCCAAATGTTCTAACAAATTTTAGATTTTATAATTGATCAAAATTTGGTTTAAAAGGTTAGATATATTAATGCTTTTAGAATATACTTCATTGTTTGTCATTCTAGGTGTGTGAGCTCTTCTTACATGCTTCTTTCTTATGCCCTTCTACACATGGTCTTTATTCAGGTATTTATATGTATTAGGATCTACTCATCTGTCTTACCTTAAGCATTGTAGCGATGGACCCTGTGGGATTGTTATCTGTATTCCCTTCCATGGCCTCAGAGAGTCTTTTGTTGATATGGTTTTTCTTCTCTGTTGCCCTAGACTGGCATCTTTCTGGAGTGTGTTCCCAAGATGCACTATTTAATCTAACATGCCATGTTACCCTTTCCTAAGTTCCAAGACCCTGAGTTTCTTCCCATCACTAGTGTTTTCCTGTCATCTTCTGTTGTTTCTCTCTCACACCACTACCAGTGTACCCTACCCACTCCCCAACTCCTTCTTTATTTCATCACCTTTCTTTTTTTCCCACCCCAAATTCCGGTTTCTAGACCCATTTTAAAAGTAGAGATAGTACCACATACCTGGGGATTGAGTAACATTGCACATCTTTTCCTGGTCCACCTGCTTATTACACTTAATTACACCTATTTCCTTATATTCAACTTTCAGACTTATCTCATGATAGAGTCTTACTCATTCTTTTGAGGGATAGATTTCTGGACTCTCAGCTTTCATGAAAGGGGAGAAAAAACCCTCCTTTGTTCATAAAATAATTAATACCATTAAGGCTAGTTACAGCACTGTAGGTCAAGCAGAATTCTTTATACAGAATAAAAGTTGTTTTTACCTTGAATGAGTTAATATTTAAAAGCAAATTCCTCAGGATTAGAAATTAAATCATTGTATTAGACATAGGGAGATATTTACAAAGTTATGTAACATATATTCCAGAATAAAAAGATAGGGAAAATGCTTGCAAATAATACTGGAAGTTTTGTCATATTGTTGATTTTTATGGAAAAGCTACAGATACTCCTGCCAAAAGCTAATGCAATTGCTATTCCAATGTGACAAGGTTTAAACCAACAGTAGATAATAGGAAAATAGAAGCTGCTGTGTGAAAAAAAAAACATAATGGTAAAATCAATTTTCTTTTGTAACAGGAAGCACAGTCTTATGCAGATGACAACAGTTTATTATTCATGGAGACGTCAGCTAAAACATCAATGAATGTAAATGAAATATTCATGGCAATAGGTAAGACTGGCTTCTATTTTTAAATGACCAAAGTTAACATAAAAAATGTTCTCAGGCAGCTAGTTGGCGCAATGGATAGAGCACCAGCCCTGGAGTCAGGAGGACCTGAGTTCAAATCTGGCCTCAGACACGTGATACTCACTAGCTGACACTGGGCAAGTCACTTAACCTCAACTGCCTCTCCCAAAAAAAAAATTCTCAAATTTTATATCTATGTTAAGTATTTACTGTCTTCTTTTTATTGTCTTGGACTCCCATTTATAGTGGGCTGCTTTCAAAACTCTTTTCCCATTTTTTAAAATTTAGTAATAATATTGTGCCATTTATAGTCACTTGATAAATATTTGAGTTTGTATTGCAGGAGTTCTTTATTTCTTCCCTAGGTATTCTGCTTGTACTTCAGATGAGTTTGTACAAACTGAGTGATAGTTCCTGTTCCGTGTCCTTGGGGTCAAAATAGTTTTGCTGTGGACATGTATAACTAAGAAACATAGCTACCATAGTTTTTTGATATTTTATGCTTTTCTACAAAAATAGAACTGTTTTCTTAATTTCATTAACCTTAATGGCCTTCCCTTATACTTGACCTAATTTACTAAGTACCTTTTCACAAAAGCCATTCTTGGGGTTTGAATTTAAAAGCTCCCATATAACCTTAACTTTAATCTTCAGTTGTCTGACACCTTAAGAGGGAAGAGGCCTTAAATTGGCTTCTTAGTTTTCTTAGCATTCCTTGATTGTTTTGTGTGTCATTACCTTCTTAAAAGAATATTAGAGTGAAAAATAGTAGTGTGGTGCTACTGGCCTACCAAACAATGGTTCTTTTCTCCCATTTAGCTATTTGTCTTGCAGCTCAATTCTGAGTTCTTCTGGGGTTCCCCCTTTCCATTAGAATAATGCCGTATAGCCACGTATGGTTAGGACTCATTTAAAAAAAAAAAAAAAAAATTGCTGCTTATCCCATAAATTAGATGACCCGGTGCTATACACAGAGATTGAGGTAAAAAGCCAGAAGGCAAGATCACAACTTGTGGAAGAGACCACCAAGATCTCTTAGAGGGACATCCAGAGCAGAGATAATGAAGGTCAGGACAGCATTTAGTTGGCTGCACATGACTTCAGTTTGCTCATGACACGTCTCCATCTTCTTTCAATGTCAGGTTAATGAAATCTGACCGTACTCTTAGTTTCTTAAAAGACTGATTTGTGTAAAGTTTAGGATGTAACTCCTTTGTAACATTATTTTAGTGATCTGGACTCTGGTGGACAGCCTACCCTTGAAAAGACCACACTCTTACTTTTCCCTTAACATCATCCTTTTAAAAACATATTTAAGCAGAATGTAAGGTAGATTTTGAGCTGGTAAATCTCAAATGGATTTGGTTTTGTTTTTCCCCCATCTGTATGAACACTTAGACATACTTCGGGACAATTATATATAAACCAACCTTAATATTTAAATTTTTCCACAAGCTCAAAGAGTACGAAAAAGTAAACCATTCAGAATAGAATGTTGTGTCCTTTCAGTCATGTCTGACTCTTTGTGACCCCATTTGGAGTTTACTTGGTAAAGATACCATAGTGGTTTGCCATTTCCTTCTCCAGCTCATTTTATAGATGAGGAACTGAGGCAAACTGGGTTAAGTGACTTGCTCAGGGCCACATAGCTAGTAAGTATCTGGGGCCAGACTTTAAGGAAAATGAGTCTTCTTGATTCCATGCCCATTGCACTATCCACTGTGCCTCCTAGCCACCCTCAGAATGGAATGAGCTCTACATTAATGAAGAAAATCCATGGTAACCACATAGTGTAAAAATGATAGTTCCCCCAAGTATTTTTGTGCTTTGTATTTGCTTAAGATGTAAATTCCCAAAATAACAGCAATGAATCCATTTAACTAGAATGTAAGTAGTTATTTTTCAACTTTATTTTCTAGTCATGTCATGATACAAGTATCAAGAATATCATCTTCTAAAATCTGCGCTATTTTTGACGGTTTGGGGCCTATCACCTTTAGAGAGTAGGAAGGAAACTGAAAATAATTAACTTCTCCCCTTCAGAGGGTACTGTTGAAGGAGAACAAAGCTCTGGGCAGCTGTTTGAGGACCTCCTTTGTGTGCCTGCCCAGTGGCAGTCTGAGAGAATAACAATCACACCCTCCTTTCAAGAAAGAAGAGGCTCCAGCAGCAGATGGCATGCTACAGAAATGAAGGGAGCAGCATTAAAGGCACACTAACAAGGGTGGATTGGCTGTGCATTATTTCTTCTCCCACTGGCACAGTAATTGGGAGGAGTCTACCCATGTTTGTAAAGGTGCTGAGAGCACAGTAGTTATACTACTTGATTTTCCCATTAATTATTTTGGAAAAGCAACCCAATGTAGTGGGTAAAGAGCCAGCCTTAGAGGAATTCAGAAGGGACCTGAGTCCAGGTTTCTTCACATACTGGCTATGTGACCAAGGCAACTCAATAAGCATTTATTTATTGAGCACCTCCTATGTGCCAGGCACTGTGCTAAGCACTGTGGGTACAAAGAAAGGCCCACAACAGTCCCTGCCCTTGAGCAGCTCACAATCCAGTGGGGGAGACATTGAACAAACAAACACGAACAGACAAGATAGGGAAGGCACTAGAATTAAGAGAGGTTGGAAAAGGCTTCCTGGAGAAGGTGAGATCTCAGCTGGGACTTGAAGGAAACCAGGAGACAGAGATGGTGGAGAGCATTCCAGGAGAACAGTCAGAGAAAATGCCTGGAGCTGAGAAATGGAATGTCTTATTTGTGGAACAGCAAGGATGCCAGTGTTACTGAATCTAAAAGTACATGGCAAGGGCGTAAGCTATAAGAAGAGTGGAAAATTGGTGGAGTGGGGCTAGGTTTTCAAGGGCTTTGAATGCCAAGCAGAGGATTTTGTGTTTAATCTTGAAAGTGATTACAAGCTACTAGACTTTATTGAGTATGGAAATGACATGATTGGAACCACTGTTTAGGAAAATCATGTTAGTGACTAAATGGATGATACAGTGGAGTAGGGAAAGACCTGGGGCAAGCAGACCATCTGGCAAGCTATTGCAGTAGTACAGGCAAGGAGGTGATGAGGACGTGTGCTAGAATGGTAGCAGTGTCAGAGGAGAGAAGTTCCAGAGGTGAAATCTATAGGCCTTGACTACAGATTGTCTGTGAGGGCTGAGATTGTGAGCATGAGAAGTTAAGGATTAACTCAGGTAATGCTAATTTGCATTTGTGGAAGGAGTTCCTCACTAGAATTTCACAGGTCAGGTTAAATTATTTTGCAATTCAGTCCTAATTAAATGTTTTGTTATTTTATTTATGTTTCCTGCCTGAAGTATTGGTAGAGAATTTGATAGAAGCTTGAACCTTGTTTGCCTAACTGATATTTTCCCAGAAAATTTTAAGGGTTCCTGACAAGGCTAGTTCAGATAACCTTAGCTTGATCCAAAGCATTACCTTGTCCTAAACTAACCTCAATAAATGGAATACTGGACCCACCCCACATCGAACCTGGAATTGCCATGAATTTGGTACTTGCTTGGAGAAAAAGAAATAACCATACCAGAAGAATTGATGAAAGGGATGGTTTCAGAGAAACCTGGGGAAACTTCTCTTTTTTTTTCCCATTTTCATTGCTTTTTTTGTTTTTTTTTTTTGTTTGTTTCAAATTCTTTTCTCTCCTCTTGTTCCATTCATTGAGAAGTCATACAAAATTAATTCCAGCAAGAGAGAAAGAAGAAAAAGGAAGAAGGAGAAAAGAAAACATGTTTCATTCTACACTATTTAGCTTTCTGGAGGTAGTCAGAATGTTTCATCTTGAGGCCTTTGGAATTATGGGTTGGTCATTGTGTTGGTCAGAGTTATTACCAAGTCTTTGAAAGTTGATTGTCTTTATGATATTATTGTGGTATAAATTATTCTCCTGGTTTTGCTCACTTCATTTTGTATAAGTTCAAACAAGTCTCAGGTTTTTTTGAAATTATCCACTTCATCTTTTCTTATGGCACAATAGTATTCCACCACTTTGATATACCATAACTTGTTCAGCCATTCCCTAATTAATAGGCATCCTTTCAGTTTCCAAATCTTTGCTACCACAAAAAGAACTACCATAAATGTTTTTGTAAATACAGGTCCTTTTCCTCTTTCTTTGATCTGTTTGGGGCATAGACCTAGTAGTGGTATCTATCCTAGGTCAAAGTTTGTGGATAGTTTAATAGCTTGGGGCATAATTCCAAATTGCTTTCCAGATGGTTGAATTAGTTCACCAACAGTGGATTAAAGTATTTGTTTTCCCACTGCCCTTCCAGCGTTTGTCATTTTCCTTTTTTTTGTTTGTTTTGTTTTGTCAAATTAGCTAGTCTGAGAGGTATGAAGTTCACCTTAAAGTTGTTTTAATTTGCATTTTTCTATTAGTGATTTAGACATTTTTTTTAATATGGCTGTTGATAACTTGAATTTCTTCCTTTGAAAACTGTCTGTTGATACCCTTTGACCATTTATCATTTGGGGAATGGCTCTAAAATTTGACTCAGACCTTCCTCAGAGAAACTTACTGCAAAGATTTCTTAATCTGGGAAAACTTATATGTAATGTGAGCCATTCTGCCTACTTTAATATAAATAGCTATAATTACTATATGATTTAAATGGAAAAGTAACAAATACTCTTTTGTGGTGATTGTTCATTCATTTCATTTGAGTTGGACTCTTTGTGACCCCCACTTGGGGTTTTCTTGGCAAAGATAATGGAATGGTTTTGCCATTTCCTTCTCCAGATCATTTTAGAGATGAAGAACTGAGGCAGAGTTAAGTGACTTGACCAGGGTCACACAACTAGTAAGTGTCTGAGGCCAGATTTGAACTGAGGAAAATGAGTCTCCAGTGTTCTATCCGCTGCACCACCTAGCTACCTTACATACTTTTAGGTTCAAAGTAATCTCTTCAAACATCTGCATCTCATGGCCATAACTGTAATACTGGGACAGAAAGAGACTGCACTTAGAAGCATTATGATCCATATTTTGTTTTATCTTATCCAATTCCCTTCTCTCTTCTTCCTGTTCTATCCTTTTAGCCTACCTCAAATCCCACATTTTCCATGAGTTACCCAGCTTTGTTGACTCTAAGGCCAACTTCCTTTCTGATATGCCATATTATCCATCCTTAATACTGCTACTCTGGTCATGTCACTTCTCTATTCAAAGGAGTACCTACCAAATCAGATTCATGTTCCTTTGCCTGGCATTCTTGACCTTCCACAATTGGGCACCATCTTAACCTTCCAATAAGGAGGGTTGCAGGGTGGTGAAGTAAAAAAAAAAACAGTGTTGGAGTTGGAATCAAAGGACTTGGGTATGAATCCTAATTCTACCATTACTTTGAGTTCCTTGCCTTGTCTGGGACCTTAGTTTCCTCACCTTTAAAATGAGGTATTTGAAATATATAACCCCTTAAGGTCCTTTTCTAATGCTAAATCTATGATCTCATATTCTCATATCAATCTTCTTCTTATACTTTGTGGTCCAACAAAACTGGACTTTCCTCTGACCCCCGAAAATACACCTTTTGTTTTCTTAATTCAATATTTAACTTCCAAACTTCATACTCCACTTTGTCTCTCAACTTCCTAAAGTACTTATGAAAATCCATGTAGGATTAACTGCCTGTGTTTGTTTGTGGGTGTCTCCTTGCGCTTAGAAGCTCCTTGAAGGCAAGGACACAGTCCTCAGGCACTTTATAAACTTTGTTCAGCTTAATTAACTGACACCAGGTAGGTTGTCATGTCAGCTCTTTGATTCCCAATATGAAAAGTGCTGTTTCATTTGATCAAGTAATAATAGATTCCGTCTCCTAGAAATTGCGCATTCCATCAGTTTCTGTGGCCCATTTCTGACTCTTATCACTGGAAATCTTTAATATACCCTGTTATTATGTGAATTCTACAACTTATTTAACTTACCCTTTAAGTTTTAATATTCTTTTATTTGAGGTGATTATGTGGAGGTAATGCCTTTAAAATGTTGTCCATGGATAGAGATATGACTTATGTTGAGGATATAGTAAAAAAAAATTGTCAAATGTTTGATATAACAGGGAAATCATAACCGTAAGCTTCTTGAAAGATTTTTAAGTACTCCATGCTCATTTGAATTTGAGGATTTGGGTGAGGTCTCAAAGAAGGAATAGTTTCTTTTTTAAAAAAATCATTATACTTTAACATTGTTTTTAAAAACTTTTGAGTTCTCAATTTCCTCCAGCACCTTCCCCACCTATTGAGATAGCAAACAGTATTATATTAGTTATACATGTAAAGTCATGCAAAACATATTTCCATATTAGCCATGTGCCAAAAGAAAAAGTGGAAAGAAGTATTCTTCAATCCGTACTCATGGTTAGTTCATCATTTCTCTCTCTGGAAGTAGATAGCATTTTTCTTCATGAGTCCTTTGGAATTGTCTTAAATCATGGTATTGATTAAAAGTATAAAGAAGTTTTTCACAGCTGATCATTGCTGTTACTGTGTGCAGTGTTCTCCTTCTTCTGTCCACTTCACTTTGCATCAGGTCATAAAGTTTTATCTGAAACAGTCCCCTTCATTGTTTCTTATACCACAATAGTATCCCCTCACAATCTTATACCACAGCTTGTTCAAGGGATATCCCCTCAATTTCCAATTCTTTGCCACCATAAAAGCTAATGTTTTTATACACATAGGTCCTTTTTCAATTTTCTTTGATCCCTTTGGGATACGGAACTATTATCAGCATTGCTGAGTCAGAGGGTATACAATTTTATAGTTTGGGCATAGTTCCAAATTGTTCTCCAGAATGGTTGCACCAGTTCACAACCCTATCAATAGTATATTAATGTCCCTGTTTTCCACATCCCCCTCCAACCTTTGTCATTTTCCTTTTCTGTCATTTTAGCCAGTCTGATAGGTGTGAATTAGGACCACAGTTGTCTAAATTTGCATTTCTCTAGGTAATAGTGATTTAAAGCATTTTTTCATATATTTTGATAGTTTTGATTTCTTCTGAAACTTGCCTGTTCATATCCAACTGGGGAATGGCTCTTATTTTTAAGAATTTGGCTTAGTTCTTTACATATTTGAGAAATGAAGCCTAATTTATCAAAGAAACTTGATGTAAAAAAAAATTTTCCCCAGTTTCTTGCTTTCCTTCTAATCTTGGCTGCATTGGTTTTATTTGTGCAAAACCTTTTTTAATTTCATGTGATCAAAATTATATATTTTACCTCCCTTGATCCTCTCTATCTCTTGTTTAGTTATAAACTCTTTCCTTATCCATAGATCTGACAGGTAGAATCCTTTATGTCTAAATTATGTAACCATTTTGATCTAATCTTGATAATATGGTGTGAGTTGTTGGTCTGTGCCTGATTTTTGCCAGACTGCTTTCCAGTGTTCCCAATAAATTTTGTTAAATAGTAATTTCTTGCCCCAAAAGCTTGAATCTTTGGATTTATCAAACACTAAATTACTATGGTCATTTACTACTGTGTATTCTGTACCTAATCTGTTCCACTGATCCACCACTCTATTTCTTATCCAGTACCAGATTGTTTTGATGATTATTACTTTGAAATACAATTTGAGATCTGATACTGCTAGGCCACTTTGTTTCACATTTTCTTTTTCATTGCTTTCCTTTATATTATTGACCTTTTGTCTTCCAGATAAATGTTTTGTTTTGTTTTGTTTTCTATATAAAATAATTATTTTATACTTTGGTGTGTACTGAATAAGTAAATTAATTTACATAGAATTGTCATTTTTATTATATTGGGCCTACCCATGAGCAATTAATATTTCTCTAGTTGTTTAGATCTGTATTTGTGTGAAGTGTTTTGTATTTGTAATTGTGTTCCTGTAATTCCTGGATTTGTCTTAACAGGTAGACTCCCAAGTATTTTATATTCTCTTCAGTAATTTTAAATAGAATTTCTCTTTCTGTCACTTCCTGTTGGGTTTTGTTGGTAACATAGAGAAATGCTGATGGTTTATGTAGTTTTATTTTATATCCTGCAACTTTGCAAAAGTTGTTGTTTCAAATAGTTTTTTACTTGATTCTTTAGGGTTCTCTTAAGTATCTCATCATATTGTCTACAAAAATTGATAGTTTTGTTTCCTCATTGCCTATTCTTATTCCTTTAGTTTCTTTTTGCCACCTTGTGCCCCGTGGGCCAGCCTCCTGCCTCCGTGTCACAGACCTCTTCTGCTGACCTCCTACATTGTTTTAGGCTGTAAAAATGTGCTACTTTGACCTTTTGATGGGTCTGCCACTCTAGAATTCGAATTGAGGTATTATTTAAAAGTTGTTTAGAGAGGAATGTTGGGAGAGTTCACTTGTAGTGCTTCCTCCACTCCACCATCTTGTCTCCCCACCAGAAGGAATAGTTAACTTTAGTATTTAAACTGCTTTGCTCCATGATATGACTTAAAATTCTGGTATTAAAGATGAAAATTAAGAGAAGAAAAAGTTCCTCCCATCTTGAATTTAAAGATCTTATTATAGCATTCTGTGTTATTTTCCTACTAGGTGCTGATGACAGTTATTAGTAATAAATCCAAATTATTGGGGAACATGAAATATAGTGGAAAGAAAACTAGACTTATAGAACTGAATTTAGAGGCATACGACCTGTGTTCAAATCCTAGTTTTGCTAAATTCTTTTAGCTGTGCCTTAGGGCAGGTCACTGAACCCCTTGTATGTCTGTCTGTTTCCCTGTCTCCCTCTCTTTCCCTTTCTGTATGTCTCCCTCCTCCCTTCCCCCCCCCCCTCTCTTTTCCCTCTCCCCCCCCCCCCTTCTTTCCCCTGTCCTTTCTCTCCATGGCATAGTAGATCAGACACTGGTCTTTGTGTCAGGCAGATTGAATTCACATCCCTACACACACGCACACATGCTCACACTTTGCATCCCCTCCACACATACTTTACTGTATGACCTTCATCTGTCACATGAGGGCTTAGGGTAGACAGTCTCTGAGAACCCCATCCATGATAATCTCTGATCTCGTGTTCTCCTTATTTTATACTGTTCCCATGCCCACGTTTTTCTCCCTTGCGTGCATCTTCTTTCCTAATAATGTTCAAATATTTCTATAATTAGCACATTTGTTTTTGTACATATAACTTGCAAATGCTACACTGATCTTTTAGAGTAGTGTGTGATATTTGATACTTTATTTTCTAGTCATTTCAGGATAGTATTATAGTAGTAAAGAGAATTCTAGAATGATGAAAGTCATAACCATATTTATCAATTTGGGCTTTTAAATAATTGATTTAGAATATACTTAGAGCTTATTCACAATATTCATCAAAATACTAAATATGCTTTCAAGTTGTTATTTGAGGTTTTAAAAAAAAAAGTTTCTCCAAATCAGGATTAATTTATATATTAATTATACCAACCAGTTAGTGGTTTCTACTCTGCTCTCTGGCCCAGCCATAATGATAAATATAGTAACCTTCAGAAGTTTAGAGAGAACCTATAAATAGGGCTCTTCTCACTTTGACACCATTCTAACTCTTGTTTTGGCAGCTTTTACCTAGTAGGAATCTGGTACAGGAGAAACATCTCTCCCCTTCCCAGTGTTAAGCAGCATTCTCTCAACATCTTGATGCCATTGTTTGTGATCTCTATCAAATGGAATCGGGGCTGGGGGAGGGGAAGGTTAAGGTGACAGAATCTCAGCTTTTATCCATGAAACAGTTGATAGGAGTCATCAAGTGACTTTCTTTCCTTTTAAATGTGTATGTAGCTGAGGTAAATTGTAGTTGTTTTAATCTTGATAGTTCTTGTTGTTTACTCTTTCAGCCAAAAAGTTGCCGAAGAATGAACCACAGAATCCAGGAGCCAATTCTGCCAGAGGAAGAGGTGTAGATCTTACCGAACCCACACAACCAACTAGGAGTCAGTGTTGTAGTAACTAAACTATCTGGAATATTCTTCTGCTTCCTAATTATTAATAACAGTGGAATTGGAGCATTTAACCTGGCCCAGTACAACTTCCAAAAAGGAGAAGAGACTTATAATATAGTCAAGTTTCTAATACAGAATTATTTTATGTGTTTTGAACTTAATTTTTAATAACATGCATGTGTCACTATTTGACTAATGTTTCAGCAATAGAAGGGGAAAATGGAAGCTCTTAATATTTACTTCATTGGAAGGTTGGGGTGGGGAATCAGTTCTTGCCATTAGAAATATAGAAGAATTATTGTACGGACCCACAATTAACCAGCTAGTTGCTCTAAATTTCCATATTGATGCAGATACAATCTATGACACAGAATTGGGACTCCTTAAGTTGTTCTTTTAAAATAAATTCTTTCTAGAAGCAGGTCCTAAAGATACTTCTGCTTATCTGCAGTATTCATAAAAATGATAGTTTCTTCCAGTATCTATTTTAAGTATACATTCCACATTTTAATAATTTAACCATTTAAAAAAAACAGAAAAAAAATAATAACTTAGCCATCCATGTCTTCAAAAAAAAATGAACCTTAGTTGGTACATGGTATCTAAATTATAGCGTCTTATCCTGTTTTTAAATGGTGATAAAAATCAAGTTTATCCCCATTTTCTCTTATAAAGACAAAACTAATAAATGCAACTTGACAGAGAGAAGTGTTTTTCTTCAAACATAAGAACTCTTCAACTAAAATGAAACAAACCAAGTGTCTGTGATTTCTCTTTAATCACTGCTAGCCATTTACATGGGGTGGTTCTGTTTTGTTTTGTGGTGGATTTTTTTTTTTTTTTTTATCCTTTTGGACATAATCTAGTCAATGCACTAACAATTATGTACATTCAACTTGATTATTTTAAACTTGGATCTTCAAATGTATTGTAAATAGAGTACTGCATCGTAGTCTCCATTTATGTTTAATACGTTCTGTAATATTTAAGAGTTGCTTAAAAGTATGCAAAATGTACAGTTACTAAAACAGCTAATTATTTCCTCTACACCGCTTCCCTCCCCTCCTCCCTTGGATTTGAGGAGGATTTCAGTTATTCCTCCATGGCTAGAACAGTAATAAAATGAAGCTACTGTGTCTGTAACATGAGTACTGCTGTCCATCAATAACGAACTCTACAGCCTTGTTTTCTAAAGTTCATTTTACTTTGATCTGTTCCATATATTGCACTAATTCTTTTAGTTATTTTCGTTATATGAAATCTACCAAGTGTGTCAGAGAAAATTTAATCTATTTAAATGTTGAACTGCTAGTGGAAACTTACTTGTGCAGGTTGTAAATTTGCAGTAATTGGGGCTTAGCAAGGAAAATGAGAGTTCACCCGTGTTTAGTTTTATATTGAGGTGCTCAGGTTTTAATAAAGTGGTATAAAACAGGACTGTATTTATCATTCTTTTTTTTTAAATCACAAAACCTTTATTGTACCATATATGTAAGAGAGAAGCGGTTCCCTTCTTCCCCCTCCCCTACAACCTCCCCACACACACATTTACACGCATGATATGAAAGCAAGGTTATGCAGTACTATACAAATATAGTACCTATGGTTTCTTATGGTACATGCTTCTGTGATCCAGAAGAGAAGGTGGATCCGATTTCACTTCCACATAGCTGATAGCCACATCCATTGAGAATTGTTACCAGCACAGTAATGTTCTCCCTAGAACCTGCTGTAAGAGCAGCTTTGACGAGTCCATGACTTACATATTCTGCTGCATAATCAAAGAAATTCCTGTTTATTTCTTCGTCTGCTATACTTGAATTTGATGATTCATGAGATGTGCTGCTATTTGTTTCATCACTATCCTCAATACCATACAAATAAAAAGGTCTTGAACTTGAAATTTCTGTTTTACTATTTAACATAGATTTTGAATCCTTATGTTTATCCAATCTTTCTAAAGTTGGAGAACTTCCATTTTTGCTGTTTACTTGTGAATTTTCATTCGTGCTCTGCTGGGACATTTTCTGAAGAAATGCTGAAGTATTATGGTACAATAATTTGATTTTACTATCTTGTACACTAATAGTTGAAGATGATATACTAGGGAAAAAAGGTACTCTGTGTAAGAGTGGCCTGTGCATTTCTCGTTTAGTCGTTTTATATATTTCCTCATATATGCTAAATAATGACATCACTATTGCTGCAGCTTCATTTTTATCTATAACATCCCAGAGTCCAGTAGTAGCAACAATAAGGAATTGACACGTGTCATCTATAGGGACAGAGATTGTTTGGGGTACTGGAATAACAGACTTTCTCAGATTTGGATTTCCATGAAACCCAAGCCCACGAGTTATTTGCACAAGCCCTTCAGTGTATCCATTTGGTTCATTGCTGCTGATTTTTCCTCCTTCCTTTAATACACGGTGTCTTTCACTTAGGCTTCGAGTTGTATGTTCTTTTGTAAGAAGATAGGCTTGCCCACCTTTGCATAAGACTACATGTACATTACCTAAAGTTTTTTTTAAAAGAAGAAAGTAATAATTCAATTTTATAGTGGCAAAATACAGCAATAATTATGTGCATCATACCGTTTTTAAAGTCAACTTACATATTTTCAAAGTAAATAATATCAAAACATTCCTTAATACTAATAAATTGGTTGCATTTTAAAGTAGGGCTAACATAACTTTTTAAAATGTGTTTACGATAACCCCAATTTTAAAATATAGTTCTTAGTCTAGGAAGAGACAGGATGACTGTAGTGAGTAGAATGAAGTCATGAAGACCTGGACTGACGTACCATCTCCAACCCTATATAAGCTTGACAAGTCATTTAAATGGCCTGAACCTTCCTTTACTCAAATAAAATTTTAATTTTCATGAAGTGGTTATCAGGATCAAATGCGAACACTCTAGGTAAAGCACTCTACAAAGTTTAAGGAGACACAAGAGTAATAGTCATCTAAAAAGTCTAGCATTTTGGGTAAGTTGATAGATAGTTGAAATAATACTGGCCTTAACCACGTAATTTTTTGTTTTTGGAGGCAATCAAGGTTAAGTGACTTGCCCAGGGTCACACAACTAGTAAGCGTCAAGTATCTGAGATTTGATTTGAGCTCACATCCTCCTATTGAGGGTCAGTGCTCTATCCACTGCATCACTTAGCTTCCCCATCAGCCACGTAATATCTTGATTCCAATCCTGGCTTCCCCACTACTCAGCTATGGGATCTTAGACAAGTCACAGGATGTTTGATGCCTTTTAAAGAAGGCAGATTCAATGGTAAGGTTTCTTCCAGCACTAATTCTCAAAATATATTGTCATTCTGAAATTTTGAGCATTTTAGGATTTTTTAGTAATGTTGATACACGTATGAAGATCCAAGAAAGTACATTGGTTTATGCCTATTTTTGTAGAATCCTTTTAGAGATAAGATGCTGATTAGCAAAGGTTAAAGCAATAGCTTCATTTAATTCAATGTAAAACTCAATTTTTATGAAAAATGTCCATGATTAAAATCTAAAGCTTAAGTTTGGTACTGATCAATAAAATAAACCATTTCTCCTGATGCTTTTGTTGATAATCCAACTGACTTAATGTCTTTTCCTCAGTATGGCGGGTAATTTTTTAATAACTTTGGCAGATTAAATAATTGGTTAAATTAATAGACCACTTGGGAACAAAAGTGTTAAAAGATGTCCAACCTGATAATGTTCATTACCTTATTCACAGACATCAGCTGTAATATCCACGTTGAAAATGAAATATACTACATTTTTAAGTAAATCCAACATAGAAAATATAAAGTAGTGAGGGATGATTATTTCTATTACTAAATAACTTTAAATATTATTTCAGGATGCCTTAAAAGAGTTTTGGTGCATTCAAATTTTTATTTTGTTTACAAATTTTAATTTATATCTTCTTCAGGATCACAATTCTGTAACAGTGAGGGACAACAATATTGCTTTAGTTATTTTTGAGATTTTCCCCCATTTATGTAACTTTGTAAAGAAGATCATTAAGTGATTTTAAAATTGGATTATCTTAATATTTTTGGAATGCTTTTATTAGCTAACAGAACTGTCACTAATGGTATGCAGAGCTTACTTTCATTGAATTGAACAGAAGTTAGGGACAATCATTGGAGTGGAGGTGACAAACGGAATATACTTGAATATCTATGAATATACTTGAAAGCTCTCTGAAAACTGGAAAACTATAAATGTAAAAGAATTGCTCAGCATATTTTTTTAAATTTTACTTTTAATACAGAGCGTAATGTAACTGAACACAAAAATTTGACCCCAAAATATTTTCTAGTAGCTTGGCCTCCTGCAGGGCATGCCATTTATATAACGACATTAATGAAAATCCTTTTTTTATTGCTAGCCTGTCAAATTGTCAGTAACTGTTAGCAAAATTTCATGGATCTTAGAATATTAAGCTTGGAAGGGCCTTTGAGATCATGTACTCCTAATTCCATAATTTTACAGTTGAGGAAACTGAAGCCCAAAGTAATATACCTAGCATGTGTAAGAACCAAGATTTGAATGGAGACCCTCCGATTCCTGCTAGCCGAGTGCTCTATCTAGTAACATTCCCAGTAAATGTAGCAAATCAGTCTGAAAGTTAGACTGAGGAATGTTGGTATGGATGGAATGTAACTAAGGCAGAAGTGTCTTTTGCATTAGGAAAAGAGAAGGGCATTTTAGTGGTTTGTTATATGTTGAGAGTGTGCCATAGTGGATAGAAAACTGGTCTGAGTCATTGAGACCTGATTATGATATGGCTACTGGCCATGAGCAAATCACATAACCACCCAGGGTAACCAAACAACTTAAAACTATAAATTGTGATGAGTAGCATTTGTACTTTTTGGCAATTGTTGTATTCCATAATTCCCATCTACACGGCATTTAAAAGGGAGCCTTTGTTCAAGAACTGCCTTGGAATCATTGAATATGCTTCAGTTTCCTTAATGAAATTCAGCCTCTTTTCTTCCACCTCACTTCTAGGCCCAGTTCATTGTCTTAAGAAATATACTGTTCTAACAACTCAATGATTGGCTCTCATCCAACTGGATATTAGTTGACAATAAGCAGTCCTCTTCTACTTGGGATTTTCCCCCGTTTTGGATTGTTAGGACTAATTCTTGATTGGTGACAGTTCTCATTAAGGAAATCCTGTCGTCTTGTTTACTACCTTTGTGACTGGGCAAGGGACTTTAACCTCCCAGAACTCCACTTTCCTCATCCGTAATGAAAAGGTTGGAGTACGTGGCGTCTGAGTTCCCTTTCAGCTCTAAACTTATGAGCCACTGGCTCTGGATTCAGAAGATGAGTTCAAATCCCATTTCTGGTGCCATCTGTGTGACCCTATGAAAATCACTTATCCTCCCTGGGTCTCCCTTTCCTTATCTATAAAGTGAAGGCTTTGGACTGGATTACTATCCTTTTCAGCTCTAGATTTGTGTTGCTAAGATCTCAGACGTCAGTCAGCACACAGGAGCTTCTGGCGGAGTTTAGCACCTATAGGAAATACCTCTTCCGTTACATCCTCGTTGACAAACACCTTTGACATTAATGAAAATGGTCAACAATCATTGAATGGTGTTACCTCTTGTTATATCAAGCAATCTTATACAATGTTAACCTATGCATACAGGAAATGCTTTAAGACAAGCCTTTAAGTTTGCACTGTGATCCAAGTCAGACTTCTCTGATCAAATGAGGAACATATTGAGATCCCATATTTTCTACTTTTCAGATAATGTGTGGCTATGAAGTTGTAATATGCTGTAGAAAATCATTTACAAAAGCCTATCTACAGTAAAACTTTCCAAGCCTGTAATTCTTTGAGAACTCAGGTTCCCTTGTACTTCATTATGAGTTATTTTATATTTTCATTGTGGATAGCCTCAGTACTTGTATATGTCATCCTCACAAGGATTTTATGGGTATAAGAACAGCACGTGACTCAATAGTCATTAATGGCTTCCCTCCTTTTTTAGATAGTGATTTTCCCCCCAGTAATTCTATATATTCCTCTTTTATTCAGATAATGCTTCAGAATTCTATCTCCTCCAGCATGGGTTTCCTCTCCATCTATTGCTGTCACAGGTGTTTTTTTTTTTTTTTCATTTTGATCCTCATTGGTGCCATTTTCACTTCCCCATTTAGCATAAGGATCTGAGATGTGAGTCCAAATGTGATGATTCTACTGTCAAAGGGTCTTAGGGCAGGCTTTCTGCAATCTCAATTTTTCCCCTCCCCTGTTTATTACTTTTCTGAGGCAATAGTGTTCTTAATTTTCCTGCATTTTCATTGTTAGGATTTTGAAAACATTTTTTTTTTAAACTTTAAATTTAGGTTACCTTTGGCTACCGTGTCTTTCTGCTTGGCAAGGAGCAGAAGTGTTTGCTGGCTCAAGTAACTTCTTTAATATAGTCCTCTGCTTTACATTGGTTCAACTTGGGTAGAAGCCAGTGTCTTTTCCTTTATCTGTTTGCATTTTTCAGTGTAACTACTTTGAGTAGATCAGTTAAAATTGTAATTACATACTGCAACTTCCCATCTTCATTCTGATTTTCTTATTTTTCTACTTAACAAGTCAATCGTCTGCCTACAAACATCTGATTCTGATGAGATACTCCATGTCAGTAACTAGTCATTTCCTTTCAAGATAACATGGATTTCATTTTTTGCAATGGTGTTCATTGTTTTCTATGTCCAGCATCATTTAAGCCTCCTCTCGAAGAAACTTTTCATAATATATAGATAGAATGCTTCTATATAGTCTAAAAACTTCCGGACTCATTCCTTAATCTGAATGAAATATTTTCAGCATCCTCCTTTATCCCCATTTCTGCATTGATGTCACCAAATATCAAGGTATATATTGACATGATTGAACAATAATACTTCTAGAAGCTGGAACATTAAAGGCCATCTAGTCTACTTATTTACAGATGAAGAATCTGAGGCCCAGTTACATTAAGCAGTTTGCCTAGTATGAAAGGTGAGTTTTGAACCTAGGTCCTCATATACTTCAAAAAAAGCTCATATACTTCATCTTAGGAAGTTCTTTTGTAGACTTTAATTTTCCAGCCTGCAACAGATGTTAGCATATAAGCTACATTTCTCTTCATGGTGTTGGTTTTGTTTTTTTGTTTTGTTTTGTTTTGCTTTTTTTGCTTATTTTTGTGAGCACAGTAAGATGAAATTATTAAGTCAGCTGGAAGCCATGTTTGTGTTTTCTCTGGACTCAGAATGAAACCAGCTCCTTGCCTCCCCAAGGAGAACCTGTGAACCATTCTTGCATGTTTCTGAACTTCATGTCTTCTGATTTCATTTATAATGAAATTATCTGTCTTGATGTGATACAGTTCTTCCAATAGTATTGTCAACTCAGTCATTGGACAAGAATGTCACAAGTAGATTATTGAGGGTAAACATTTATCGACAATCTAAAAACAATCCCCATGGATTGGACGGAGGGCCATCTGACACTTTTGCTTTGTGCAATGTCATGACCAAGAGTTGACTCATCACCTAACATCTAGCTTACTGGTGATGACTCTGTACTTGGCTAAGCAGGCTAATCCTCGGACAGAAGGCAGAATGTGCCACCATGATTTTCTCTCAAAGCCTTTCCAGCTTGGTCGTACTAGTCAGAGTTTTAACTCTGCTACTAGTTTTTTGTTTTTGTGTTTTGTTTTAATCTAGAGTCAACTGCAATCCACATAAGGCATCAGAGTGGGCCTTTTTGCAGTACTACAAATTCTACACAACACTTTATTCTCATTGTGATTAACTCACAGGTTAACTCCTCTGGTGATCACGGCAACCTTGTGTAGATAAAGTAGCAGAGCCAGGTAGTGAAAATATCCCCCCTTTATAGATGAGGAAACTAAGACAAGTGACTTACCTAGGTCTCCTAGCCAATAGTGGGCCTGGGACTTGAACAGGTGTTTCCCGATGCTAAGTGTAGCATACTTTACCCAAAACTGGGCTCCCTTCCCGCCCCTCAAAAAAAAAAAAGCAAAGTTATATTCCCCATCTTTCCTGAAAAAAAAGGACAGGTAATCCTGTCATGGTGGCAGATCATCTAATCTCGGTTCTCTTTATGATTGGTTAGGGAACAATCCCAGTAGTTTTGCTCCAATCTAAGAGGAGATAGTGGTCTATCTATGGACTGTGATTCTAGGACTAGTAGTCCTGTCTTCAAGCAGTCTTAAATTCCAGCATAGACTTCAAAGTGACCTGGATCTTAGGCAAGTTGGGCCTGCTTTTGACTGAAGCCCTCCCTTAAGGTTAAGCCTGTTCTTTATTCAAATGCCAGAACTGGGTCAAAACTTGACAGGCTTGAACAATCCAGGAAATCCAGGAAAACACAGGTTCAAATCCTGTCTCTGACACATGCTGGCTGTGAGACCCAAGACACAACGTCCCAGTGTTCTAGACAACTCTCTGAGACTACAAGTGGCTTAGAAAAAAATAATAAAATTAATCTGGAAAAACAAAAAGGTCAAGAATATCAAGGGAATCAAGGAAGAAAAAGGGGAAGGGTGAGGGAAGGCAACCTACCAAGACCAGATTTCAGACTATGTTACAAAGCAGTAAAAATCTAAACATTCTGGTACTAAATAAGAAATAAAGTGGTTGATCAGTAAAATAGATTAGGTTTATAATATACAGAAGTAACCGAACACAGTAATCTAATGTTTGAGAAACCCAAAGATCCAAACTTTGGGGGCAAGAACTGACTATTTGATTTTTTAAATCTGGTAAAACTAGAAAGCAGTCTGGCAGATAGTAGGCATAGAACAACATCTCGCACTGTATTACCAAGATAAGGTCAAAATGGGTGCATGATTTAGACATAATGGGTGATAGCATAAGCAAATTAGGGGAACGTGGGAAATTGTGTCTGTCAAATCTATGGATGAGGAAAGATTTCATGACCAACAAGAGACAGGATCACGGGAGGTAAAATGGATAATTTTGATTATATGAAATTTGTTTTAATGGTTTGCACAAATAAAACCAATGCAGCCAAAATTAGAAGGAAAGCAGAAAGGTCTTTCTCTGGTAAAGGTCTCATTTCTCAAATGTATAGGGAACTGAGTGAAATTTATAAAAATAAGAGTCATTTTCCAGTTGATAAACAATCAAAGACTATGAACAAGCAGATTTTAGAAGAAAAGAACCACAGCTATCGATAGTGATATAAAAAAATGCTCTAAATCACTATTGATTACAGAAATGCAAATTAAAAGAACTCCGAGGTACCACCTCACACCTGTCAGATTGGCAAAGATGACAGAAAAGGAAAATGACAAATGCTGGAGGGGATGTGAAAAATTGGGACACAAATGTGTTGTTGGTGAAATTGTGAACCGATCCAACCATTCTGGAGAACAATTTGGAACTACACCCAAAGGGCTACAAAGCCGCATCCCCTTTGACTCAGCGAAACCATTACTAAGTCTGTAACCCAAAGAGATTTAAAAAAAAAAGGAAAAGGAACTTATTTGTAGAAAAATGTGTGTCTGTATGTGTGTATATATATACATATATATATACATAAAACTGATATATATATATATACGCATCAGCTTTTTTCTGTTTTCAAATATTTGTTTCAATTATATGTAAAAACAATTTTAACATTTTTTTAAATTTTGAGTTCCAAATTCTCTCCTTCCCCTCCCCCCTCAATGCGAAGGCAAGCAATTTGATGCAGGTTATATGTGTGCAGTCATGCAAAACATATTTCCATATTGGTTATTTGGTTGTCCTTTGTTCTTAAAGAGGACCAAAATGGCATCACTACTGAGGTCAAGGTACAGTGTACCCAACCATTATGAGCTTGGAAGGCTCTACCACGAGTCGGGCACAAATAGTCCATGTGAACATTTGGAGTGGAGATGTCTCTAAATTTGCACAGCTCATGTTTCTTTTGAGCTACCATAATTCTGCTTTGCTCATAGAGTACAGCACCTTCTTTGATGCAGGCATGCCGTGTCTTGTGCCTGCCATGTCTCAAAATGAATTCCAAAGTTCTTCAGAGAGACCTTGAGAGTGTCCTTGTATTGTGTCTTCTGACCTCCATGTGAGCACTTCCCTTGTGTGAATTCTCCATAAAAGAGACTTTTTAGGGAAATGTACTTTTGGCATTTGAGCAACATGGCCAACCCATTGGAGTTGTGATCTCTGTAGTAAGGTTTGAATGCTTGGCAGTTCAGCTTGAGAAAGGACCTCAATATCTCATACCTTATGTTGCCAGGTGATCTTCAGAATCTACCTAAGACAATTCAAATGAAGCCATTCATTTTCCTGGCATGGCACTGGTATACTGTCCAGGTTTCACAGGCATACAACAATGAGGTCAGTACAATGGCTCTGTAGACCTTCAATTTGAGGAAGCGTGATAACCTCCTCTCCCACACTTTCCCTTCGGAGCCTCCCAAACACCGAACTAGCTCTGGCAATATGTGTGTCAACCTCATCATCTAGATGTACATCTCTGAAAAGTATACTCCTAGGACAAGTGAACTGATCCACAAGATTCAAAATTTCTCCATTTGCTGTAACCAATGTTTCCAACATGGTGTGGTGCTAGCTGGTGGAGAACCTCTGTTTTCTTGGCGTCATTAGGCCAAAATTAGCACAAGGTGCAGAGGATCCATCTATACTTTGTTGCATCTCAGCTTCAGAGGCTGCATTGAGTGCACAGTCATCTGAGAAAAAAAAAAAAAAAAAAGGTCATGCACCAATTCTCCCTGCACTTTAGTCTTGGCTTTTAGCCTTTTCAAGTCAAAATAATTTACCATCAGTTTGGCAGCTGTCCTTGATACCGTTTTTATCTTCATTGAAGGTGTCCAACAACATTGCTGAAAACATCATGCTAAAAAACATGAGAGCAAGCATACAGCTCTGTTTCACTCCGTTGGTGACTGGGAAAGCATGAGAGCATTTTTCATTATCCAGAACTCGTGAAGCATGACATCATGAAATTAAAGTACAATACTGATGAACTCCTCTGGGCAACCAAATTTTGCCATGATCTTCCCCAAGCCCTCGCTTGTATCAAAGGCCTTGGTCAAACATTGTGTACAGACCTCTATTCAGCTCCTGGCATTTCTCCTGGAGTTGTTGGACAGCAAAACCATATCAATAATTCCTCTGACCTTTCTCAAGCCACACTGGCTCTTAAGTAGATGACCATCTTCCAGGTGAAGGATCAGCCTATTAAGGAGGACTCTGGCAAGAATCTTGCCAGCAATGACCAAGAGAGATATCCCTCCTGTGATTGTCACAGGATAACTGATTTCTCTTTCCTTTATAAAGATGGACAATGGAGGCATCCTTGAACTCCTGGGGGATAACCTCCTCTTGCCATATAACCCAGAAAATTTCAGAAAGCTTTGGCATGAGCAGTGGACCTCCTGCCTTGTAAATTTCAGCTGGAATAGAATCAGCACCAAGTGCTTTGCCTCATGAGAGGAGCCTGATGTCATTCAAAACCTTTCTTCAATTGAAAGTTCAGCTAGAGAGGAATTGACTTCAACTTGAGGTAAATGGTCAGAGGCTTCAGCATTGATTGATGACAGTCTGTTGAGAACACTATAGAAGTGTTCATGTCCTCATCACTAATCAATGTGGCTCTGTCAGTACTGAGTTTTTGAGATGCATCATAGGTCTTTGGCCCATAAATAGCTTTTAGGGAATCATAAAAAGCCCTTCGGATTGTTACTATCAGCATAAAACTGAATTTCATCTTCCTTCTTACTGAGCCAAGAATCCTGCATCTCTCTGAGTTTCTCTTGCACTTTACCTTTGATGGAGTTAAATGCTGCCTTCTTAGAGATGGATGAACTATCCTGCTGGCAAACCCTATGGAGTTCATGTTTTTCCTTTACCAGCTTGTGAATTTCTCTTTCATTTTCATCAAACCAATCTTGATATTGGTGAGTGTTCTGGCCCAGATGAGTAAATGTAGTGTTGTACACCAAATCTCTGGAAGCTGCCCACTCCTTTTCTACTCCACTGTCACCAACCACATGTTAGCTCAGTTTTCTCTCCAAGTTAGCAACCAACCATTCATACTTGGAGAAGGGCTCTAGTCTTCTAGCAGTCATCTTACCTTGGGGCCACCACTTTTGTTGAATGCAAATGTTTAGCTTGGAGAGGATTAAGTCTCTGATCAGATCAGCACTCTGTGCCACAGATCTCCATCACTTTCACATCCTTCCTGTCTCTTCTCCTTACAATGACATAGTCTATTTAATGCCAATGCTTGCTGCAAGGGTACACCCATGAAGTTTTATTGCATTTAGGTAAATGAAAGACAGTGTTGGTAATGAGTAGGTCATGAGATACAAACAACTCTTCAGTAGTAAGTCACCATTGCTGTTGCTGTTTTTTACTCCATTCCTCTGTAGGACTCCCTGCCATGTCTGATAGTCTGTGCCTACTCTGGCGTTAAAGTCACCCAGAATTATAAGCTTCTCCTCTTTTGGCCCATTGATGATAAAGATATTCAGGTCTTAATAAAATTTTTTCTTTAGCCTCATCAAGGTTTGTCATGGTGGGAGCATAGGCACTTTTGATGTCTAGTGCTTTCCCGCAAATGACAATCACTGTCAGCAGCATGTCACTCCTTTTGGTAGGCATACAAGCTTGTTGTCTAGATAAGTTTTAATTGCAAAACCTACACAAGCTTCACAGTGCTCCCCTTCACTGCGGCTACTCCAGAAAAATGTGTATCCAGCTTCGACTTTGGTCAGCTGGCCTTTATTTGCCAGCCTTGTTTCACTCAAGGCTGCTATTTGAATGTGATAACTACTGAGTTCTCTCAAAACGAGCTGTTCTTTCTGGTTTTTCATGTTGTCCATGAGCACTCACATATCCCATGTACCGATGGTGAGTGGAAACATCTTCACAAAAGTTTTTATACATTTTGTGTGTGTGTGTTTCAATCTTAGGATAGGTTCTTTGCCCAACTCAGCTAGAAGGCCAGGGTTGAGTGAAGCAGACAATTTTTAAGGCACCTTTTCTAGCCCCTTCCATATGCTAGGAGGAGGGCAGTGTAGTCATTTAAAGGAACTGCTTAGACACCCAGGGTGCTACTAAATCCCACTGCTGCCTCAGTCCAGTGAGAAAATGATCTTATAGCCTGGGTCATCTGTGTGCAGGGTTGTGACTACAGTTCCCAGTCACTTGCCTGTCACCACAGGACTTTGAGGTAAGTAAAAATGGTAAAATGGTATGGGTGATGTCTTGACTCCCACATAAATTGTATTTAAGTGAGGCAGAGTTGTGCAAAGTCACCAGCCTCACTATCTTTTCCAGTCATTGAAGTCTAGTGGCAAGACAGCTGGCAATGGCCTAGGATGCAGTGAATGGTCTTAGAGTCTTTGATGTCTGACCAAGCTCTGAGCACTCCATAGTGCCTGCTTCAGCTGCCTTCATGGCCACTGGAACAAAATATTCTCATCTGCCTATTCTGCCAGAGGAAATCTTCACACGTTTGGGATAGATACACCACTAACTCACCAATGGGTTAGTGACCCCTCAGTTAACCTCAACCTAATTTAGCCTGTCTGCACAATGGTCTGCTAGAGTGTGGCTGCTCTGCATGTTACAGCTTCTTGGAGTCACAGTTAAAAATTTGGTGAATCAGATAGACACCAAAGGTGGAAAGCAGCCCCGAAAAGGGCTCAGCAGCCCCCACACCAGAGGTACTAGTCTTCCCTGAACACCCTATACGCCATTTCCATATTAGTCATGTTGTGAAAGAAAACACAGACCAAAGGGGGGAAGAAAAGAAAGAAAGAAAAGAAAAGAAGAAAAATAAAGTTTTTTAAAAGTACGCTTCAATCTGCTTTCAGATTCCACTAGTTCTTTCTCTGGAGGTGGATAGCACGTTCCAACATAAGTCCTTCAGTTGTCTTGGATCATTGTATTGCTGAGAATAGCTAAGCCATTCACAGTTGATCATCCTACAATATTGCTGTTACTGTGTATAATGTTCTCCTGGTTCTGCTCACTTCACTTTGCATCAGCTTATATATGTCTTTCCAGGTTTTTCTGAAAGCATCCCCTTCATCATTTCTTATAGCAATATATAATATATTCAGCATATAATAATCTATACACAGTAGTATTCCCTCACAATCATATACCACAACTTGTTCAGCCATTCCCCAATTGATGAGCATCCCTTCAATTTCCAATTCTTTGCCACATAAAAAGAACTTACAGCAACTGTGATCAATATCATGATCCACAATAGTTCCAAAGGACTTATGATAAAAAAATGCTATTCACCAATTAACTCAGTACAGACTAAAGCATATTTTGTTCTCTTTACATATTTTCTTGTTTTTTTGCAACATGATAATATAGACATGTAGAGTGGGTATCATATTGCTTGCTTTTTCTTTTGTTACATTTTAAGTTTTAAAAATATCTCCCTCCCTCCCTCTTCACCCCAAGAGAAGGCCACCATTTGACACAGATTTATAAATATATGTAAAACCACGCTATGCATACTTCTATTCATCAGTTCTTTCTCTGGAGATGGATAGCATCTTCATAGGTCTTTTGTAGATGACTTGAGTATTTGTAATACTTAGAATAACTTGGTTGTTCATAATTATTCTTTGCACAATATTACAGTAACTATACACAACGTTCTCTTGGTTGTGTTCATTTCAATTTTCATTATTTTGTGAAAGTCTTTCTATGTTTTTTTAATCAACCTGTTCATCATTTCTTACAGCACAGTAATATTACCTCACAATCATATACCACAACTTGTTCAGCCATCCCCCAACTGGTGGACATTCCTTCAATTTCCAGTTCTTTGCCACCACAAAGAGAGCTGCTGTAAACATTTTAGAACATATAGGTTCTTTTCCTTTTCAATGGGTAGGGGAGGGCAGGGGAGAAATTGAGAACTCAAAATTTTAAAAATAAATATTAAAGAGGAGGGGCAAAAAGATGATATAAGTGGCACAGAAGTGCATGGGTGGAAGGAGTTTGCTCACCTGGGAATCTCTCTCCACCAATTAAATCATAGGTCCAATACTTATTTTAAAAAAAAAGATTATTTGTATATACAATTCAGCTTGTCATATGACAAGGCAACTTGGTTCAATTAATGGAAGAAGCATTAGATTTAGTGAATAGATTCAAAGACCCTAATTTGGATACTTCAATGTGTGACCTAGGAAAGTCACTTTACCTTTCTGAGACTCTGTTTCCTAATTGGGAAAATTAGGATACTACTACTCTCACTTGTATACGTTTAAAAAGGGTTATTATAAGACGGGCACTCTGCAAACTTTAAAGTACCACAGAAATAGACACTCTTAGCATGATGTGTTTGGGGAATTGATCGGTAAAATTAGCTTCCTATTATTTTTTTAATAGTAGTAGAAATTCATGAGAACGTGTGTCCTGATCAGTTAGTAAATGACCCATACAAAGTGCCACTTTAAATTTTACTTACATTATCTTTGAGTCTCACAACAGCCCTGTGAATTAAGTAGTCCAAATGACCTTTCCAGGCTTATTACTCATTACTCCTCTGCAGGCACTGTACTACCCAGTTGAGCCAACTGTTTCCTCCCCACCCCCACCTTTGTGGAAAATGCGACCTCCTCACCTCGGTCTCTTAGACTTTTCAGCTTACTTGAAAGTAAGCTGGAAATTACCAAAATAAGCAAGCCAATTTGAACCACTAGACTTACAGTTTCCTTAAGAAATGAGAAAATTTGGGTTCTAAAGAAATTATGAGCAAAAGGATCACCTTCTTTCTTTTCTTTGCAAAAGTGAGGCACTATGGGTGGAGAGCCTCCCGTAACTAGATTTGACTAATTCACTGTTTAGTTTTACCAAACTGTTTTTTACCCCTTTCTTTTTTATTCTTTGTTACAAGTGATGCTCTTTGGGAAAGGGAATGGGAAAGAAGATATTTTGGAACTGAAAATTATGTAAAAATAAGACATTAAACACTTTTAAATTTACAACTATTAAAAAAAGAAGAAACATAGTTTCAGTTATCTTGAAAAGAAGCAATGGGCTTGTGTTGTAAATTAAATGGGAAAAAAATATTATTGGTTATCTTAAATTCCAAAGACATTTTAGAACAGGCATTCTTAACATGGGTCTTTGGGACCATCCCAGGAGTCCATGGACAGATTTCAGGGGATCAGTGAATTTGAATGGGGAAAAATAATATCTAACCTCTAACTAAATTTAGCCTTTCCTTCTATTATGAATGTAGGCAATAAACATTATTGGAGAAGGGGTTCCTAGGCTTCACCAGGCTGCCACAGGGATCCATGACACGCAAAAGGTTAAGAACCCTTGTTTCTGAGATTATCCTTTCCTCAACTTCAATTTCATTAAATCTGCATTTTCTTTTTCCCTGCTTGAGCTCTCACTGCTGCTCATATCCTTCAGCTGATCTTACTGATTGCGATCTTTTCTCCACCACATTCCTTTCTCCCCAACTCCACAAATGCAATACTTTTCCTTCCTGCCCCCCCCACCCTGCCCCATTTACCTTCTGCTTCACTGAGAAGGTTGAGGAGATCCTATGACAGTTTCCTCAACTCCCTTCAGTGACTACTCAGAACTTCCTTCTTTCTTTCCCCCTTCATTTCTGTTAGAATTCAGCTCCAATGATCACTCTTCTCTCTCATGAATCCTAAATACCCATTCATTCCCACCTACTTAGAAACATTCTTAGGTTTTTCCAATCCTTAAAATTAAACATAAAACAAAAACCTTACCCTTGACCAATCAATCGTATCCCATTTTCCTCCTCCCCTTTAGGTCCAAATTTCTTCAAAACATTGTCCACACCTGTCATCTCCACTGCCTCACCACCCACTCTCTCCTACTACTGATCTTACAATGCATTGTGTTTAGCCTATTGCATTGGGAATTAGAAAGACCTGAGTTTGACTCCTATCCCGTAGACACTAGGAGCAACCTGTTTTGTACTCAATTTCTTTATCTACAAAAAAGGGAATAAGAATTGCACGTACCTCACAATGATTGTTATGAGGACCAAATAAGATAATATGTATAAATTGCTTTGCAAACTTTCCAATGCTATATAAGTGCTAGCTTTATTATTACAACTATTACTACTGAAAACTTTGAAAAACAAAGATCACCAAATACATCCTCATTGCCAAACCCATTGGCCTTTTTTCAGGCCTCCATCACTCAGCAGCTTTTGACACTGCTAACTCCTCCCTCCCCTCCCCACCTCCAACACTGGTTACTCTCACCTTCCTTGGTTTCAAAGGCACCACACTTACCTAGTTTTGCTTCTTCCTCTCTGACCACTCCCTCTTCTCCTTTCCTATCTCTCTTTTTCCCATCCTCTTAAAATTGGTAGTCCCCAAGGTGTTCTCTTCAAACCCCTTCCTTGCTAGGGCTTCAGCTCTCATCTATATAAATGACTTGAATATCTATGCCACCAACCCTGACTTAGCTCCAGATCCACATTTTCAACTGCCTAAATAACATTTCTACTTGCAACTCCTATCAGCCCACCAAATTCAACATATCAGAAACCCAAATTGTGGAACTATGCCCAAAGGGCTATAAAACTGCGCATACCCTTTGACTTAGCAATACCACTACTAAGTCTATCCCAAAAAGATCACACACAAAAAGGAAAAGGACTTATATGTACAAAAATATTGATAGCAGCTCTTTTTGTAATGTTAAACTGGAGATTGAGATGTCCATCAATAGGGGAATGGCTGAACAAGTTGTACTATATGATTGTGATAGAATTAGAATACTATTGTACTATAAGAAATGATGAGCAAGATGCTCTCAGGAAAACCTGGAAAGACTTACATGAACTGATGCAAAGTAAAGTGAGCAGAACCAAGACAACATTTTACATAGCAATAGCGATATTGTATGATTATCAACTGTGAAAGCCTCAGCGATTCTCAGCAATACAATGATCTAAGACAATTCTGAAGGACTCATAATGAAAAAGGCTATCCACCTCCGGAGAAAGAACTGATGAAGTCTGAATGCAGATTGAAGCATACTCTTTTAACTTTCCATATTCTTCTTGTTATTTTTTGGTCTGTATTTTTTCACAACATGACTAATATGGAAATAAGTTTTGCATGACTGCACATGTATAACCTATATCAAATTGCTTGCCTTCTCAATGAAGGGAGGAGAAAAAGGAGAGAGGGAGAGAATTTAAAACTCAAAATAAAAAAAACAAATGTTTAAAAAATTTTACATGTAATTAGAAAAAATAAAATATTTAAAAAAAACAAATTGTTCTATTTCCCCTTAAATCTGGTTTTCTCTTGATTTAATTATTATTTTTTTTTTTTGTCATTGGTGCCACCATTCATCTCATCTTGCAAATTCCTAATCTTGATATTTTCTATGTCAAGGGCGGGGAACCTGTAGCCTGGAGGCCACACGTGGCCCTCTACTTCCTCAAGTGCACCCCTTTGACTGAATTCAAACTTCACGGAACAAATCCCTTAATAAAAGCATTTGTTCTATAAAACTTGGACTCAGAGGTCCTCACTTGAGGACCTAGAGGGCCACATGTGGCCTCAAGGCTGAGACCCCAGGTTCTCCACTTCGCTCTGTCTTTCCCTCACATATTTAATCAGTTACAGAATCCTTTCAGTTCTCTAACTACTTTGTCTCAGACTTCTCTTCTCTCCTGTATAGTTCTATTGCCACCACCCTAATTAGAGTTACTCTCTCCTGATAGATCTTCCCAAATCTACCCTCTTCCCTGCTTCCTTGCAAATCATCCTCCACAACTCTCCTTGATACATCTTTATGTAGAGATCTGGCCACGTTGCTCTTCTGCTCAAAACCATTTAACAGCTTCCATGCCAATCAGGCATATAACATACTTTGTTCTCCATGGTCTAGCACAATGCCAACTTCTCCAACTTTATCTTTAATGATTGCCCTCCAAATATCCTATAGTCCAGCCCAACTAAACTATTCCTGATGGCAGCTCGGTGGTGCAGTGGATAGAGCACTGGCCCTGAAGTCTGGAGGACCTGAGTTCAAATCTGGCCTCAGACACTTGACACTTGCTGTGTGACCCTGGGCAAGTCACTTAACCCCAATTGCCTCACCAAAAAACAACTAAACTATTCCTTGTCTTTCTGTACACCCTGCATGTTCCCACTTCAATGTCTTTGCTCACACTGTTTCCTTTGTTGGAATACTCTCCTCTTTTCTGCCCTCCACCCCAAACTATTGGATTGCTACCAAACCAAATTGGACCAAAGTCCAATTCAAATTCTACCTCATCTAGAAAATCTTCACTGATTTACCCCACTAAGCAATAACTTGTCCCCAGACTTCCCACAATTCTTTTCTTTCCCTTCTCTTATGCACTCATCTTAAATTATTTAGTGTTGTTCTTATTTATGTGTATGTTACATCCCCTACTAGGCTGTAGTCTCCTTGGAGGAAGAAACCGTTTCTTATCTCTAGAATTTACATCTCTCCCATGGCACAACATAATGCTCTACTCTCAGTTGTTGCTGTCCAGTTGTATCTGACTTTTCATGAACCCATTTGGAATTTTCTTGGCAAAGATATTGTAATAGTTTGCCATTTTCTTTCCCAGCTCATCTTACAAACTGAGGCAAACATGGTTAAGTGATTTGCCCAGAATCACACAACTAGTAACTATCTGAGGCCAGATTTGAACTCAAGAAGATGAGTCTTCCTGGCTCCAGGCCAGCACTCCTATCTACTGTGCCATCTAGTTGCCTCTACTCTCAGAGTCACTTGATAAGTGTTTGTGGAATTGAACTGAATACTATTGAAATTTGGCATGTATTGGTCATATATTTCTTTCTTCACTAAACATTTTCTTTGCTACTAAGAAATAAAATAAGGCCAACTTTGGGCTATCACTGAGCAACTTACTTACCAACATTAGCAATATGTAATACTCCAAAGTTACTTTCTAATTGTTTGGAAAGCTGAAAACCCTTCTCTTCTTCCATCTCCTTTTCTGAATCCTCAGTGAGATTCAAAGTTTGCGAAGTGGTATTACTACCAAAATCGTCCTCGAATTCCAGCAAACAGGCAACGGCTGAACAGCCGCTCCAGTAGAAATTGGATACTTCCTTCCTCCCAAGTTTCAAAACTCTATCCATCCTCCAGAAAGCTTTAGCAAAGGCCCTATGGATCCACTCATAATCACAGCTTGAAGCTGAAATCTTTCTCTTTTGGGAAGAAAACAAGTATTCTTGTCTCCTGTAAGCCTCCTTAAACACTGTGTCAAAAGAATGGACAAATCTTTGTTCTCTCTTGGTCAGCTTATAGGAATAATCATATTGAGCAAGTTGGTCCAGAAAAAATTTAGGGAGTTCGACAGCGGTGGTTTCAGCTGCCACAGAGCCATGATGTCCATCAAACAAACCAAAAAAACACACATTGGATTTTTTCCCGTATCTGCCTTGGAAAGTATATCTGTCTTCCATTACTGATCTCCATGACTTGTTCTGGTCTTCACAGATGGCAACAGCATTAACTAGTGGGTTTTTTGTTTTCCTAAGGTGCACAGAGCTATTGAAAGAGTTGCTAAGAATCTTGTAATAGGAAGGTATGTGCTGCATACAAAGGAGTTCACAAGCATTGTCAATGTTTTGTCTGGTTTTTTCATTGTACAAATAGGCTTCAATTAATGTAGAGATTAGAAAATGCCTCTGTGTTATAACCTTTTGTCTTTCTGTTTTTTCCCCAGCTGTCATCTTAAAGCCCATCACAGTCATGGCTTTGTGCTGTCTTTTATGGGCAAAAAATTCAGATGGACGAAGTTCTTGGTGGCATAACGAACAGGGAATGGTGAACCTGTAAGCATCTCTGAACCTATAGGTTGACCTTTTAAAGAGTGGGGTGTTCTGAGCTGTTCCTGCTTCAGCTTTTTGGAAAGTTCCACTGATTGAAAACTCTGAGGATTCTCTTTGGAATACTGAACTCTCAGACTTCGTGTCAGCTTCTAGCTTCCTCTCCTCCTTGATTGAAATTTTCGAAACATTCGGTACCTTAGACCTCCACAGTATTCTGCAAACAGGGAGAGAGATATTAACAAATGCAGGAAGCAACCTGAAACTTCAATTGTCTCTCTGAGCAGATCCTTCTCCTAGTGTAATGTGCAGAGACTTATATGATTTAATACAAGCACTGTTGGGATGTGTATACTTGTATTAGAGAGACAGTATGCTGTGGTGGCTAGAATCAGGAAGATCTGGGTTCAAATTCTGCCCCCGACACTTATTGGCTATATAATCATAAACAAGTCATTTAACCTTTCGTGGCCTCTATTCCCTCCTTTGTAAGGTAGAAATAAGAATAGCAACTCTCAAAGAAAAAAAAAAAGAATAGTACCTCTCTCCCAGGGTTATTGTGAGGATAAAATGAGACAATATTTGTAAAGCATTTTGTGACTAGAAATACTATGCAAATGCTAGCTATTTTTATAATTATTATTAATATGGCTTATAATCCTTATGTCAGCTCTGTGTAACAGTCAGACCACTGATTTGTTATAGCAAAGATCAGAATTAATAAAAAGTTAGAGTAAAGAATAATAATGAAAAACGTAGGGCCTGAAGTTGAAATAACTCAATCTTGAACTAATTAAGTAAGTACTTAAAAATTAATAATGGGTAGTAGAAACCAATTATAAAAATTTTATAGAGATATTTAACTGATGTGTATCAATTGGTATCACAGGGATACCAAAAAAGCCTAAAAAGCACTTTGGTAAGCATATACTTGCCTTACTTACCAAACTCAAAGAGAGATGGTAGACAAAGGCAATGCTAGTTTAAGAAATAAACTTGGTAATAAAATGTTATGAAGATGATGGATGCTTATGAGTAGTACTACCTTTAAAAGCAAAGAAAAGCAGCGGAGGGTACAACAGTTTAAAAAAAAAAAGGCTTAGTAAGAGATCCAAATAAGCAGTCATTTCATGCCCCAAGACATTTAAGGTTGAAAATAGAAGGACAGACAGAATAAAATGGAAAAGATCTGCAAAGATTTTTTTTTTATAACAAACTTTTCACCAGAAAGTACAGTAGAGCCACCACACTTGAATTCTAACATCATTGTCCGAGATGTGTTTATAGAGAGGAAACTAAAGATAACAAAATAAAGAAAAGTAGCTGGATTGTATCAAGATTAGATAAAGGAAATAAATCTGTCCTAGAGGTTACAGGATTATGAGGTAGTTGAGGGATTGATTCACAAAGTATCTGGAAAGAGGTGAAGATGCCCAAGGATTAGATTAAATTGAACATTTATTAGGTATTTAACCATGTTCCAGGAAAGGGGGTAGAAGATAATTTAAACCTTATTAATAACAACAACAATAACAAGGTAGGTAATCAAGGAACCATAAATAGCTACTAATCTATATGTTTATGTTCCCAACTGTAATCTTTATGAGATTCAGCTACCTACCTAGCTATCTCTGTATCTATCTTTTGTCTATCTATCAAGGACACAGGCATACCTTGGAGATAATATGTGTTTGGTTTCAGACCACCACAATAAAGCAAATATTACAATAAAGTGAATATCACAATAAAGTGAGACACAAGTTTTTTGGTGCATATAAAAGTTATATTTAAACTATAATCTAGTCTATTAAGTGTGCAATAGTATTATGTCCAAAAAAAAAGTAATGGATATACCTTAATTAAAACATACTGTATTGCTAAAAAATGTTAAATCTGAGCCTTCAGCTAATAGTACTCTTTTGCTGGTGAAGGGTGTTGCTTCAATGCTACTGGCTGCTAAATGATCAGGGTGATGGTTGCCAAAGGTTGGAGTGTCTATGGCAATTTATTAAAATAAGACCAATGAAGTTTGACAAATCAATGGACTCTTCCTTTAAGTTGAACACTTAGGGGCAGCTATGTGGCATAGTGAATAGTGCACCGGCCCTGGAGTCAGAAGACCTGAGTTCAAATCCAGCCACAGACACTTGATGCTTACTAGTTGTGTGACCCTGGGCAAGTCACTTTACCGTGATTATTTTGCCAATCATAATAATAATAATAATTCAAACACTTAGAGGTCATTGTAGGACTTAACTGGCTTAATTTCAATATTGGTGTGTCTCAGAGAATAGGGAGGCCAAAGGAGAGGGGGAGAGATGGGTGAAATGGCCTGATTGGTGGAGCAATCAAAATACACACAACAGTTATCAGCTACGTTTGCCATCTTATTATAGGCATGGTTTGTGGCACCCTAAAACAATTGCCCCAAAGGTCACTGATCACAGGTCACCATAACAGATATAATAATAACGAAAAAGCTTGAAATACTGTGAGAATTACCAAAATGTGACACAGAGACATGATATGAGCACATGCTGCTGGAAAAATAGTGCCTATAGATATGCTTGACACAAGGTTGCCACAAACCTTCAATTAAAAAAAAAAAAAAGACAAAAAACCACAATATCTGTGAAGCACAATATAACGAAGTATGCCTGTATTGTTGATGAGGGTATTAGCAGAAAAAAGGGAGGCTATCACAATCAATAGTGTCAAATGGACCTCATCAGGGCCAGCTGTGTTACACAGTGAATAGAGCACTGGACCTAGAGCATTGGAGTCAGGATGCTGTTGCTGTTCAGTCATCTCCCTCTTCATGACCCCATTTGGTATTTTCTTGGCAAAGGTACTGGATTGGTTTGCTGTTTCCTCCTCCAGCTCATTGTAAAGACAAGGAACTGAGGCAAATTGGGCAAACTTGCCCCGACACACAGTAAGTGGCTGAGGCCAGATTTGAACTCCCAGAAAGGGAGTCTTCTTGACTTAAGACTTGGCATTCTATAGCTTGCCCTATAACTGTCCATGGAGTCAGGAAGACCTGAGTTCAAATCCAGACTCAGACACTTACTTGCCTGTGGGATCATGGGCAAGTCACTGAACCTCTGTTTCCTTCAGTTGCCTCATATATAAAATAGGAATAATATTTGTATCTACTTCCTAAGATTGTTGTGAGGCTAAAAATAGATAATATTTGTAAAGTATTTCAAAAACCTTGAAGTTATATAAATGCTAGCTATTTTTTTTAAATTATCTTTACTGTTACACAACTGGCTAGATGTAGTGAGTACAAAATACCACTGTGCCAATTGTTTTTTTTTCCTCTCATATTTTATTTTTTCTCAATTACATGTAAAAAAATTTAACATTCATTTTTAAAAATTGAGTTCCGAACTCCCTCCCTCTCCTCCCCCCCCAATAAGAAGGCAAGCAATTTTATATAGATTATACATATCATATTTCCATATTAACCATGTTGCAAAAGAAAACACAAAGAAGGAGCTGAAGCAGCAGCAGCAGCAGCAGAAGAAGAAGAAGAAGAAGAAGCATTAGAATAAAAAGAAGATGTAAAGTTTAATGATTTTTAATGGTTTAAAGTTTAAAGACGTAATGCTTCAATATGCTTCTTTCAAACTTCATCAGTTCTTTCTCTGGAAGTGGACAGCCGTTTTCATCATAAATCTTTCAGAGCTATCTTAGATCATTGTATTGCTGAGAATAGCTAAGTCTTTCACAACTGATCATTGCACAATGTTGCTGTTACTGTGTACAATGTTTTCTTGGTTTTGTTTACTTTGCATCCGTTTATTTAGGCCTTTCCAGGTTTTTCTGAAACTATCCTGCTCACCATTTCTTATAGCACAATAGTGTTCCATCACAATCATATTCCATAACTTGTTCAGTCATTCCCCAATTGATGAGCATCCCCTCAATTTCCAATTCTTTGCCACCACAAAAAGAGTTGCCATAAATATTTTTGTACATATAAGTCTTTTTTTTCTTTTCTCGTGATCTCTTTGGGACACAAACTGGTAGTGGCATTATTGAGTCAAAGGGTATGCACAATTTTATAGCCCTTTGGGCATAGTTCCAAATTGCTTTTCAAAATGGTTAAATTAGTTCAGTGTCCCAGTTTTCCCACATTCCTACCAACATTTATCATTAGCCAATCTGATAGGTGTGAGGTCATACCTCAGAGTTGTTTTAGTTTGCATTTTTCTAAACAATAGTGATTTAGAACATTTTTGCATGACCATAGACAGTCTTAATTTCTTCATCTGAAAAGATTCAAATTATTGGACCACTTATCAATTGGGGAATGACTTGTATTCTTATAAATCTGACTCAGTTTTCTATATATTTGAGAAATGAGGCCTTTATCAAAGACACTTGCTGGAAAATTTTCCCCATTCCCTGCTTTTCTTATAATCTTGGCTGCATTGGTTTTCTTTGTGCAAAACCTTTTTAATTTAATATAATCAAAATCATCCATGTTACATTTTGTAATGTTCTCTATCACTTCTTTGGTCCTAAATTCTTCCCTTATCTATAGATCTGAGAGTTAAACTATTCCATTCTCCCCTAATTATGCTTTATGTCCTTTATGTCTAAATCATACACCAATTTTGACCTTATCTTGGCATAGGGTGTGAAATGCTAGTCTATTCCTAGTTTATGCCAGACTGCTTTCCAGTTTTGCTGCCAATTTTTGTCAGATAATGAGTTCTTGTCCCAAAAGCTGGGATCTTTGGGTTTATCAAACATTAGATTACTAGGGTCATTTACTATTATGTATTGAGTACCTAATCTATTCCACTGATCTACCACTCAATTTTTTAACCAGTACTAGATTTTGTTTTTTATTTTTTATGATTACCACTTTGTAATACTGTTTGAGATTTGGTATTGCTAGGCCACCTTCCTTCACATTTTTTTAATATCTTAATACATGGTCAATTTTTGTGAAAGTACCATGTACAGTTGAGAAAAAGGTATATTCCTTCCTATTCCCATTCAGTTTTCTCCAGAGGTATATTATATCTCACTTTTCTAAAATTCTATTCATCTTTTTAACTTCTTTCTTCTTTTTGTTTTTTGTAATTATTAGATTTATGTAGTTCTGACAAGGGAAAGTTGAGGTCTCCCACTAGCATAATTTTACTATCTATTTCCTCCTGTAACTCATTTAACTTTTCCTTTAAGAATTAGGATGCTATGCCATTTGGTGCATATATGTTTAGTATTGATATTCCTTCCTTGTCTATAGTAACTTATAGCAAAATGTAGTTTCCCTGACAATCTCTTTTAATTAGGTCAATTTTTGCTTTGTCTGAGATCATTATTGCTGCCCCCACTTTTTTTTTAACCTCAGCTGAAGCATAATAGATTCTGCTCTAGCCCCTGATTTTTATGCTGTATGTCTCTCTATTTCAAGTGTTTCTAGGGGCAGCTAGGTGGCGCAATGGATAAAACACTGGCCCTGATGTCAGGAGGACCTGAGTTCAAATGTGGCCTCAGACACATAACATTTATTAGCTGTGTGACACTTAACCCCAATTGCCTCACCAGAAAAAAAAAAAGAATCAAATGTTTCTTATAGACAACATATTGTTGGATTCTGGTTTTTTATCCATCCTATTATCTGCTTCCATTTTGTGTATGAGTTCATTCCATTCACTTTCACAGTTATGATTCCTAATTCCTTTTCATGAGTCTGTCTTGCTTCTGACTACTACCTTCCTTAACATGCCATCCCCTTCATCAGCCCCACTCGCCCCTTTTGTCCCCTTCCCCTCCTATTTCTTTCTATGGTAATATATACTTATCTGAGTATGTATGTTATTTTCTCTTTGAGCCAATTCTGATGAAAATAAGGTTCAAGCCCCCATTTTCCCATTGTGAGAGGTAAGAAACGATTATGTTTCCATATAAGGAAATTGAGAGAAAAAGTAGCTCTAGGTCAGAGGTTCTAGAACTGGCTAAAAGTGGATGAAATTGGTTGTTTGATTAAAGAGGCTGGAAGTAGGACAAAGCTGAAGCTTTACTTAGAGTGCACATGAGTAATGGGCTCATTAATACTAACTTCTCCTCCCAGAGGGGAGCAATAGCACAAAACTAGGCACATTTCTTATGTTAGCAGGAGGAGGGACATGTTATGAAGTGGGAGTATCAGGAAAATTGTAACCTGGAACAGCAGGGACCAATCCCAGCTCTGAAGGGAGGGACCAGAAGGAACTAACTGCATAAAAGGCTTGCTCTGGCATCTGTTGGTGTGTGTGTGTGTGTGTGTGTGTGTTTTGGGGGGGTACCACACACACACACCTCCTTCTTGCAAGAATTGTAAAAAACGTGTCCTTTGCTCACTTCAGTTTAAGTTTTGTTTTTTAAGTGAGGACAGAACTCCGCGTGATATGTTTTTAGGGGAGCAAAGGAGTTGTGGCTGCACGCTCTGGCTAAACCCCGAGCCCTACCAAGGAGTGACTGAACCCTGTTTCTAACGTTCTCTACTGTAAAAGTTCTTCCCTTCATGCCTGTTTTATGAGAGATGAATATGCAGCCATTGCTTTCCTGGCATGTGCTCTGGTATTTACACGGGAAGGAACCCTGTTTCCTGGAACAGCTAGCCCACTCCTCTTACCCTTGGAAATGTGACCAGATCCCCCACTCTCTTATAGGCACAAATGCTAGTGTTCTTTTCTACCTTGGAACTGAGACCTGGACCTCTATTTCCCTGTGAGCAACCAAGCCACAAGCACTCCTCTCCACCCTGGAGGCCCCTACTCTCCTATGGCTGCATGTGCTTGTGCTCCTTTCTGCCTTGGAATTGAGACCAGGACCCCTGCTCCCTTGTTAGTGACCACAAACACTCTTCTCCACCTTATAACTGTAACTAGGGTCCCCACTCCCCTCTGGCAGCTTCTCTTCACCCTTGAACTATGACCCAGAACCGCATCTGGGCAATGCAACAGGGTCCTAAACCCAGTGCCAGGTCACCTGCAATCTTTTTCTAATCAGTTGTCCCATCCCCTTAATATCTGTTGGCTGAGGGCTCTTCAAAGCTGCTGCTGGCATCTTCAAGACCCGCTGCTGGCCTTGCCACTGTGCAGCAGGCCTGACTACCACCCTATGAGACAGATCTTTCCTTCCAACCTCCTAAGTTGTCTTGGGCTGGAAAATTGTTTCACCCCAACCTTTTGTTGACTCTGCTGCTGCAGAATTCTATTTGAGACATTATTTTAAAATTGTTTAGAGTGTGATTTGGGAGAGTTCAGGTGAGTTCCTGCCTCTCTTCTGCCATCTTGGCTCTGCTCACGTGCCCATTGTTTGCTGATTATGAAAAAACATTTGATTCAGCAGAACAAAAGACTGCCTTAAAGGCTTCCTTCCAGCAATATTTCTTTCTTTCATATATCAAAATCATTTAACATTTCTTAAAAATTATAGCCACAGAAATAACCTTTTTCAATGACCCTTTGGTCCCAAACATCAGCTGGAGCATAGAACATGGAAATGCATGTTCCCAAAGGTATTTGTCATTGAGATGAAGTAATTCAGGGTAGAGTCTAAGTTGAAGAGACATTCTCTGAGGATAATGAGGTCCTCTACACTAAGGGTGTCAAATGTAAATAGAAAGTGGGACCCCTAAACTATATATAAAGATCGCTATATGCCACATATTGACTTAGACAATTACACATTAATATTATCTATTTATTGTATTTTTATTTATTTTGTTAAATATTTCCCAATTACATTTTAATCTGGTTCACACACTTGGGAATGTTGCAAGCAGGCCATATGAGCTCCCGTTTAAAGATAACATTAAGCCTTTTGTATCAATCCCCGAAACATTGCAGAGGTTCCTGGAAGAGATCTGTAATCACTAGAAAGAGTTTTTCCTGACCATGCACATGGGAACAATCAAATGGATGAAGAATCAACCAATCACTCACTGAACAAACATTTATTATGCCAAATTGCAATTTGCCAGAGAAAGTATTTAAGCACTGTGGATCCAAAGAAAAAACCCTTGCCCTCAAGAAGCTTACATTCAATTAGAGGAGAGGATCTGGACATAAATTATGTATAAGCTAGATATGCACAAAGTAGCACAGGGAGCTGAGGAGAAAATAGCCTCCTTCAAAAAGAAGTGTTTGAGGGCAGCTAGGAGGTTCAGTGGATAGAGCACCAGTCCTGAAGTCAGGAGGACCTGAGTTCAAATCCAGCTTCAGACCAAACACTTGATACTTACTAGTTGTGTGACCCTGGGCAAGTCACATAACCCCTATTGCCAAAAAAAAAAACTTAAAAAATAAAAAGTGCTTGGACTGAGTCTTGAAGGAAGCTAGGAATTCTCTGAAGTAGAGGTGAGAAAAGAGAGAATTCTGGGCCTCGTGCAGGATGGTCCATCCGCCCATTGAAAATGTGGCAGATGGAGCATTGTGTGTAAGGAAAAGCAAGTAGGCCAGTACGTTAAACTGTGGAATGTGTGGAAGGGAATAATGTGTAAGAAAACCTTTAAATGTCAGAGAAATATATTATTAGACCCTAAACATAATAGGGAGTCATTGCAATATATTGAGTGAGGGATGGGGAATGACATGGTCAGAAATGCACTCGATTAAGATCACTTTAGCAACAATGTGATGGAGGAATTGGAGAGGAATGAAACAGGTGAGGAGATCAATTAGGAGCCTATTGAAACAGTCTAGGTAAAAGGTGATGAAGGCATAAATTTGAGTGGTAGCTATGTGAGCAGAGAGGAGGAGACCCGTACAAGAAGTGTTGTGGGGATAAAATAACAAAGTTTGACGATGGAATGGTTGTGTGTGTTGAGCAAAGAATAGAGAGTGACACAAAGGTTGAAAAGTGGGTGACTTCAAGTATGGTAGTGTCCTCTATAGTAATATGAAAGTTGAGAAGAGGGGAGGCTTTGGGGGTGAAGATAATGAGCTCTGTGTTCCATATGTTGAGTTTGAGATGCCTACACGATATTCAGTTTGAAATGTCCAATAGGCACTAGGTGAGTTTACACTGGAACTCAGGAGAGAATAGGGCTGAATAGATAAGATCTAGGAATGAACTAGATAGAAATTATAATTGAGATCTAAGACATCTCTAAAAGTCTCATGATGGAAAATGCTATCCACATCCAAAGAAAGAACTATGGAGTTTGAATGCAAATCAAAGCATACTATTTGCTCTTTTTTTTCCTTCTGTTTTGTTTTGTTTCCTCTTTCTTGTGGTTCATTCTATTGGTTCTAATTCTTCCTTTCAACATGACTAATGTGAAAATATGTTTAATAGGAATGTATATGTATAGCCTATATCAGACTGGGCAACGTCTTGGGGAGGGAGGTTAGGAGGGAGGGGGAGAAAAATTTAAAACTCAAAAGCAAAAGCTTATGGAAGTGATTGTTGATGAATCAAAAGAAATAATTAAAAAAAAAGAAATTATAATTGAAGCCTAAGGAACTAATGAGATCACCAAAGAGAGAAAAAAGAAGGGGGCACAGAGGTATAGCCATTATTAGTGATTATGGCATGATGCAGGTCCAGCAAAGAAGACTGAGAAGTAGCAGTCATATAAGTACAAAAGGAATCAAGAAAAGCAGCATTATAAAAACCCAGAGAGGAGAGAGTTTAGAAGGATTCATGATCAGCATTGTTAAAGCCTACAGAGAAGTCAAGAAGAATGAGGACTGAGAAAATCCCAGTAGATCTGGTGATTAAGAGATCTTTGGTAACCTTGGAGGGAACAATTTCAATTGAATGAGGTAGAGAGTTAGATTGCAGAAGATTTAGAAAAGAAGGAGGGGAGGAGATGTAGAGGGACTGAGTATAGATGGCTTTTTCAAGGAGTTTAGCTAAGGACAGGAGAGATACAGTAACTTAGAACCTAGGGAGAATTTTTTAAGAATAGAGGAGACCTAGGTGTTTTGTAGGCAATGAGGAAGGAACCAGGAGATAAGGAAAGATTGAAGATCAGATGGGGGATGATAGTGGAGACTATCTACTGGAGAAAATGAGAATAGATAGGATCAAAGGTACATGGGAATAAATTGGTCTTGGCAAGGTAAAAGGCCTTCTCTTCCTCAGGCACTAGAATTACAAAGGAGATTATGGTGAATGGTCACAAGTTGATTATGAAAATTTGAAGAGAAAAGAGAGCTGACAGTGGGCCTCAATTTTTTTGGTGAAGTATGAGATGAGATCCTTACCTGAGTGTGCGCTTCTGCAGGGGGTAGCATTGTAGCAAGTTTGAGGAGAGGAGAGAAGAGAAGGAATAGCTGCTCTGGTAAATGGGATAGAAAGGAGGAGACACATTGCCTTGCTGCAGTGAGAGCCCGCTTGAGATTAGGTAACATACATGTATAATAGTTCCTCTTTTCTCTAGCAGTGACAAGTGCTCCAGCACCCTAGAAACCCCGTATTTTTCTAAGGGATATTGACTCCCAGCATGACAACCCAGATGAACCTTCTCCCCCTAGCCCACACCACACTCACATCACCTCCTCTGTCCAGCCCTGATTTTCAAAGGGGAAGAGATGACCTTATTATCCTGAGTCATTTCCTCCTTCTACAAAGCAGAGTTAAACTCTCCACCCCCACCTCCCACTGCCCAGCAGCCAATCCTTCAACAGAGAAGAAACCTCAAGTGTTCTAGATATTTTCGCCCTAGTAGCCTCCCTCATTTAAATCCCATTCACTTGCAAGTCATGAGATCTCCTTCCTGATATCTAGGACAAACAAGTAGCCAAATTCCAGGCAAGTCTTATCCCCAATCCCTACAGCTGCTTATCTAAGGCATAAAAATGGGCAGTTGTGTTTTTACCCTTATGGGAGGCCTTGCTTATATTGGCAAAGGTAAAGCGATTAACAAGGGAAGGACCTTTGCAAAGACAGCCAGATATAGTGAATAGAGTGTTGGTTTTGGAGTTCAAAAGTCTTAGGTTCCATCCTGGCCTCAGACATTTCCTGGCTGTGGGGTCTTGGGCAAACCTCTTTGAACTTTAGTTTCCTCCTCTTTAAAACAAGGATTAAAATGCCACCTATCTTGCAAGGTTGTTGTGAGGACCAAAGGAGATAGTGTATAGAGAACATTTTGTAATCCTTAAAGGGCTGTATAAATGTGAATTGTTATTGTTGTAGCTTTCAAATGAGACAAGGTACATAAAACCCTTTACGAACCTTAAAAATGTCAGCTACTATTATGAAGTATTGAACAACAGAATTAACGCATATTACAAAGTCCCAGAGAAAAAGAAAAGGGAAAAAACAAACAAACAAACAAAAAACAGCCGAGCCTACCAGATCGACTCCAAATCCAAACAGCAGATTCCTGCAAGGTAACAAGTTTATGGCAACAAAATTTCCCCTAACTCATAAATACCTAATGCTACTAAGCGGACAGCCTGTCTCATTATACAAATTTATAGCACAAAAATATCTGGCAAATGGCATCCCTCCAGTATCTCCCCTGACACTCATTTGATACAACTTGGTTTCAAGGTTTCATTTGCTTTTTAAATACCTGGAAAGAGCTAGATAAAGGAGCAGGGCAGAAACCCAAGAAAACTTACCCACTAAGATTTTCTGACATGTTGTTTGGGGATCATTGTCCCATTTCTTTCTTCCTACCCCCTTCCCAAAAGTTCTTACGGGAGCTCAGCAGGTCTTCAAGAGTAGAATTTCCTGTTTGGAATGCTCACTATAGCAACTGTATCCTTAGCCACAAGTTACTTTGTAGTTCTGGGTGGCTATGTCTTTTGAGCAATAGGGTCCAGCCAAATGGTGGGGTTGAGGAATGAAGATCTCATCATCAGAATTAAAGCGAGAAATAGCACAGTCTTAAGATTCCCCTTGGACATGCATCATTACTCAGTAACCTGCCATGTGTGAGTATAAAATAATAGAACTTGGTTTTTAGGTACATAAACTGGGTTTATACATTTGTAAGAGAGGCAGAGGCCAGGGCATGTGCCACACTAGAAGGGACTAGAATGAATGCTCTGCCCCATGGGACCTGAACCTGCCCCCGTCCTGCAGATCAGGTAGGCTCTCTGAGTGCCCCCTCACATAACCATTGGTGTCTTCAAATCAGTCACTTGGGGACTTCTAAAGATGCTACCTTTGCTACAAATACATTGGAAATAATCTTCAGGGGCAGCTAGGTGGCGAAGTGCATAGAACACTGGCCCTGGAATCAGGAGGATCTGAGTTCAAATTTGGCCTCAGACACATAACATTTACTAGCTGACCCTGGGCAAATCATTTAACTCCAATTGCCTCACCTAAAAATAAATAATTTTCAGAGCCTGAGAACATTATTTAGACTATTCAATTCAATTCCACAAATTGACTAAGCCTCTTTTATGTGAAAGTCACTGTGCTAAGCATAGGGGATAAAAATAAATAAATAAATAAAGGATACTGTGCCTATCCTCAAGGAGTTTACATTCTATTCTACTCTGGAGTTAAGCCTCTACACAATGAATAATTAAGAACTGTACAAAAGTAAAACAAAATAATTTTCAGAGGGATTTCTAAAAATTGGGTAGGGAGAATCAGGAAAAATTTCATGGAGTTGGCCCTCTATTGTTTTAAAGAAATCTAAGGGTTAAAAAAAAAGGAATCTAAGAGTTCTGAGAGGTAGTGCAAAGGTGTGGAGGTGGGAGTTGGAATATGATATGTGTGAACCAGCTTAGACCAGTTAGCTAATGCCAGTTAGACTAGAAGGAGAGCATGAAGGGAAACAATATGAAAACGACAGCAGCAACAACAAGCTAGAAAGGTATGTCAGAGCCAGACTGGTAAGGGTTTTCAGTGCTAGGCTGAGAAATGTGTATTTTATCTCATAGTCAATGAGATAAGGAGATTTAGAAGGTGTTGTAGTAAGTTAAGTGACATCTCCAGATCTGTGTTTTTAGGAAGAGCATTTTAGTAGCTGTGGAGGATGGATTGATAAAGGAAGAGACTAGAGGTACAGACTAGTTGGGAACCTATTCATTTCAATAGTCCAGATATAAGATGGTGAGGCGCTAAAACCAGGGCAGGGGTCATATGAGTGGGGAGAAGGAAATAGGTGTCTAAGAGGTGGTAGAAATAGGATTAATCCTGGAAACAAGGAGGTGTGGCTTTGTGGGAATAGCTGCCAGTAGGGAACACCCTTCCCCCTTGCTTTCCCTTCACCCTTTCCCATAGCCAGGGTCTCCCAGACCCCTTCCCGTCCACTTGGCAGGAATAAGAGCATGCTGTGTGACCCTGGGCAGGTCACTTACCTCCATTGCCTAACAAAAGCAAAAACCAAAAAAAAAAAAAAAGAAAGAATGAGGACATGGCTGCTATCACCACTTGGGTAGGTTGGCAGTCACCAGCTATCACCTTTTCAGCAAAATGGAGAACCTACCACCAGGCCTTGCCATCTGTTCTGCCATCAGATGCCCTCTAGATCATCAGGTATTGTCACTGACCTGCTGATCACCCTACTTATGAATCCTTAGGGCTTTGGGGACTTTCTATTTGCCCTACAGATGAACTCTCTTCCCTGTGTTGTCTCCCTCAATTAGAGTGTGGTCTGATTGAAAGTAGAGACTATCCCATTTTTTTTTTTAATTTCCCTAGGGCTTTGCACAGTGTTTGGTACATAGAGAATGATTTTAGTCATTAATGAGACTTGGTAAGTGATTGGATATAGGTGAGATCTAAAGTATCAAGGATAAGTCTTGGGCTATGAACCTAGGTTACTTGAAAAATGGTGGTATCATCAACAGAAATGGAGAAGTTTGGTGGAAGAATGACCTTGAAGAAAAATATACTCTTTAGGGTTTTAAAAATACCAGATAAACAGGATTTAGGTAGCCTGTGTCACCTAATAACAAAGGTATTATGAGAATATTATTGTGCTTCGGAACATTCCATTCTGTGGGATTAGGGTGGAGTTAGATTGTGATGTACATCCATGGATGGAATTAATACTATTGAGGTCCATGGCTAGCCTAGATCATTGCTGACCAGATGTTTTGATTTGGGGGCACTGAAATATAGATCAACGTGCTAGTAGATTTTTAACAATGCATACTGCTCCCCTAAGTTCAGGCTTTCCAAACCACTTTGCGTTTTAAAATAACAGTGAGAAGCCTTGTGAATAGAGAGATAAAGACAGAGAAGAAAAAGCATCTGTGCACCCAAAGATGCAGGAAAACTGGACAAGAGATGGCCACAGTTCTACAGGCAGCAGGACATAACCTGGAAGTGGTGTTATAAGAGTGAAAGTTGAGACTGGTGTGCCATGAATAATGCTTGAAAAAGCATGAGAGGAGAGCTAATACTGCAGAGTGAGAACAAATAATGTGTTTTAGAGAGTGAGTGAAGGTGAGTGATTTCTCCCATCATGAAATAATCCTGGACTTTGGAGATGGGAGTGATTTTGGTGAGAGTATCCAGTGAGTTAATGAGTGATGCGTTGGTATGAGAAGGGAGTCTGGAGCTCCTGATGTTCATGGGGACATCTGTGATAAGAGATACTTCATATGGGAGGGTAAGGTTGTGACTAGGTTCATTAACACATCAATACGTCATCAGGAGAGACCAATGATGAAACACTTCGTGATTAGACTCTGTCTCATGTAGCGTATCTGAATTGTGGATTTCTAAGTTCATTTTGGTTCCATTTTGCAAAGAGATTTCTCAAGGGTTTGAGGGAGAGACATATTGCCCTTAAGCAAGGCAGTGCATGGTAACAATAACAGCTACATAACCAAGGAGATAGTACCCTCTCTCTAATCACCTTGGAGAAGTTGGTGAGGGTGATTCAGATTTTAGAGGAGAGACTGAGGGAGCTTTAAGAGCTTACTGCTCCACCACTAGGGCAACATCATCATCCAGCGTAGATTATATTGATTTCACTCTCAAACCTGGTGATTCCAAAGAAGTCAAGGCCAACAACCCAACCTAATTTCCAGGAGAAGTGAGCATTTCTGGGACAGCGTTTAGAACATAACCCTGCACTCTTGCTGCCAATGAAGGCTGAGGAGCTTGAACAATAATGTCCAAATGGATCCATGACCTAAATGTAAAAGGTCACATCCTAAAAATAATTGGAGGAGAAAGGAAGGAGGCATTTTGCCCAGTTAAGCTAGAGAAAGAATTTCTTAATTAAACATGGGATAGAAGCGATTGTAAAAGACAAAATGTACAATTTTGATTACACAAAATTGAAAAGCTTTTAGCAAACAAAATCAAGTAGCTAGCTTTAGAAGAAAAGCAGTTAATTGTGGAAACTATTTGTAGCAAATCTATCTCTTGAAGATCTAATAGCAAAGATTTACAGTTAATATAAGATCCATTCATTCAACAACAGATAAGTAGCCAAGGGACATAGGCAAAAAGTTTCCAAAGAAGAAAGGCAAGTTAGGTAGACCCATATGAAAAAATGCTCCAGATCACTGATAATAGGAGACAAACTAAAACAGCTCTAGATTTTCACTTCACATCCGTCAAATTGACAAAGATAACAAAATGATGAGATGAAAATGGTAATTATCAGAGGGCCTAAGTGAAGACTGATACATTAATGTATTATTTATAGAGAGCTATGACTTGGTCCAACCATTCTAGAAAACAATTTAAAATTATTTCCCCCCAAAACCAACAAAATGCACATGCCCTTTGACTTAGCAGTATCACTGCTAGGCAAATACACCAAAGAAATTCAAGACAGAGAAAAGAGTCCTATAAAAACAAAAATATTTATTGCAATAGTTTTTGTAATAGCAAAGAATGGGGCAGGGGATGGGGAATAGATGCCCAACAATTGGGCCTCTCTGCAGAAAAGTGGTGGCCTATGCATGTGAAATGAAGCATATATTTTTAGACATGGCCAGTATGTTTTGGTTTTGGTTTGGTTTGTTTTTTTTTACCTGACTATACTTAGTGGTTACAAGAGAAGATCCTATTGTTGGTGATGTCCATACCAAGGGACAGTGATGTTTTTTAAATGACAATAAAACATATTACAAATAAAATAAAAAATAACTTCTTAAATTTAAAATTTTTAAATATAAAAATTTTAAAACCAGCTTTCTTTAAAACAAAGGTTAAGAATGTGGAGTTGGGGGTTGGGGTAGTTGTGGGACCTGCAACCAAGGCTAGGGCCCATAAATGTAAGGATCAGGTGGCCCAGGTAGGTATCCCCATTATGGCAATATAGGGCAAGCCATCATTTTTCATCCTAGATGAAATGACTAAGGTCATCTAGCCCACTAGTGTAATTAGTCCTGGGCTCAGGTTGGGAAAAAAGTAGTCTTGGGAGAGACAGCAGATGAAAGAGTCACTTAGGGCCATACAGAGGTTTCTAGTTTCTAAGGCAGGGCCATTCTGGACTAATGTGGACCCATGTTTGCAGTGTTGGGGCCTAGTTGGCCCACTGGTGCTGACAATACTTCCCTCAGAAGGGTGGGAGGTTTGGACTTAGTCACTCCCCTAAACTGGTCTTGAGGGTATGAAAGCTGAGATACCTCCTCTTTTCCCACCAAAAACAAAAACAAAACAAAATAAAAATTGCAAACATAGCCATGATTCTTCAATGATGAGAAAAGTCTGAATGTAAGCACACTGTTAGGGGGTGGCTATGAAAATAAGGAACAGGGATTTAAAAAAAATAGTCACATTTTGGGAATGTTCAAGTAGGATCAGGCATGCCCTGTGAAGAAGCCTGCAGGTTGAAAAGGTCTTTAAATTCAAATCTCCATCTCAGCTATACAGATGGAGACAAGGGTGACATTGGTCCTCAGCAAACTTTAGCCCTCTCAATATACTGTACAGTGGAGAGCAGATTTCTTCACCCTAGAGTCTACAGACCTCTGAATTAGAATTAATGGGTCCATGGATAAGTTTCAGAGGTTCCATTAACTTGGATGAGAAAAAAAAATACATCTTTGTTTCCACTAACCTTTGCTTTCTTTGTAAATCTATGTGATTTCTTTTATGCATTTAAAAATAACATTCTGAGAAGCCCACAGGCGTTACCAGACTGTCAATATTTGGGTCCACTACACAAAAAAGGTGAAGAAAGGGGCAACTAGGTGGCACGGTGGATAGAGCACCAGACCTAGAGTCAGGAGGACTTGAGTTCAAATCTGGCTTCAGACACATGATACTAGCTGTGTGACCCTGGGCAAGTCACTTAACCCCAATTGCCTCACCAAAAAATAAAACAAAAGGTGAAGAAGAACAACAGGAATAGGCTAGATGGCACAGTGGGTAGTGTCCTGAATTTCCACTTAGAAACATCCAAGCTCTCAGATATTTACTAGTTTATTCCTGGGCAAATCACTTAAGCTGTCTCAGCCTCAGTTTCCTCTTCTGTAAAATCAACAAGTTTGAACTTGATTGACTCCAAGATCCTTGACACGTTTTTTACTAACCATACGATCATCTTAATGAGGAGCTTTTGAAAATGTGCAAATGAGAAGGTGTTAAGACTATTGGCCCTTTTTCTCACAAAACTGAGTAGGAATGAGTTTCCTCTCTGAGTACTATAAAGCAGATTCTTTATGGAGATGGACATGTTGTCTGAAGTCGGGGTAGCTAGGTGGTGCACTGGATAGAGCCCTGGTCCTGGAGTTAGGGGGACCTGAGCTCAAATTTGGCCTCATATACTTACTAGCTGTGTGACCCTGGGTAAATCACTTAACTCTGATGGCCATATACATATGTATGTATATGTATGTATTTACACATATATACATATATATGTATGTTTGTGTATATCTGTATCTCTCTATCTATCTACGTATGGAAAGAGAGAAAGAGAGAGAGAAAGAATCTGCAGCTTGGAATGCTAGAAGGACAAGAAGGAAAGAAGAAATAACTGTAAGTCTGAGGCTGGTGGAAGGGGAAATGGGGAAACACAGATGTCTGTCCTACAAGCTGAGGAACTCTATCAGGAAGTTGTCTTTGGGGCTAGTCTTTTCGGTGGAGGTTTATAGGGTAACTTCGAATGACTGGGGCTGGAGGGAGTTTGGCAGAAGAGCTGATATTGAGAAACAAGAGGGGAGAGTGTTCAGAGAATGAATGTAGGTGAGAAGATTCACCAGTTTATGTGAAATTCGCTTGGAGAATGCATTTGGAAAGTTAGTTCAAGAGTGGTGATTTCAGGGAATGGCTGGCCACGAGTAAGAAAGGCCAAATGTTGAGCTAGGCTGCAGAAGTTGTGCAAAGAAAGATTCTTAAAGCATAGTGGTGACCTGACTTTTAGTGTAGCTTCCTTCCTTACTACCCAGAAATATTCTAGGAGGAGTGTGTGTGTGTTTACTAAACATAGTAAATGTTTAACAACCAGCTTTCCAGAAAGCATGCCATACTTTTCAATTTAATCTGTATTATTTGCATTTTCTTCATCACTTTAAGTCTAGACAATCAACAAAACAAACCATCCATGATTTGTAGGGTTTGCTGATTCCCAAAGTGTAAATGCTGACATTGAAAATTTTATAATCAACTCTCAGAGCCAGTATGAGCTAGCTCCAACATACCCCTGAGAAGGAGGGAGGAGTGATGAAAGCCTGCAACCCCCTTGGTCCACGCTCTCATCCCTTTTCACTTCAATTATAATAGATATCAACTAGGACTTATGTGAAGAGGGAGATAAAGACAGAGAAAGAATAAACTACTGTGAGCCCAAGAATTCAGGACTAGACAAAGATGGCCACAGTAAGTATAGGCCCATCAAGATATGGCTTAAGGAGGCAGCTAGGTGGCACAGTGGATAGAACTCTGGCCCTGGAGTCAGGAGGACCTGAGTTCAAATCCGGCCTCGGACACTTGACACTTACTAGCTGTGTGACCCTGGACAAATCACTTAACCCCATTGCCTAGCCAAAAAAAAAAAAGACATGGCTTGAGGCTGGTGTTGGTAGAGGGGAAGTTTAGAGACTGGCATGGAGTGAGGGGAGCTTGAAGGGACATGGAAGGAGAGTGAAAATTGCAGACCGAAAGTTCTGTGTTTAGACAGGGAGTGATTCTGTCTCATGACATTGAGCAATAGGTCAGATTGGGAACTTCTAGTTTTTTTTGTGGGAAGAAGGGGAGGATATAGCTGGGAGAGGACGGAATAAAAGACCAACAGTGGGCTATAGCTTCCTTCTTCCCTCCATCCTTCACAAAGCTGCCAAATAATCTTTCTAACGCACAGGTCCAATCTAACCATGTCTCTCTTCTGGGAGAAAAATGCAACCAGCCTTACATAGCTCCTCTTGCCTTTTCAATATGATGACTATTATTGATCAGAGCAACATTATTATGGGTTACGCCTGTACATATTCTTGCCTAACAAGATTATTTCTAGAGAATTTTTAAAATGAATTCCAACACCCCAATTAATCTTAGCAATGGTATCAATGCTACTAGTCCTTCCAATGACGCAGCTCCCGTTCCGTTCACTCCAACTTAGCCTGTACCAATCTTGTTTATGTCTTCCAGTAGATCCAATATAAGGGTCCACTGAAGGTGTTAAGAGCCCTCCTCAAGTTATTTGGACATTATATTGTAAAGCCTGTGGATGTTGGGGGTGTTTTTGCTGCAAGTACAGGTGACCAAAGATAACATCATGGTTATCTTTGCCCCCTTGGTCTCTGGGAATTTAATCAATTAGCTACACCCTGTTAACAATTAGCTTGGTTTTTGGCCTTGGCCATATGAATTCTTAACTTGAGGTACTGAAATTGTTGACATTTATTTTGATAATTGTATTTCAATATAATTGCTTTTCTTTGCATTACTATGTGTTCTATTTTATACATTTAAAAACATGATTCTGAGAATGGGTCCATAGGTTTCACCAGGATATCTGAAGAGATCTTGGTCTAGAATCAATACCTGTCAGGTCTATGTGGTTCCTTTCTCTGCTACCTTATTTATATAGCTTAAATGTCAGGAATTCAATCATAATAATCCAGAACTCTCAGGAAAATTCCTAATATTTAGGTAGATGTCTCTCTGCCCTAATCTTGTTGTTGTCTGATTCTTCATGACCTCATTTGGGGTTTTCTTGGCAAAGGTACTGGGGTGGTGTGCCATTTCCTTCTCCAGCTCACTGTACAAATAAAGAAACTGAGACAAACAGGGTTAAGTGACTTGCCTAGGGTCACACAGCTGGTACCTGAGGCCAAATTTGAATTGGGGTCTTCCTGACTCCAGGCCCCATGTTTTATCCACTGTACCACCTTGCTGCTCTCTATATTTATCTCTAGACAACCTTCAAATTCCTTGTGGTTGAGGAAAAAATTCAGGTTACCAGAAGTGTTTGTATAAAGAAACAAGGATACTAAGCCACAGTGTCTGTTGATAGGCACTGTGGAGGGGACCCTGGGGAAGGAAAATATTTTTTCTTGGGACTTCCCTCAGTCCTTGAAGACATTGGTGCAAGTGTGGTTTCAGCCCCAGTCTTCCACCCTGAGATGCCTATAGGCACAGCTACCTTTTCTTCTTCCTTCCATCTGTGCCCCTATGCTGCTTGATTCTTTGTAACTCATCTCTCCAAGTCCCCACTCCTCAGTCTCTGTCTCTAGGTTTCCTTTTGCCTGTCTCTGCCTCTCTTTCTCTGTCTCTCTATCTCCCTCTCTTCTCTTCTCTCCAATCCTTGAACAGCTCCCTCTTGGCTTAACTGGGACTAATTTTTCCTGGCTCGCCACTGAAATGCTGGCATCCAATTGGATTGCTATTTTAAATAAAAGCCACAAGGCCTGACTAAGTTTCTTCAGTAAATCTCAACATACCTTCTGTTGCACCTAGGTGAACTGCCTTTGATTGATTGTTTCAATGGAGAAGTCTAAGCTTTGTTCATACCCAGTTCACACAGATGAATAGCAATGGAACATGCAGGCTCTTTCTTACTTTTCCTGTATGGGCCAGCCCATTTTTTCCAGTGTTATTTAACCACTGCATTGTATTGATAGCCACTCATCTGATCTTAGTGAACAGGAAAGATTAGAAGTTGGGTTTTCCTACCCAGCCATCACCCTGGTGATTTTGCACATACCCAGATATGTGAAAGTGCTAAGTGCTGAGCTTTCGAAGGCTCTCAGAGTCAGTGATCTTCTGTCCCTTAGTTTCATTTGTTTCTGTAGGACACTAGTGATTTATTGTCAAGGGATATGTGGATTGTAGATTTACTGAAACAGAAATTACCTCTGAGCCCCCACCTACTAGCAAACTCTCCCTCTTTCTTTGGATTTGCTATATTTCAATGATCCTTAGTCATACAGTACTGTTACACTGGAGATGGCTATCCATAGAAGTAGATTGCTTGGATACTGTATTCAGCATCTACTTATAGCATAAAATCAATGAACAAATGGACAGTACATAATAAAAAGGAAACCATGAATAATAATACTTCTACCAAGAGACTACTAACCTGCCATTCTTCCAAACCCCAGAAAGCCCCCTTAGACAGTACAAAAACTGATTCAAGATTTCCAGGTTACATGATAAGATGAAGGACTAGAGATTTTCTCTATTCCTCACAAACTCTCAGAAATTCCTCAAAATAGGAGATATGTAGAAAAGGTAAAACAATTGCAGATATCTCAACAGGCAAAGACACCAAGAAGTTGATTAAGGCAACAATCTGATGAATTAAGAACAGAAAAAATAAACCCTAATGTGCTTTCTCAGTACCCCCTCCCTCTCCAGTCCCCAAACTCTGGCAGAGTGACAAAACCCAGCCAGTGTTCTTATGCTCTGGGATCAACCCAGCGATTTTCTTGCTGCTATTGCAGTCTCTGCCAGCAATCTGGCCCACATTTTCACCCCACCATTCTGTGGCAATAATGCAGCAGACCTCAACTGTGCCCACCCCATTGTGTGAGAAGGTACAGGAAAGTAGAAATGTTTGTGCTTTGCCTGGGGCATGGCCAAATGAAACAGCAGTGCTCAGCCAGAAAACTGAGGCAGAGAGTCAGCACATGTGGGGGGTTGCACCAGACCTGAAGGAAAGGGCACTAACACCTGCCTCAACTGGGGCCAGTTTAATTTCCCCTAGCCCCAGAAGTCATTTGGGGGCAGGAACCGAGGATGGTGAAAAATTAATTCCCCAATGTGGGAGGAGGCTGAGATGCCTTTGAGGTTCAAATCCCATAGGACCTGACATCAAAGGGGAAGGAGCCAGAAAGTGAGCGATAGGAGAATATAAGGGGCAAAAGAACTGAAATTACCAAGTATCTGAGGAGATAGAAAGCTCAGATAAAAACTGAGAGTACATGCAATTAAATCAATGGAGAAGATATTAAAACAAAAGAGAAGATGCCCTCTAGAACATCTAAATGAATTTGAGACTCATTACAAGACAAGTGAAATTGAACTAACCCTTAATTAAGCAGAGAACTCTGTGGACTCCCGAGAAAACATAGTGTCACAACAAAATACTCTTGAATGGTTCAAGCGAAAAATAAGAATTTTGAAAACAAGTTAAAAAGGGAACAAATTGCAGGATTTATGGCCCACTGAGCAGAAATAATTAGCAGAATAGAAAAACTTGAATCCATGTCATTGACTCTTTCCAAAGAAACAGCTTAAAGATCATAAATCTTCTAGAAGAACATGACAATTAAAAAAAAAGAAGAAATATTATGAGAAAACTGCCCAGAACTTCCAAATACAGAAAACAGTGCCAATTTAAAGAATCCCAGATCAACTCCAGGAAAACAAAAACCCAAAACTATGCTGCAAACTCAATGTGCCTAACCACTAACCAAATTCTGTATGTAAGACATATAGAGTTAAATTCAACCATTCCAATTTCAGAAACTGCTTCAACCTAGGAGTTGTAGAAAGTGAGTATGTTGAATTTATTTTCCAACTGATACTCCTCTTTAAGTAGGAAAAAGAGGTTCACTTTTTGCCCAACTCATGTTTCACATGGGGCTTGTCTTTAGATAAAGAGACAGAAACTAGGAGAGCGTCTTGGGCCTAGACCAGGGGAAAGAACTGGGCATCTGGAAGGATTTGAGAAAATATCTAAGTTACCATTGCAAGTGATAGTCTTGGTCTTGACTGTCTTTTTATTTTTTATTTTTTATTTGGCAATTGGGGTTAAGTGACTTGCCCAGGGTCACGCAGCTAGTAAGTGTCAAGTGTTTGGTCTGAGGCCGGATTTGAACTCAGGTGTTTGCTCTATCCACTGCGCCACCAGCTGCCCCTTGGTCTTGACTGTCTTGTCCTGTTAAGAGTAACTAAAATATCATCTGGCCGTAGCTAGCCCATCAGAGAGCAGGTTAATTAGACTCAGTAGCTATCCTTGGCAGAGAAGGCCACCCACCACCATCGCCAATCCTGACGTCCCTTGCTCTCTGACCTTGGCCTTCAGCATGGCATTTCTGTCTCTGCTGTTCCTCTCTCCTCACTTTCTGTCACCAGCTCTAGCCAAGTCTGCATCATTCTGAGTAGAGTAGAGAAAGACCAGATGGAGCAAGGGGATGCCTATCTGTGCATTTCTACAGTGACAGCTTTTAGACAGTGTCTCTCGCAGACTTCCCTATTGCAATGATTTGTAGATTGTTCACAGCCTCCATGGGCATCTCCATTGCCTTTTGGGTTACCCTCAGTTTCAACTCTTTGTAGACTGTAGTATTCTAGAGTGTTAGCACCATAGTTCTATAGCAGTTCATAACCATACAAAGTCACTGGAAGACTACTGGTGTGGATATCCACTAGGTGTAGCTGGATATGAACAGGGCATTCTGGCACTGTGATGATTAGTCTAGTGTGTGCTAGCACACCCTGCCCATGTTCTATGCATGCTTATGGAAATTTCCCATAGGCAATCAGCCTACTCTCCTCCTCACATACAATTCTGGGTCAAGCTCAGTGTTCATTTGTAATGTCTGATGGAAGCTCTACGTGTTGTCCATTCTGCTGTAAATCTTTTCTAGACAATAGACACTCTTCATCCATTTTGTTTTTCTTGTGTGAATTTTCATGCCATACTTAAAAAAAAATAAACTGCTTAGAGTGGTTATAAGCCTCATTTAAAATGTCTTTAGCAGTGTGGTACCATGGGAATATCAGGTTTAGATTAAAAAAAAAAAACTGGGTTCAAAATCAGCTCTCACACTTACTACCTATGTGGCTCTAGACAAGTTATTTAATCTCTAAGTTTATTCCTCTATCAATAGGGAACTGGACTGGATGCTCTTTAAGGTCCCTTGTAACTTTAAATCCAAGAAATAGGAGAAGGGAGACATTTAATGGGATTTTTTTTTTAACCCTTTGATTCATGTCCAAAGCAGACACAAACAGTCGAGGCTATAGGAACTTGTGGCTGTCCACGGCAACTAGGAAAGCTGACAGTTGACTCAAGCAAGATATTGGCCTTTCCAGGCAAATTGAAATTTCAGAAAAGATGCATTTAAAAGAGTTGGTTTGATGTACCAGAAAACTTGACATTCTTAAAACCATTCACAAAGTCTCCCTTTTCTCATCTCTCTCTCTCTCTCCATCTTCCTTTCCCTTCTCTGTCTCTCTCTCTATCTCTCTGTCTCTTCTTGTCTCCGTGTGTCTCTCTGTCTCTGTGTCTCTTCCTTTCTCAACTATTGGCCCAAGTTCTCAGTCTTTCCTTCTCCAAATACAGGTTCACAATAGGGCCAAGCTATAAAATGGTTAAAGGGTACATTGGATATGCTCTATATTTTGCACATTAAGGAGTCCATTATATTCAAGTTTAGGAGAGACCATATGGAAGAGGGAGTGACTAGAGGGCTGCTCTTGGAATCAGGAAGACTTGAGTTCAAATCCTACCTCTGACACTAACTATGCCACCACAGTTGAGTCACCTGGCTTCCTTGCCAAGTCTTATGCAAATCTCTCTAAATGGCAGCTCATTTTCAGATCTGTATCAATTGGTGTGCGTTTCTCCATCAGGATTTCCCATACAGATGAGACTACAGATCTGCATCCCCAAGCAAACAAACAGCCAAAAAAGATAGTTACAAACAATAGTTGTGAAAGTTGAGGTTTCAGCTACTAGAGGATGTGGAACAGAGCTATATTTAGCATTCGTTTAAGGCATATCTCTTTGCATATCACTGTGATTCTGGTACAGGCTGTTACTGTTTCTGTGAAAGCTGGCTCCTGCATGAGCTAAGTGGGTCTGTAGAACAGAAAATGAAGTGGGTGGTTTGCTGACAGCTCTTATAAATACCCCAGTATTTATTTAATGGAAGAAACACACAGAAGGAACATACAATGCATTAAAGGAAGGAACACAACTTAACTCCATTCATCCCCTCAGCCCAGCACCAGGACTGCTCGGCACAGGGATCTCCCATTGGGGCCAGCTGTAGCTTTGTGCTGAGAAGGACACCTGCCTAGCTTTCCAACGAAAGAAGAGAATGGGAATAATGAAGCTTTTGTAAAAGACCAAATGATTTGTTTCAGCAGAATTTTTTCTGATATAAATATTCGGACATTTTAAAATTAATTTAATGAAAGTCTACTTTCCTCTCTTTGGAACATTCCCAGAATATTCCTGGTTTAGGGAGACCTGCCCCATAAACAGGCCTTCACCAGGACCCTGACTCCACAGAGGAATGAAGGAGAATCACTCAGGATCTTCCCTGCAAAGAACTTGAGGGTTTTCACAGCTTTGAAGCAGGAGGCTGGAGGAGTAGAAGAAAACACTGAATTTGGAGTCAGATGATCTAGGTTTAAATGTTGGCTTGTTGTATGATAGAGGTTAAGCCTCTCTGCCCCTCATTCATATGCCGTCATACTACAACAGTTCTCTGATCTCCAGGAATGTAGAAGGCTACTTATCCATGCCTGCCCATCATAGACATCTCTTACTCATGTCCTCCAAAGAATTTGCCACAGCAAGATGATCCAATGTTCCATCACAGTGCATAGAAAACAGTGGCCTATGTAGGCTACCCATTGATTGACTCACACTCACCACATCAATAACTCATTGTAGTTTCTTGTCACCCACTTCTTCAATAACATCTTTGACCCATTTCTCCTGTATACATTGTTTGTTATATGTCACAACCTGCTCATGCCCACCACTGCGTATCTTTCCATTAAGTCACTACCTTCCTAGTGCCCATTGATAGCAACGCAAGTGGCTTAAGAGAAGCATGAATGAAATGAGGATTAGAAAAGGAACAAAGCTGGTCATGTGGTGAAAGCCAGGAATAGCAGATAGATGGTTTAAATATCCCAGTAGTGTCTGTCATGTGTGCAAACATGTTTCGATACTTGTTTTCTGGGACCATTATTGGTTTTCCAATTGCTCAGAATTCCTCTTCCTTTTTAGGAAGGAAACAAGTATTTATTAAGTACCTACTATGTGCCAGACACTGCATTAAGCACTTTTTAAATATTTCATTTGATCCTCACAACAACCCTGGGAGGTAGGTGCTGTTATTATCTCTGTTTTATAGTTGAGGCAACTGAGGCAGACAGAGGTTAAGTGACTTCCCCAGGCTCACATAGCTAGTAAGTGTCTGAGGCTAAATTTTAACTCAGTTTTCCTGATTCCAGGACCAGTACTCTATCTACTGAGCCACCAGTTGCTTCTTATTGAGTCCTTGCATGTTAATCAATCAATCAGCCAACATTTATTAAGTGCCTACTATGTGCCAGACACAAACACTGGGGATTTTTTTTTAAAGAGCCAAAAGATAATCCCTGCCCTCAAGGAATTTACAATCTACGTGCAAACGAACATATGCAAAGTGAGCTATACACATGATAAATAGGAAATAATTTAAAGAAGGAAAGCACTGGAATTAAGAGGGGTTGGAGAAGGCTTCCTGTAGGAGGTGGGACTTTAGTTGGAACTTGAAGCCAGGGAGATCAGTAATGGGAGTGGAAGAGCAAGAGCATTCCGGGCATGAGGGACAGACAGAGCAAATGTCCAGGACATGTATTCTTTGGTTCTTCTTATTTTATCCTGCTTCAGTCCAGCCAGTCCTTTCATATTTCTCTGAATCCCTCATCTATATCCTTTCTTACTGCTATGGTCAAAGAGCCCCACGTGATAAGCAGCCACTTTGTTTCCATTTCTTTGCTACGACATGAAGGGCTGCGAGAATCTATTGGCTCTTTATTTCTGTCTACATGAGGTCATCTAATTTACCACTGCTACTCTCCAACTGTTTTTAAGAGATGAGTAATATGAGGTTCAGAGTATTTAAGAGGCCTGTCTAAGGTCACAGAGATGATCATTGGCAAGACTGAGATTCAAAGGAACCAAAATTTAGTGCTAAAAGAGGCTTTAGATGTTAGTTAGTCATAGGGTCATGCATCTAAAGATGGATAGGACCTCAAAGTCACATATCCCAACTCATTCATTTTACATTTGAGGAAACTGAGGCCAGAGGGGTTAAGTGACTTAAGATCACACAGGTAGATACTACTACTACTATTAATAATAATAATAATTTATATATATATATATTATATATATATATATATATATATATATAGCACTTACTATGTGCTAGGCACTGTGCTAAACACTGGAGAGAGCAGATCTAGGATTCAAACCCAGTTCAAACTCTTAGTTTCTTTTTTCTTCCAGGATTTGGTCATTTAAGGGACCAGGTTCCAGACACAACCAACTGTTTAGGGCATAAGGGTGAGCTTGGACCCAGAGCCAGGCTTCCTTCTTGTCCCAAGTTCTGGGTTAAGGCTATTAAATAGGATTTAACAACTCAGTCTATGAAAAATGACTGGAAACAGATGGGGAGGGTCCATCTGCAGAGTCAACTCTGAGTGGTTAGGCAATGACCTTGGAAGGCAGAAGGCCAGGGATAATTTAAGGCTTTGGTTGAACAAGTAAATATGATTCTTACTAGACAACAGGACAGAGTAAAAAGAGAGTGGAGCCTATTGAGGGGCAAAATGTATCAAAGAGGGACAATTTGGTGGACACTTGTGAAAAGGGTTGAAATCTCAGACTGCCCTTCTTTATCTAAGACATAAGGTATCCATATGTATTCCAGGATTGTAATTTCCCTGTCTACAATTTGCATTCATATATATTTTTACTTGGTTCTCTGGTCACCTGTGCTGAGCTCTTAAAAGAGCCTTTAACTGGAAAGTGACCATTTCAGTACATGACATGGAGGGGGGAATGGTTACAGAAAGGGCATAGTTCTATACTGTCCCTATAAGGACTGAAAATAACTTCTTATTTTTCATTAGTTCATACAATCACAGAATTTGAGGGTTAGAAGGAACCCTAGCTATCATCTAGTCCAACCCATTCAGGGAAGGATTATTGCATCTTTGCTTGAAGACCTATAAAAAGGAAATTGTCCCTCTTGTTTTTGTATGCTGTGTCTTACATTTTCTTACATTTTTTCATATGTTTTCATATGCTGTATCTTACATTTTTTGTTAAAGTGAGTAATACCAGGGCAGCTGGATAGCACAGTGGATACTAAGATACTGGCCTAGGATTCAGGAAGACCTGAGTTCAAATCTGGCCTCAGACCCTTGACACTTACTAGCTGTGTGACCCCAGGCAAGTCACTTTATCCCATCTCACACACACAAAAAAATTAAAAAATAAAGTTAATAATACTTCACACCTATCAGATTGGCTAAAATGATAGAAAAGGGAAAAGACAAATGTTGTAGGGGATGTAGAAAAATTAGGACCCCGATACATGGTAGAACTGTGAACTAATCCAACTGTTTTTGAGAGCAATCTGGAAATATGCCCAAGAGTTACAAAACTGCGTATACCCTTTCACCCAGCAATACCATTAGTAGGTCTGTTTCCCAAGGTGATCAGGATAAAAAGGAAAAGAATTTATATGTTCTAAAATATTTATAGCAGTTCTCTTTGTGGTGGCAAAGAACTGGAAAATGAGGGAATGCCCATCAATTGGAGAATAGTTAAATAAGTTGTGGTAAATGATCACGATGGAATACTACTGTGCTATAAGAAATGATGAGCTGGTTGATTTTTAGGAAAAACATTTTTAGGAAAAAAATTTTTAGGAAAGTCCAAAGACTTGCATGAAATAATGAAAAGTAAAGTGAGCAGAACCAAGAGAATGATACATACTGTAACAGTGATATTGTTCAGAGAGCAACTATGAATGACTAAGTTATTCTGAATATTATAAATACGCAAACCAACTACAGAGGACCCCCAAGGAAGATGCTATCCACTTCCAGGGAAAGAACTGATAAATAGAAGTATGCATAGTATGGTGTGTGTGGGGGTGTGTGTGTGTGTGTGTAAAATGGTGGTTTTCTCTATGTGGGGTGGGGAAGTAGGGAGACAGTTCAGAATTTAAAATGAATAAAAAACAAATTAAATTAAAAATGAAGTGAACAATACCTTGCTTGATACCAGTGATACTTTTTGGAACTGATCAGGTCCAAGAACAGACGAGAGAAAAAAGTAGGAAAAGTTGCCACCAAAGTTAATCTCTAACCATGCTTAGTATTCACTTGGGTCCTAAAGTCCTTGAGATTTAATGAGTTCTGCGTTAGCCTAATCCACAGGAAAGATGATAATGCATGTATACAGGGGAATGGACAATTCTGCTGGAACAGAATGGGGGTGGAAGGAAGGGCAAAGGACTTTTGTGTTCCCTGCTATGCTTTCCATAAGTTGATGCTGGTCTCCATGGCAGCAATAGCCATAGAAAGGGAAGGAAGGAACCTACTTCCTTGTAAATTTCAAAGTAAGACATCAAGGAGCTAATAGTTTGGAGATATTTTCTTTTCTTTCTTTTTTTTTTTTTTTAGGTGAAGCAATTGGGGTTAAGTGACTTGCCCTGAGTCACACAGCTAGTAAGTGTTATATGTCTGAGGATGGATTTGAACTCAGGTCCTCCTGACTCCAGAGCCAGTGCTCTATCCACTGTGCCACCATGCTGTCTCTGGAAATGTTTTCTAAAAGAATTCGGCTACATCACATATACCACTCATCATGGTTTCAAAGAAAAAGGTTAGGTTTAAGAGTAAAATTATGTTACTCTAATGTCCACTCTCAGTTTTTTTTTAAGTTAAAACTGTGATGGACTTTTAGAAATATTCCAATTCCATGTGTTGAGATACATTGCTCTGGTTTTTTCTTTTAACCTGAAAAATTCAACTCAATTCAATTTGCATTTACTAGTGCAACGGTAGGTACTGAGGATACAAAGAGAAAAACCGATATGGCCTCTGCCCACACACATAGATAAGTAACTACAAGATAATTTGACTTGGGAGGGAGTGGAAACTAGTGCCCAGGAGAACAAAGAAAGACTTCCTGTAAGGCTATGGCACCTACACTGAGACTTGAAGAAGCTAAAGATTCTAAGAGGTGGAGACAGAAAGCCTCCTCTTCCTAGGGATTGGCAAACAGATTATGCAAAGGTTTGGAGGTGTGAAATGGAATGCTGATTTTGATGAACAAGAAGTAGGCCAGTTTGGCTGGAATAAGGTGTGCTTGAAGGAGGAGTAACTCAATAGTGGAAAAGTAGGCCTGAGCCAGAAAAGACATAAATATCAGGCTGATGACTTTGTATTTTGGCCTGGAGACAATAGGGAGCTACAGTCAGCCTCTCTGCTGGAAAGTGACATAGTCATACCTATGCTTTAGGAATATTCATTTGTTTAGAGACTATGTGCCAAACACCAGAATAAGTATTGGGGATTCAAATACAAAAATAAAGACATTGGAATTTCCACCTTCTCAATATCCCATCCCTCTGATTGGAGAGGGTAGATGGAGAGCTCCACCCAGAATTTTCTTTGACACTTAACCCTTCTGTTCCCTGCTCATCTGCTTCCTTCTGGACTTCAACATCATACCCCTCCTCCTTTTCAACTGTTTGTGTGTTGTCTTTCCCCATTAGATTGTAAGCTCCTTGAGGACAATGGTTGTCTCATTGTTTAGCACAGTACTAGACACATAGTAGGTATATAATGTTTATTGACTGACTCACATTTTAATTGGAGAAAAAGACAAGTAGGAGAGTGGTGTTAAGGATCTTGGAAAGCTAAAAGTAAAGGAGAAAGGGAAAGCTATACCCAACTGAAGACAGAATTTCAGAGAACAGCAAGGAGAGGGTTTTCTTAAATGAGCAATGAAAAGAAATAAAAAAAAAACAACAGAATGGGAAAGATAAGAGATGTCAAGAAAATTAGAGATATCAAAGGGAAATTTCATGCAAAAATGGTAATGATAAAAGACCAAAATGGTAGGGATTTAATTGAAGTAGAAGAGATTAAAAAGAGGTGGCTAGAATACACAAAAGAACTATGTAAGAAAGATCTTAACATCACTGATAACTATTAGGGTGTGGTGGTTGATCTAGAGTCTAACATCTTGGAGAGTGAAGTCAAGTGGGCCTTAGGAAGCATTGCTAACAATAAGGCTAGTGGAGATGATGGAGTTCCAATTTAGCTATTTAAAATCTTAAAAGATGGCTTTTGGCTTTCAGAGAGGGATCATGGCAGTGGGCAAGAACAAGCTCCTCACCAAAGGCGGCAAAAAAGGAGCCAAGAAGAAAATGGTTGATCCATTTTCAAAGAAGCACCAGCCATGTTCAACATTTGCAATATTAGCAAGACACTGGTTACAAGGACCCAAGGAACAAAAATTGCCTCGGCCGGTCTCAAGGGTTGAGTTTTTGAAGTGAGCCTTGCTGATCTGCAGAATGATGAGGGTGCTTTTTGTAAATTCGAGTTAATTACTGAAGATGTTCAGGGTAAAAATTGTTTGACTAATTTCCATGGAATGGACCTTACCTGGGACAAGATGTGCTCCATGGTCAAAAAGTGGCAGACCATGCTTGAAACCCATGTTGATGTCAAAACTACCAATGGGTACTTGCTCTGCCTCTTTTGTGCTGGTTTTACCAAAAAGCACAACAACCAGATCTGTAAGACCTCTTGTGCCCAGCACCAACAGGTCCGTCAACTTCATAGGAAAATGATGGAGATCATGACCTGAGAGCTGCAGACAAATGACTTGAAAGAAGTTGTCAATAAACTAATTCCAGACAGCTTTGGAAAAGACATAGAAAAGGTTTGCCAGTCCATTTACCCTCTCCATGATTATTTGTCCTAAAAGTCAAGATGCTCAAGAAGCCCAAATTTGAATTGGGAAAGCTAATGGAACTGCATGCATGGTGAAGGTGGTGGCTCTGGAAAACCTTCAGGAGGTAAAATGGGCACAAAAGTAGAAAGGGCTGATGGCTATGAACCACCAGTTCAAGAATCTGTCTAAGAAGTTTTAAAGATTGACAAATAAAAATTTATCATTGTGATGAAAAAAAAAATCTTAAAATAGGATGCTATCAAAATGCTACACTCAATATGCCAGCAGATTTGAAAAACACAACAGTGGCCATTGGATTGGAAAAGATCAGTTTCATCCCAATCCTAAAGAAGGACAATACCAAAGAATGTTCAAATTACTGAACAATTTCACTCATTTCACACAACATCAAGGTTATGCTTAAGATTCTGCAAGCTAGGCTTTGGTAGTATGTGAACTGAGAATCAGCAAAAAAGCAGCCTGGTCTTCAGAGAGACAGAGGAACTAGAGACCAAATTGCCAATATTTGCTGGATTATGGAGAAAGCAAGGGAGTTTCAGAAAAAACATCTACTTCAGCTTCATTGACTACTGCACTCAAGCCTTTGACTATGTGGGTCACAACAAAATGTGGTGAGTCCTCAAAGAAATGGAGGTACCAGATTATCTTACTCATCTCCTGAAGAACCTATATTCGGGCCAAGAAGCAACAGAACAGAATATGGAACAACTAATTGGTTTAACATTGAAAAAGGAGTATGACAAAGATGTATATTGCCACCTAATTTATTTAACTTATGTTCAGAGTACATCATGCAACATGCCACGCTGGATGAAACAAAAATCAGAATTAAGGTTGCTGAGGAAAATATCAACAATCTCAGATATGCAGATGATACCACTCTGATGACAGAAAGTGAAGAGGAATTAAGAAGCCTCTTGATGAGGGTGAAAGAGGAAAGTGTGAAAGCTGGCTTGAAGCTTAACATCAAAAAATCTAAGATCTTGACAACTGGTCCCATCACTTCTTGATAGAGGGAGAAGAGATAGAAGCAGTGTCAGATTTAATATTCTTGATCACTGTGGACGGTGACTGCAACCATGAAATTAAAAGATTCTTGTTCCTTGTAAGGAAAGCTATGGCAAATCTGGACAGTATACTACAAAGCAGAGGTATCTCCTTGCTGATAAGGGTCCATATAATCAAAGCTATGATTTTTCCAATCACAATGTATGTCTGTGAGAGTTGGACTAAAAGGAAAACTGAATGCTGCAGAATTGATACTTTTGAATTATGGTGCTAGAGAAAGCTTTTGAGAGTCCATTGGACAGCAAGGAGATCAAATCAGTCAATACTTAGAGAAATTAATTCAGGCTACTCATTGGGAGGTCAAATACTAAAGCTGAAGCTTAAATAGTTTGGCCACATAATGAGAAGACAAGACTCATTGGAAAAGACCTTGATGTTGGGAAAGATTGAAGGCAAAAGGAGAAGGAGACAGGAGATGATGAGATGAATAGATAATGTCATAAAACAACAAATGTAAACTTGGACAAACTTCAAGAGATAGTGGAGCATAGAAAGCTCTGACATGCTATGGTCTATGGGGTCATAAAGATGACTGAACAACAACAGGCCAGAATTTGGTATTGTTGTTAAATGGTGAATAGAGCAATAGGTGAGTAGATTAATATAACCTTAAGAATAGGATGGGTAGTATTGTTTAGATTATGATTTCAGGACTACAAAGGGGGAGTAGAATGGGATAAGTTTGACATAGCAAGGCTGCTGTGGAGTAAAATAAAGCCTGGCCAGAGCTTCCTTAGATATGTTGGGCCATGTGAGGAAATCACCAATCAGGACAGCTGAGTCAACAGGTTAAATCTTCTAGGGAATGGTGTCTTATCTCTGTGCTAAGTAGGGGAGAGATACCTAATGCTTAGCATAGTGCCTCACACATTATGGGCACGTAATACATATACTTGTTCTGAGAGTAAAATGAAAACTAGCTGGCATCTGCTTAAACCTTGAGAAGTTCCTTCCTTTCTTCCCAGAAGTGAGGGGACTATAGGTGCAGAATATATTGCTGTCCGTCATAGTTGATATGTTGTCTGTCATAGTTGATGTCTTGGTTTTGTTAAACTGCTTTATGCTGTCTTTTAAAAAAATAACAGTAAGTTTTATCGGCATAAATCACAGGAATTTAAATGGGGAAAGGAAAATTAGAAATTTATAGGTGTCAAACTATTGATCAAGAGAGGTGCCCCCCCAGATGTCCCCGACCCTAAAGGGGAAGGCATCACTTGAAAATCAAGCTCTTATAAAATCAGCTATCAATCAACGCTTTTTTAGAAAGAAAAAGAGAATTGCAATTTGGTAGTCTTAAAGAAGATGAATTGAAGAGAGGAGAGGAGAGGCTGGATGCTAGGAGACCAATTAAAAATCTATTTCAGTAATCCAGTGGAAAGGCACTGAGGGGCTAAAGTAGGGTGGTGACCATAGAAGTTGAGGCAAGGAGATGCATGTAAGGGATGCCTTGGAGGTAGATGACAAGACTAGGAAATTAATTAGCTATGGAGCCAGGGGTTTGAGGGAACTTGGCGACTTGAGGTAGATAACTAAAGTTTTGGACCATCAAAACACAAACAATGAACAAGTGAGGCTTGGGCTGGATCCTATTACTGACCAACCAAAACCAGGGTGATTTGGATTTAAAGGCATAATCAAGTAGCTCCATTTGAATTTTAATGGGCTTTATCAAAGCTCATTAAAATAAATAAATAAATACAAGAGTGTAAATAAAAATTGTTTCTGCTTCAACCTGAAACTCTGAGGGTTTTCCCCTCCCAGACTGATTCTTTTGTGAAGGCAAACTAGACCACCTTTTGACTCAATTCTTACCTAGCCTTTAATTACTCAATGGGCGTTGCCTCAGACAAATTGAGACAAGGGAAAGACATTAACTTAAAAAGGCCAAGGTCTCCCACTGCATCCGAGGCCATCACCAGGAGTCTTGATCTATGTCTTGCCATTGGACTCTGATGTCTCTGAAGTGAGACTGGTAACCTTGCACAGCCCTGCTTCACTTAAGTCCAATTCACGTGCAAGTCAGGACATCCCCCTCCTGGTCTTCTTCTGGAAGGAAGGGTGAACAACAACAACTAGGTTTTGGGCCTGGCTGTGGGAGGGATGGCAGGAAGAAGTCATGTTCTCATAAGGCCAACAGCAATGTACTCAATGGAGGGAAGGAAGCATCTTACAATTTACTACAGCTCGTAATTCCACGGAATCTATAGAATGCCTTGTTGTCCAATGTTTTCCTAATAGGCTGCTATTTCCCTGCTACTAATGTCCCTCCTTTAGAAAGGGCAGGATGGCAGAAATTATGTGGGTTATGATCTTGTCCTTCTGAAGTCAGGAGTGTCCTTCAAGGCACAGCTAAAATGACCCCCCCAATCTCCCTCCCAGGCCTTTCCCATTCCAATGCTACTGCCTTCTCTGAGATTATTTTACCTACAACTTACCAAGTAAATGAGTTCTTGGGTTTGTTATCCATTTGCTAATAGTTATATATTTGTGTCTAAGATTAGGTCCCTAAAGGACTTCACTCTTCGAAGCAAGCTAGGGAAATCACACATACAAAGATAAACTCTGGTGTAAAATAATGCATGACAAGTGTATGGGAAGTAAATGAAGTGGTATGGAAGATACAAGCAGGAAAGATTATTGCTGGCTTTGGGGTGGGGGTGGGCATCAGGAAAGGCTTAAAGGAAGAGTCAGCATTTGAGCTGGGTGCCAAGAAGCTAAAGCCCGCATAGTGGCCACACCCTGGTAAAACCAACTTGGCAGACATACTAAACCAGGTTGAGGGCATTGATTTGGAGCTGAAAGTAGTCATCAAGTCTAACCCCACCCCATTCTCATTTTGAAGATGCTGATACTGAGGCCCAGAAATGCTGAAAGACTTGCCCAAGGTCACACAGGTAATGAGTTACTATAATAAAGTGCAAGTAGAAAAAAAAATCTTACTATTTTAATCTAAAGTTGCTGTCAATTCCACATTCTAAGCAACTAAGTAAATGAGTTCTTGGGTTTGTTATCCACTTGCAAATAGTTATATATTTGTGTATAAGATTAGGTCCTTAAAGTACTTCATTCTTTCAAAATGATATGAGGAATATATGTGTGTGCATATGTGTGTGTATACACATACTCAAAAAAAGGGTGGGGATGAGATTAAGATGTTAAAAAGCTTTTAAATTTAATGGAGTAGCAAAGTTAAAGAAACCAACAAGATTAGACTGTTAAAAACTTTTTTTTTAGGCAATTGGGGTTAAGTGATTTGCCCAGGGTCATTGCAGCTAGTACGTGTTAAGTGATTGGTCTGAGGCCAGATTTGAACTCAGGTCCTCCTGACTTCAGGGCCAGTACTCTATCCACTGTGCCACCTAGCTGCCCCAAGACATTTAAATCATTTAATCATGTCCTTTTTTCCTTTCAGTTTGAAGTTCCTGTCTGTTAATATTGAGGGACAGGAGGGTACATTTTCCAAGTCAGACCCTCTTCCTTCAGTCTGTGAATGACATTGTCCATATCAAGTACAGGATTTGGGTAAAGATAGAAAGAGCAAGTGGTATGTAAAAACTGAAATTCTCAGAAGTTTAAGGTGAATCTTGGGTCCCTAATTTGTTGTTCTTCCTGTAGTTCTGTTAATAGGGTTAAATACGTAAGGTTTGAGTTAGTTTTTACCACATGAGCTTGGTACTGGAGAAGCAAATTGGGGAGGTGGTACTAAATTGAGTTGAATCTTATTCCTGGCAGATTGTAGCAGAATTACCTTGGAATCTCTACAAGTGACTTGGAACCAGAAAAGCTGATCCATTAGGAGGATGCTCCTTCAGAGTTACCTGAGGCCTGTTCCAGAATGTCCAAGGAAGATGTTTCCAGGGACCAGAAGACTGCATGGGCCCAAATGTGTGGATTGAATAAATAATGGAAGTGGGTTACCAGATTACTAGGAGACTTGCTGTTATTTACTATTGGGGAGTATTATTATGACTCTGCTCAACTAAGTGTGTTTAACTTTTATGACACCGAAGGAAACACGGTATTATGATTTTTGTAATGTTCATGGCCACAATATACTTGTTTCCTGTTGCTGGTTTAAGTGTTCCACCTTATTGCTGTTCCACTAATGCTCACTCAAATGGAATTTGGCATGAGCAGCAGAGATTAGGATGACGTAGTTAAGGAGAGAGGAACCATATAGGTGTGATTGTGGTGTTGCACCACGAACACGGTTAGCACCAAAGGGGGAGCTTGTACAAAGTCAGCCATTGGGACAGAATCAGTCTGAGTGAACCTTGTTCAATCTCTGAGTGCTCAGCTAGCCTGCAGAAGAGGGCTCCTTGGTCCACTCAGGATTATACCCATATCCTGCAAACTAATTCCATCTCCTACAGACTAAATCCCATCACCTGAGGGCTACTCCCATCTCCCAACGATGCTGTGATGGGGGAGACTCAGTCTTTTTTCAGTTGTGTCCCACCCATTCAGGGTTTTCTCAGCAAAGACTCTGGAGGCAAGCAGGGTTAAGTGACTTGCCCAGGGTCACACAGTTAGTAAGTGTCTGAGATTTGAACTCAAGAAGATGAGTCTTCCCAACTCCAAGTCCAGTGCTCTATCTACCACACCACCTAGCTACAAATTGTTTTATTCCTGGCTAATAAAAACAGCTCAATGCTGGAATTTGGAGGCTTGCCTTACTCCAACTACTTGATGTTTTGGGGTGCCAAAGGAGTTTATACTCCTTTTGTCTAATTACCTGAGTTTGCCTTTAATTGATCAGGGAGAGACCTGAATCAGGATTTTCTTTTAATGCTATTTTTGGTGTCCTTACACAAGTCATTCCTGGGCTCTGGGCCTCAGTTTCTTCATTTGTAAAATGAGGGTATTGGATTAAGTGTCCTCTGAGGTCCCTTCTAACTGAAAGAGGGAGAAGAGGACAAGCATTTATACAGCATCTCCTATGTTTTACATTCATTTGCTTAAGGTCTGTGACCATAAGTCGTCAGTTTCCTTCCTCACCTGTAAAACGAAGGCGTTGGACTGTGCGGTCCCTAAGATCCATTCCAGCTCCAGGATCCTCCCAAACACGATTGTGAGTAAATACCAAGGAATTTTTCCCTGGGGAGGAGAGCAAACCAAGAAGTGAGTAGATCAGAGAGGATCTCCCAGAGGAGCTGGCACTTGGTCTGAACAGAGAAGCTAAGGTTGGCAAGACCAAGGGAAAGGGATGGAATCATCAGAAGGAAGTCAAAAGAGGAAGGGCTGAATGACTTTTCAAAGATTTATTAACTAGCAAGAGGCTATTAATTAAGAAGCTTCATTAATCCTAGTATACAGATACATCCACACATAGAGACCCATTCATATCTAGTTATTCATTCATGTTTTAGCTTATGTACAGTCCATAGTTATCAAATTCACCCATCATTGGGGGCAAGGGTGGGAGGGTGGCAGGGTGGGAATGGGGGGGTACATGTGAGTGACATCAGAAGGAGGAGGAGGACTTGGAAAATATATGCACATGAGTAGGATGGAATTCTGGAAAGGACCTCATTTCACTGGATCCTTTCATACAAAAATCCCCATGAATGTCCCTGAAAAGCTCTCTTTGTACTATGTTGAAGCCTTGTCCCATTAATTCTGGGACAATTAAGCCCTCCTCCCGTTTTGTTCTTGTGTGGCACGGTTGGTCTTCACTGTGACACGTTGGCCTCAGTGGTCAGAGTGGGGTGGTCTTGGCCCCATTGTCTGTCTTCAGCTGTCCTCATTACCTCAGATGTTTCTAGGTGGGATAGCCTTCAGAGTCCTCATTATCTTGGATGCTTCTGGGTGGAGGGGTCTCAGCCCTTTATTTATGCCTTTCAGAAAGAAAGACTAACAAACACACTCACCCAGCACTTGCTTCAATGGGATTAAGTCAGACTTAATCTCCCTTGCTGACACTATGTTAATTGGTTCATTAATGTGAGATACATTTTAGTTTCCTTTAAGTATTAACACAGGAATTATAGTACCAATGCTGCTCAGCCCCTGACCAGCAGTCCAAGTAGGCTTCAAGGTTAGTATAGATCAGCCTGAGCTCTGGGAGGAATCTTAAAGCTTTCAATTCACTTTACACAGATTATGTCATTAGATCCTCTCAACAACCTTATTGTAATAATAAAATCATGACAGCTAGCATTGGTAATAGCAACAGTAATAAAAATGATAACTAGTATTTCTGTAGTATTTTAAGGTTTGCAATGTGCTACACACACACACACACACAGAGTTTTCCCTTGGACATCAAGGTAGGGTTAGGTGCTCAGTACCCCGAAACCTGGAAAATCCTCATAAAATTTTTGGGCCCTGACTTGGTACCAGAGAAGAAGTCTGAATTATTATGGTATTGAAAAATAAAATATATTGATTTTATATAATACCACACATAAATTTTATGTACTTCTGAATTTCTAAACTTTTTCTGTCATCTGCTGGTTTTGTGTGTTATCGGTGGCTTCCACAAAATTGCCCCAAGATTCCCATTTAATTTCTTATGCTGACCCATGATATATCAAAACCATGAGGAAGAAAGTGATGGTGTGGAAGGGATGACTCGTGTGTGTGTGTGTGTGTGTGTGTGTGTGTGTGTGTGTGTATGTGTATAAACACATACAAATGTTTTCTCATGTGATTTTATATTGATAATAGGTACTAATATAATCTTCATTTTATAGATGAAGAAATTGAGTCTGAGGATGAAGAGGGTGATTTGCCAGTAGTCACAGAAAGTATCTGAAGCTAGATTTGAACACAGCTGTTTGTGACTGTAAATCCAATGCTCTATCCATTGTATCACATAGCTGCCTAGATCTGGGGGATGGGAGGCCTATCTTTAAAGCAGGTCAAAGAGAGGGAGCAAAGATGGCCCACTTCTAATCTGGAGCTAACATGGGATTTTTCTGGCAGGATTTCTTTGTCCATAGGTCTTTTTTTAAAATTTGATTTTCAATGAGTTACTGGAATAATTGCTCCAAGCGGGTTCTTCCCTGAAATTCATTTATATTTTTTTTCTTAAATTTTAACTAACACATTTAGATGGGCCTTCCTATCTATCTATAACACACACACATATGTATGCATGCCTACATACATATAAATTTCATGTTTTATATATTCTTACATGTACACATGTTGTTTTCCTCATGGAATGCAATGGCAGAGACTTGCATTTATACCCTATACCCCAGAGCCCAATACCACATTTAATAAATGCTTTTTGAATTGAATTTGGAAAAACTAACTTTTTTTTTCCATTCAATGTTAGTGTTGCTAGTCATCTCTGCACTGAGGTTATTTGTATATGATTCAATGGTTGAAAGAAATAAAGAAGGAGGAATTGGAAGCCATTCTACCAAGTATGCAAATGGTGTGGCATTCTTCTGGGATCCAAATATCCAGGACTCAACAGCAAATGTTCTTGTCATACAGAAACAACCTGTATTTGGAGGTGATTTAATCTGTGTGGAACATCTAGTGTGAAAACTACTTCTACCTCAGAGAAGTAAAAAAAAAATCATCAATAATTTATAGTCAAAGATTTGCCAGATTTGTGACAGGCCACATAGCCACCAATATCTGTCACAGGCAGAATCTGAACCCATGTTTTTCTGACTCGAAGGCTAATCCTCTGCTATGCTGTGGCAGGGTACTTCCTTATCCATTGCTGTCTAGGCATAGTTCTGTAATCCATATTTCATATCAAAGAATAGTTTTTTTTTTTTCAAAAAGTACTGGATTTGACTTGTAATTCTGACTGCTGCTTCCTAAATGTGTGAACTTGGTGGAGTCACTACTTCTCAAAGCATCAGTTTTCCTCACATGTAAGGAGAGGGCTGGACTAGGGAATCTCTAAGGTTTTCCCCAGTTCTTTTTGCTATGGTCCCATTATAAAGATGGAGAAATGCTTCTTTCACTGAGTTGGCATCTATTTGACAGCCCTGGCTTCAGTGCTCATCAGAAGCTGATCCTCTCCTATGTGAGGTCTTGCACCTTATTCCTACCCACATACTCTTCCTTTCAGTAACACTGACATCTTTGCTGTTGCTCCCCCGCTCCTTCTCCTGCCTTTCTGCCATCCACTGACTCTCTCCTACACCTGGCATTCTCTCTCTCTCTCCATTCTGGTCTCTTAGCCTTCTTGGCTTCCTTCAAGAACCAGCTAAAAGCCCATTTCACAGAATCCTTTCCTGATCATCCTTAATGCCAGCTACTTCCCTATGCTGATTATCTCCAATTTATCTTTGCTACATCTTATTTGTACATATGCATTTGTATGTTGTCCTCTCCATTAAATATGAGCTTTTTAAGATCAGGGATTTTTTTTTATTTGCCTTTCCTGGCACATAGCAGGTCGTTACCAACGTATGTTGACTGACTGATTGACCCGACTTCCTTGCCACTGTTAAGTTGCAAGTTTCTTAAAATTAGAGATGAGAAGCTGTGGAATGGAAATCAAGGGCTGGAGTTCAAATCTTGCTTCAGATGCTTCCTATTTTTGTGACCTTGGGCAAATCACTTAATTTCTCAGTTTTCCCATCTGTAAATTAGGAGACTGAATGAGATGACCTTTAAGGACCCCTCCAACTCTAGCTCTGTGTTCCTATGTCGATGTTGCTCAGTCAGTTCTGACTCTTCATGACTCTGAGGACCACACTGTCTGTGGGGTTTCCTTATCCGGGATACTGGAATGGTTTGCTATTTCTTTCTCTAGTCCATTAAAGCAAATAGAGTTCAAGTGACTTGCCCAGGGTCACACAGTTATTGACTGTGTCTAAGGCTGTATTTGAACTCAGGTCTTTCTAACTTCAGGCCCAGTGCTCTATCCACTGAGCCACCTATCGGCCTCCATGTGCTCCGATACAAGAAGATACAAACTCTTCTGCTTGGCATGAAAAACCCTTCACAAGCCGTGTCTAGCTTATCTTTTTCAAATGGTTTCCCATCACTCCCCCTCAAAGACTCTGTAGTCCCTTCTTATTTTCTCATAAAGGATATCCCATCTCCTGCTTTTGAACAGGCTATGCCCCAAGCCTGGAATGCTCTGCCTCTTCATCTCTACCTGTTGGAATTATTTTTTTTTAGTTTTTTTTTTTTTGGCTAGGTAATAGGGTTAAGTGACTTGCCCAGGGTCACACAGCTAGTAAGTGGTATGTGTCTGAGGCCCGATTTGAACTCGGGTCCTCCTGAATCCAGGGCCAGTGCTCTATCCACTGCACCACCTAGCTGCCCCAACCTGTTGGAATTATTAATACTATTCAAAACTCAGCTCAAGTGCTGGGCCTCCCACCTCGGTAAGGTGTGAGGCCTTTCCTGATCCCAGATCATGCTATGTTTCCTCCTGTTCCCATTGCTTAACTTATTTTTTGTACTTCTTGTTAAGCAGTGCATCTCGAGCTCTTTGGAAGGCCCGAATAGACTTCACATTTATGTCCAATACCTTGGCATATTGCATAGCACGTACTTAATTTAATTTAATGCACACTTATTGAATCAAATGGGAAAAAGCCTGGGCTTTGAAGTCACCAGACCTGGGTTCAGCTCTGACTCTGCAACTCATTACCTGTGACCTTGGGCAAGTCTCTTAGCATTTCTGGGCCAGACTATCAGCATCTACAGAATGGGGTGGGGTGGGGTTGGACGATGACAACTTCCAGCTCTCAATCAATGCCCTCAATATAATGGCTTCTTTGTAATTCACGGTCCTTCCTAGTCTGGTGCCTTTTATCACCTCTCAACTTCCTAAATGCTGCTCATTGATTGATCATGATGAGGGGGAGAAGCTGCACCCTGCATCCAAAGCCCCTGATAGGTTTCCTACATGCCTTGGATTGCAGGCATCTGGCCTCAAGCCACATGTCATTCCGAGGCTGTGAGATATGACATAATGAAAATCCATTTTCAGCTGTCAGAAACCATTCACCATCCAAACATAATGACTTTCAGGGTGGATTGAAATGGGATTTCGGAGCCTTAACTACTGTATGTCTTGGAAGCAGGCTGCCTCTCAAATTTTCTCTGTGTCTTCCAGCTTCAGGCAAAATGCATACTGACCTTGTCCAGGTGTTGGGTGAGTCAACATTGTTGTGATTTTGGAGTGGTCTCTCCACCTCCCTGACAGGACCATGTGGGAGCCCCTAGAATTTCACCTGACTGGTGCAGAGAGTATCAATAATATGCAAACAGCCTTCAGTACCACGGTGAGTTGGTTAACACTGAAAAGTAGAGTTCTGTATATCAGACAGGAAATGGAACCTTGAACTTCTCATAACTTACATTATGCAACCTAATTGGCAGCAATTTTATACTGACTTTTAAAAGATTGGGTGGAAGGTATTTGCTTTACTATTAAAACAATCTCTGTTCAGATTCGCAATGACATTGATTTTGCATGTTTTTTTAAACTCTTAAAAAAATAAAAAAAAATCAGGGATGGAAAAAATAGTAAGCTGAGACTGGAAAGCTGGTGGTCTTTCCAGGGACAAGACTCACTGATTTCCTCATCTATAAAATGAGGACGATGATAGCAGCTACCTCCCAGGGTTGTTGAGAGGATAACATTGAAATATTTGCAAAGCACATTGCAAACCTCAAGTCGCTAAACTAATGCTAGCTATTATTCTTAAGGAATGCAAACAATCTGGTAAAATATACATATAAATTCCCTGTCCTACACCATGCACTTGCAAAAGATACGGAGAAATAATGAATAGTTTTAAAAGTAAATTTGGAAGGCAACTCAAAAAAAACCCCTCACCTGCATAAAGTCAATAAAATGTCCCAGTTCCATCTAATTAATGAAAAGCAATTAAAACTTTTTTTTCAAAAGCTTTCCCCATCCCAAATTAGTAGTAAGGCCCTGAAGATCAGGCACAGCGATAGTTTAGTGAAAAGGTCACCGGATAAAAACGGACACAGATGACTTCGTTTTTACTCTTGGCTCTACCTCTTGCTTTGCTGTGTGTCCTTGGGTAAGTGACTTCCCCTCTCTGGGCTCTAGTTTCTTCGGTTAAAGGAGTTTAGACTGGATGGTCGCCAACGTCCTTTCTGACCGAGATGCTTTGCTAGTTTTTTTTTTCTCTTTCTATGTTGCAGAAACTCTTTTAGCTCTGCATTCTATGTTGTATCATAAAGCCTCACTTCAAACAGTCTAGTAATTGACTTTTAAAGGCGTTGTGACAAAAAACCAAAAAGACAAACTTTTTTTTTCTTGTAAAGTGTAAATAGCCCCAGTTTACTTTTTCTTTTGTTAGCACAGTTTAGGAGTAGTCGAAAGAAGAACTTTTTCTAACCTTCCAATCAAGAATCGCAGAGCGGAAAAGTTGGCGCTTAAAAAAGAAAACAAGTCGTCTTTATTTTGGCTAACAACAAAGAGGAACATCTGTCCAGCTCGGTCGCATTCGAAATATTTGTTTCCGCTCCCTCTAGGGCTCAGAAAAAAAGCTGCGTGAAGCTGTCTCCCTTCCTGGTGTGGGTGTGTTTGGGGGGGAGGGTGCGGGGAGTGGTGGTGGTGTGTGTATGTGTATGTGTGTGGAATTAACTGGAGCCGGTAGGCACAGTGCCTAGGCCCCCTCTTGTAGCAAACGCACCCCCAACCCCGCCCTCCAGGGACCTGCAGTGCATGGGGTCCCGTCCCTGCTCGGCCTCGGCCCCCCCCCCCCCCGCAAGGCACCCAGCTCTACCCACTGGACGGGGTGGGGCTGACTGGGGAGCAGTGAGTTTACCACCCCCCCCCACTCCCCGCCGTGGGGCAGGGGACTCCCGAAGCCTTGGGTGCCTCCAGCAGGTGCCTGGGGATCTCAGCTCCGGGCTCTTTTCTCGCTCCGCCACCCTTCCGCTACGCCTCGCCCTCCGTCGGACAGCGCCACCCCCCCCCCCCCCCCCTCCGCCGAGCCCCGCCCACATCGCGGGCGCTCGGGGACCCAGGGAGACCCGGGTCATCCCCGCGGGGAGCGGAAGAGGAGCGAAGGTTTCAGGGAGGAGCAGCGGCCGAACACTCGGGCTGACCCACGCATGCACGCTCCGGGGCCCCCGGTGCTGAACATGTCCCTGGCTGCTGCTGCTCCTGCGGCGGCGGTGGCGGAGGCTGCAGCTGCTGCTGCTGCTGCTGCTGCGGCTGCTGCTGCGGGGCGCTGGCACAGAGCCCAATAGGGCCCCGGGGAGTAGACCCCGGGGGAAGGCGGGAGCGGCGGCCGCGGGGCCGCTAGTGCCCTCCCTCCGGGGGCAGCGGTGGCGGCGACAGCAGCAGCAGCAGCCGCAACCCCAGCCCTAGCTGCAGCTGCAGCAGCAGCAGCAGCAGCAGCAGCGGGCAGCCGGGGCTCGGAGCCAAAGGGGAGAGGAGCGGAGCGCAGCAGAGCCGCGCAGCTCAGCGCAGCGCAGGGCGCGGGGGAGGAGGGAGGAGAGAGGGGGAGGGGAACTCCGAGGGGGAAGGGAGCGGAGAGGGAGGCCAGGCCCCGAGGGGGGAGGGTCCCTCTCGCCCTCCCTGAGCCCAGAGGCGCCCAGGGAGACCCTGGCGGCGGCGGCGGCGGCGGCCACCACCACACTCCGCCTCCTCCTCCTCCTCCCGTGCTCCGCGGCGGTGGCATGTCCGCGGCTGGCGGGGCCGGGCCGGCCGGGGGCGGTGGCGGTGGTGGCGGTGGCGGCGGGGCTGGGGGGCAGCAGCAGCAGCAGCCGCCGCCCCCTCCCCCGCAGCCGCCGCCGCCTGTGCCTCTGCCTCCTCCTCCGCCGCCCCCGCAGGGATCCCCGGCCTCTGGGGGCGGACCGGCCCGGGCCGCGGCGTCCGCGGCCGCCGCCGCCGCCGCCGCCGCCGCTGCTGCTGCTGCTCCTGCTGCGGCCGTCCCTGCCCCCGTCCCGGCCGGCCCCGGCCCCGCCGCCTCCTCCGGGCCGGCCTCCGCCGAGAGCCCGGGGGTCGGCAGCGGCGCTTCTACGGCCCGGATCGCGGTGAAGAAGGCGCAGCTGCGCTCCGCTCCCCGGGCCAAGAAACTGGAGAAACTCGGCGTCTACTCCTCCTGCAAGGTAGCGTCCGCTTCACCTCACTGCCAGGGAGACCTGGGGAGCGGTCCTGCCCCCTCCCCCCCACCTCCCCGCGATTGTTGGCGGGGACTGGACGGGGCGCCCGCTGGGACCCGCTGCCTTCACTTCCCCGAAGGCCTCCCCCGCCTCTCCTTTCCTCTCCTCCCTCTCTGTGCTGCACCGCGGAAGTGCAGCTCTCGGGTGGATTGGATTCTTGGACTGCGTTGTGTGCGTGGGTGTGTTTATGTGTGTATGCGCGCGTGCATGGTGGAGGTGGAGGTGGAGGTGGAGGTGGGGGTGGGTGGGGTGGAGAAAGCTGAGACGGGAGGCGATTTTTGCTGTCTGGGGCCCTGGTGCGTGCGTGTGTTGGCTTCGGAGGGGGCAGCCGAGAAGTTGCTTCTCCGGATCTGTTTGACTGGGCCAGGAGCGGCTTTGCTGGTGGGGAGGGGGGGGCGAGTGAAAGAGTGGCTGGGGAGGGCGCGCCCGCGCGCTGTCCCCGGAGGACTGGCTTTCGGAGTCTGGCGAAGAGTGTTGCGTGTTGGTGTGGCCTGGGTAAGGGAGGGAGCGATCGGGGCGTGCGCTCGTGCCCTGCTTCTCCACTTCTCCAGTCGGGGAGGTGCTGCCAGCACTGACTGGCGGTCAGCAGCTGGGCGCTAAGGATTCCCGAGGGGGAGAGGCGGGGGAAGGGGCGGGACGCGGGAGGGAAGGAGGTAGCCTGGAGGATGGGTACGGCGGTCCGCCAAATTTCCAGTGCGGGGACTGGGTAGCGGGATGCCAGCACGCCTTATTTTTGCCTTCTTACGGGTGTGCTTAAAACCTTGCCCCAGATGTTGGGGTTGTGAACAGTTGGGCGGGTTGATAAGCTTGGCTGGGCTGGCTGCTGGTGGTGGTCTTAAGAATAAGACGCTTCCCTCTGCCTCTGCCCTCTTTCTCTAGTGCTCCACACCCCACCCCTGTCTATGGTCTGGGATCCTTTTCTGCCTTCCCTCCCTCTTTTCCCCCACTTCCCCTTCCCTCCCAAATCCAGATGTGGCTCAGGGTGGGGGCTGAATTCTGATCTTCGGGATAGTAGCCTCCGAGCTCCTGGAGGTCAGTGGCCCTTCGAACGATAGTCTTTGTTTTGACAGGGTGACAGCTGAAGAAGGCGGGTTTGTTGCTTCTTCAGCCTGTGACTGGAGTTGGCGGGGAGGGGGGAAGGACCAAACAGCACAGTGTTCTGGTTAATCACTCCCAAGCTGGGTACTTGGGAGCCAGAGCCCAGTTTCCTAGAATGGCTCGAGTTGGGTGGTAGGGCCAGATTCCAGCAAAGAACACAGTTGTTAATCTTAATGATTACCGGGGTATATTTTAAGTATTTCCAGGACCATCTTAATTTGAGAATCTAGCTGTGTCTCTTCCCCGGCCACAGGGTAAGCATGGCCAAGAGCTGGGATTCTAGGAGTTTAAAGTCCTCCGACATCGAGTTCAACTACCCTGGATCGACCTTCTCTCCCGAATTTACCCTACCCTCCTGCCCACCTGTGCGGCACATCACCCTCGATCTTCTCTTTCCAGTTTCTTATTTCAGTCTCCTGTTCTGAAGACTTTGATCACTGCCCCTCATGCTCAAAGTCAGTCTGAAACCTTAGGTTCCACTATGTGTGCTAGATTTTGAATGGGGGGGGCCTGGATTCAGATCTTGACTTTGCTACTTATTATTAATCAACAAGCATTTCTTAAGTGCCTACAATGTGCAGCATCACTGGATACTCAAGGAATCTCTGTGGCCCTTGTTGACAAATACGAAAAACAATGGAGTTGGACTAGATGATCTAAGGCCCCTGCCCCACCTGAAACCTATGAATCTAAGAACTTGGGAGCAGAAAGGGATCTATAAGGATAAAAAAAACCCCACATTGATTAGGGAGCTCCCAGAGCAGCTGCTCCTTCTCTGGCTCTTTTTCTGCCTAGTATACATAGGACTTTTCCTTTTTTTTTTTTTTTTTCAGGGAAGAGAATTAGTTTAGTAGGCAGTTAGGATGGATCTAAAACCATTGGAATGAATGAGAGCTGTGTGAATGAATCATTCAATTCAGATTGTATTTAAGAGTTTTAGGTACAATCTTAACTGAAGCATTGCATTTTAATCCAATTGAAGCTTGACTCTTAGTTGAAGCATTTAGCATCCCCTTACTCAAGCATTTAGCACCCCCTTACTGTGTTCCAGGGACTGTTTAGGTGCTGGCAATAAAAGAATTAAAAAACAAAACAAAAACAACTCATCAATTCAGGAAGCCTGTCTTTCAGAAGCCTCCCATCCCAAACGGTGCCAGTAAGGATACAAATGCCAGCCATGTCAGGTTAGACCTTAAGAGAGATGCACAAATGAACCAAGAGAATTTATAAGGGCCTCTCTCACTCTTATAATTCAGCATTCTCATGAATGCCCTTGATTTGTCCAGCATATAGAAAAGGGTCATTTACTTGTACATCTTTAAAAGGAGTCTAATTCTTCTCTAAGTGCCACTGCTTACAAAGGACAGAAGGGACAGCTTGGAACCCATTAAATACCAACCCCTTAGGCAATCTGGGAAGAAAAGAAAAGAAAGAGAGAATAGGGAATTGGAGGAGCAGAGGAAGAAACCAGTCAAAGACTCCTGAAAGAGATACTTTTATTTTCCTCTTTAGGTTCAAATGAAGAAGAAACTGGGCACTGACATTAGCCTGTTGCCTGCTTTTTCCTCCCCCCACAGGTAGGGTAGCCTACCACATCCCTCCTACAGAAAAGGAACTAACTTGTTTTGCAGGGCACAGGTGGAATTCTTTTGAATTGTGTCTTGGCAAAGGTATCTCTAGACCTTCACCCTAGCTCTTCTCTAGCTTTGTGAATCGGTCACCTCTCTACCCCAAGCTTCTGGTAGGAGAGATCTGGGTCAGTGATAGTGTGTCAAAATAGGGACAACTTGAGAAGTGATACCTTAGAGCGAAGTGGTTGGGAAATTTTAACTGAAATTTTTTGAGGCTAAACCAGGCAAAACACATTTTAAAGTTTGGTACCTTTTGTTTTTAGAAGTCATTTCTGGATATTCTGAGATCCCATCCCCACCCTTTCCCCCTTCCCCTTTAACAACAACAACAACAGAATCATTAAGGAACTCCAATGGGCAGAGTGTGGGCCATTTAGCACCTGGAATCTGACGGCATATGCCACAGTCTGTATCCATAGTTCCCATGTCTTTGGGTAAGAGGAACATTGTACATCTCTTCAGGAGGGGACTGACTTTATGGTTACTCTCTGTCCTTCCTATGTTCTAGGTCAGATTTTATGTGAAGATACTATGTCTCAGAAGCCTGAATAGAGCTTTACACAATTTGTGAATTGAGATCTTTATTTTATAATCCCCCCCCAAAAAAAAGTTTGGGAAAAGTAGTGGTTCAAGTCTAGATAAATACTGTGGAAGGGCTAGAAACGTACTTGTAATCCTTTCGAAATGTCGACAGCCACAAAATTTCCAGCAGTGTCCCAAATATAGGGTGTACTATCTCCTAAATTTAGCTTATTTTAAGTTTGAGTATGGCCTATGATCATTCCATTAGTGAGAGTAACATAAAAAATTGTAAGGGAATCTTTATTTGAATAAAAAGAAATATATATATCTGAAAGGCTCAATTTCCACAGTAAATCCGTCATGCAATAACAATTTCGCATAATTTTTAGGGTCTGTCTATATGAGACAGCCTAGCATGATGATAATATCTCATAGCCCTGGAATCAGGAACATACCAAGGTGAATTTATTAAATACTTCCTTTGCATCAGACTGCCTCTGCCTATGCTCATTCTGTCTTTATAGTGGTGGGCCAATGGCTGGTACATTTTCTCTCTACCTCTGGGAATTCCTTGTTTCCTTCAAAACTCTGCCCAAGGGACACTGGCTACAGGAAGCCTTCCCTGTCTAGACTCTGGTGGATTTTTACACTTGGCTTCACTGCTCTGGAACTCCTAACTGATTTCTCACCTTGGCCCAGGAAGTTCATAATTGAGACAGTCGCATCGTCCTTTAGGATCTCTTCCATCCTGGGATTCTGTCTTATCACTGCTGTCTGCCTCTCTGATGGAGGGTGGGGCCAGGATATCCAAATCTCTTTTTAAGGAAAGAGTTAGGTCCAGAGGTCTCATTTCTCATCTAGCTGCCCTACTCTGCCACTTCTCTGATTGACTCCTTCATTTTGCCTCCTTGCCTTTCTCCTCTTTCTCCTCTCCCCTCCCCAGCTTTCTTTTGTATTTTGTGGCCCCCTATTACAATGTAAGCTCCCTGAAGGCAGAAGCTGTTTTTCAATTTTTTTTTTATTCTATCCCAAGCACTTAGCACCATGCCTGACACATAGTAGGTGTTTGATAGATGTTTATTGACTAGCAGTCTGTCTCCTTCAAATCAGTGGAGGGAGTATTTTGACTGAAAGTTCCTTGGCACCCATGAAATCACAGATTTTGACCAAAAACCAAACAAACCACCAATCCAAAACAAAACCAAACAAAAAACTTCTTTACCTGTTTTTGCTTCCAAACAGATCTCATTTTAGGGATACAGTCTATATTTTGGCGTGGCTTCCATTAAGAGGGATAGGATAGCCAGCTACCCCATGGTATTAGTGGAAGCCTGTTTCGTTAGTAGGGGGCAATTTTTTTTTCTTTTTGCCCTTTTTGTTTTGCTTGGACCTGTGATTTCAGCATTATAGGGAATTCCTGGTGAGGAAAGGGGAACCCTGCAGATGGGTATTGGCACCATAGTTTGTAGTCTCAGACAACAGCCTGGCGGGTAAGGACCTGTGTTGAATGACATGACCTACTCAGAGCTATTATGTATGTATCAGAGACAGGACTTTAATGTGGGTTTTCCTCATTCCAAGAACAGTCCTTGTTACTGCTCCTTGCAGCAGCCTCTTTCATGTTTCACATTGTGCTTTTATCTCTGCCTTTTGTGGTGATAAGAATGATGATGATGATGGGTATTTTATGGTTATTGAATACCATTTTGCCTAGGTCATGTGCTAACTACTGTACTGAGAGGTAGACAGACATAATTTCTGCTCACTGGGCACTTCCCGGAGTGGGACAGGAAACACTATATCCAAACACAGGCACTAGACCAGAAATATTAAGACATGGTTGGACAGAAGGTACATATGTCATGGTTAAAATAACAAAAGTCTCTTCTAACTCTAACAGCTTATAAATCTGTATGGATACAGGTCAAGGGTAAGTGGATGGGAGCCAAGAGCAAGCCATATAACTTGTATAGAGCCTTGAGTAGACATTTAGATTTGTAATTTGTTCCTTATGAGAGCAAAGTTATTTTTAGGCTTAGCATACAATTCCAAGCGCTGTCTGTATTTTGAAGGAAATTATGCTGAGTGCCTTGTAGTACCATAAATATGTTTGAAGGATTCATAGTGGGGAAAGATGTTTTTAATGCTATTTGAAGCCTAAATATCTCTATAGAAACCTCCTTTTGGAAGTACTTTTTTTTAAAGATATGTGCACACATACATGAGATAAATTGATTGTTGACTTTTTATTGGAATGCAATATATTTAGTGCTCTCTCACATGTTTGTGTGTGCAAACTTAGAAAAGTTTCTTAGTACACACTATGGTTGCAGAGCCAGTTTTTTTTTTTATCCTTTAAAAAAAAAACAAACCTCTAGCCCTCAGCTTCTAAATCATTGCATAATTCTCTGAAGTCTAGTCATTTCTAGATAGCAAAGCAGCAGTTATCACACAACCAAAATCGTAGCAGGAAAATGTTTCCTTTGGCAGGGACAACAAAAAAGCATTTAGGAAAGCTGCCCAAATTTCTTTTCCCACAAACTTTCAAGGAAGATCTGGATCCAGTGCTTCTGACCCGTAAAGAATGTAACACGAAGCTATATGCAACTAAGGAGGTGTTTGCAGGTTCAGGCAGATTGACCTTGCCTTCAATGTGAGCTCCCAGGCTCCAAGAGGAGAGGAAACTCACACAGAAGTTCACATTTTTTTGGTGGGGCAGGGAGGAGCCAGGTGTGTTCATTTTACTACCAAGTAGGTGGCTTCAACACTATAATCTGTACATCTCGGGAAGATATAGGTATTTGGTGGGCAGCCCACTTTGATAAAATCTACTCTGAAATTAATTGCAAGACTGATCATAGATGTAAAATTAATAAAGACCTTAAAGGCCATTATGGTCAAACCCCTTGTATTTTAGTTGTGAGGAAAATAAGGACCAGAGGAGGAAAAGTGAATTACCCAAGGTCACACAAGAGTAAACTGGATAGTAAACTATGAGATTATGTAGAAAGCACTTTGGGACAAGGATGTTATGCTTTTTATCCGATTCTTTGATATAGAGAACTCTAGGAGTGGAAACCATTTCCATTGAAATCTGTGGATCATAAGATCGCAGATTTAGAGCTGGAAAAAGACCTTTGAGATCATCCCATCCAAATCTTATTTATTTATTTTGTGAGGCAATTGGGGTTAAGTGACTTGCCCAGGGTCACACAGCTAGTAAGTGTCAAGTGTCTGAGGCCAGATTTGAACTCAGGTCCACCTGACTCCAAGCCAGAGCCACCTATCTGCCCCTTTTTACGGAGGAGGATTAGAAACTGAGAACAAGAGAAGTTACAGCAAGTGGCAGAGCCATGATTCAAATTCAGGTTTTCTTACTATCTTACCATCCAAGACTATTTTAACTCTACTATTTCTTCCTTCTGGTCTGTAAAGAGTTTTCTGGGGCCTTAGAGATTAGGTGACTTCACCATGGTCACACATGGAGGCAACAATTGAACCAGATCTTTCTTTCTTCATGGGTGGCTAGAGGGCCGTTACCTACTAGGTCCATGCCATCTCCCTTCTTGTATGATGGTCAAATATTATTCTTCAAACACAGCATTGGATGTTTTGACTTAATATCAATGGACTCTGCCCACATCTTATTGCTTCAGGGGTAATAAGATTCAGTCATTTCAGTTCTCCACTATCACCTTGACAGTTTTTGACACTTCATCCTTTTGCAAAGTGCCATCACGTATGTCATTTCCTTTGATCTTGATAACACTTTTGTGAAATTGGTAGGGAAGGTATTATCAATCCCATTTCACAGTTGAGAAAACCGAGGTCCAGAAGATAAAGAACCTCCTCAGGGGCCTGTGTCTGCCTCATCATAGAGAATGCCTTAAAGTTAAGGTCTTCTCTCTCCAAAGAATTATTGTTATCATTATCATTAGTTTATAGTAGTATAGGTAATAATCTTCTTGATAGTTATGAACTCCCATTGAATTACTGGTATGCAAGAAAGGTAATGTGATACATCTTGTGTGTCCCTGGATGCTTGACAGGCCCCTAGTATCCATATGCTCAAGTGTATGGTGATGCTCTGAGATCCTAGATTGATAGCTGGAAGCCACATCAGAGGCTATCTAGTACAACCCTCTCATTTTACAGTTGAAGAGAACCGAGGCCCAGGGAATTGATTTGCCTCATATCACTCAGGGAATGAGCATAAGTGAGACTCACAGAAGAAAAGTGACTTGTCCAGGATCACACAGGTCGTAAGTGACTGAGCTGGGTACTAAACCCAGGTCCTGTGACTCCAGTTGCACTCTCCACTATATCTTGCTGCCTTGAAGAAGGCTGACTCTGGAGGTTTTTAAGCAAAAATTGCTTTTTTTTTTCCTCATCTGTTATTGAAGGGCTCTTGTTTAAGTACAAGATGGCCTCAGGTCCCTTCCATCTTTGAGATTTAGTACAATTTCACATGGTGCCTTTGCTTCAAGTGGAGGTGGGTGGTTGGGTGAGGAGAGAAGCATCCTTATTGTTATAAAGCTGACCATTTGCCATAGGCAATGTTCAGTTTCATTCAGGTCATCAATTTCTGGTCATATAATTTCTTTGTCAGACCACTCGTGGCAACTTACTATTAACTTCTGATTTTCCTGGGTGCAAAAGTTCAGGCAGGAATATCTATGGGTCGAATGAGGACCAAAAGTCCTTGAGGTGTTGAAAATGATTTGTGTAGTGTTTTGTCCTTCCTTTTCAAAACACACCTTCCCACACATTTCCTCTTCATCCTCACAGGCTGTCTGATGTGTGGGTAGTAGTGTCTGAAAGATGAGGAAGCTGAGAGTCATGGAGAGGTTAAAGAGGTGCCCACTGCTGGGTTATGAGGCACCGGCTGAGCTGGGACTCAAGTCATACAAGGTTCCTGGACTAAATCCAGTGATCTTTCCACTACGGTATAAGAATAAAAAAAAAAAAAAAGACACGAAGAGGTATCATGCTAGTATAGTTTAGAAGACAAGACTACTGAACTGCATTCTCATCGTTTTTTCTGGTGTTATTACCCATTGGACCTTTGGCACAATTCAGTTTAACAAACACTCTGGGCCTCAGTTTCTTTTATAAATTGGGGGTAATTAAAACATGTTTTATGCTTTATAACATAGTCATTTCTGGCAGTGACAACCCCCCTCCCTGCAACCCAGTGAGTCCTCCCTCGTAATAGAAGGGTGAAGTACCAGTCATATCAATTGTTTTAATCGATACAGTAATTTAAAAAAATAATTAAAAATTTTCCCCATAATTTTACTATTATTGGCTATTTCTATCTCTGTAAATATGCTTTGAATACAAATAACTATGGGCAGATATAATTCTACTTTGAAATAAACATTTTCATCCTACTATCTTTAGGTAAAGGGAAAGGGATAAGCATTTACATAGTACCTACTATGTGCCAGGCACTCTGCTTTACAAATAATTATGTCATTTGATCTTCACAACAACCCTTCGAGGTAGGTGCTGTTATCATCTCCATTTTACAGTTGGGGAAAATGAGACAGACAAAGGTCAAGTGACTTGCTCAAGGTCACTTAGCTAGTAAGTATCTGAGAATGGATGTGAACTCGAGTCTTCCTGACTCCAGGTCCATCATTCTACCACTGCCATCAAATAGCCTCCTGTATTTGCCTCCTTGACAGCCTGGTGTTTCAATCTATTTTTAAATTCAGGTCCTTTTAGTGTTAAATAAAATGAGTAACATGGTAGTATTGTATAAGCAACATTCTACCCATAGTTCTCCCACCACTCTTCTGAAAGGAGGGAAGTACACATTCTTTATCCCTCTCCTTGGCCACTTATTACAGTTACTCACTTTTTTGCCTTGTTTTGGTCTATGCCACTGTGTATATTAATTCAAGTCTTTCCGTGTTTCTCTGAATCCTTCATGTTCATTTTTATAGTGAAATAATATTCCATTACAATGATATACCACAAATTATTCAGTCATTCCTAGTCCTTAGACACCTGTTTTGCTACCCAAAAAGGTATTGCTATGATTGGCATACATGTAGGGTCTTTCTTCCTGTTTTTGACTTCTGTGGAGTATAGACCCAGTAGTGGACTATCTGGGTCAAAGGATATGTACAGTTAGTGACTTTTTAAAAATTCCAAATGATTTCCCAGAATGAGCACAATTCTACCAACAATGCATTAGTTTCAGGGGCAGCTAGGTGGTGCAGTGGATAGAGCTCCAGCCTTGGAGTCAGGAGGACTTGAGTTCAAATCCAGCCTCAGGCACTTGACATTTACTAGTTATGTGACCCTGAGCAAGTCACTTAACCCCGATTGCCTCATCAAAAAGCAAAAAACAAAAAAACAACAACAACAACAAAAACCACCAATGCATTAGTTTCCTTTTTTATCTCTCAGGTCTTCCAATACTGACTATTTTGATCTATTGCCATGTTTGCTAATTTTTTTAACAAAATATGAAGTGAAAATTAAAATTTATTTTAACTATCATTTCTCTCATTGGTGACTTAGAGGAATCTTTCATGTGATTGCAGATAATTCGTGATTCTTCTTTTGAAAACTTCTCATATATTTTTGACCACTTCTCCACTGGGGAATGGCTCTTGGTTTTATATATGTTTGTATTAATTGCTTATATATCAGTTGGTCTGAAATTGTCATAACTATGGTCTGAAGAAAAATGAGAGGTAAAATACATTAAATGCTTTGAGATCCCTGGGGAAAAATGCACTACTGAATATCTTAAACACACACACACACACACACACACACACACACACACACACACACACGGAAAACAATTCAACTTTATAAAGGCAATTTGTATTATTACTGTAAATGCTTTGAATTTCTGCTGTGATTCTATAGAACAGAATTCCCCATTTAAAAATTCTTCTTTCAGAGTAGTTCCTGTACATGTACCAAAATTATACAATGTGCTTTGAGAGTGGGAAGAGTAGCAAGAGCTTTGGGTGCCTTTCTAATTATTAATATCAATTAAGGCATAAAACAATGTGCTCATAAACGGTATTGACAGCCCTCAGTCAGGATTATATTATATTATAACCCGGCATCCAGACTTGTGGATCCCCTGCATGTTTCTGGTTGTTACTTGCATTACACAAATGGAAGAGAAGGTGGGAACAAGGCCCTCCCTCTCCTGTTACTCATATTCCTCTCTCCATACCTCACCCGGGGTTCTGTACCCAAGAGGTGCTTAATAAGTATTTTTCTACTTCATCAAGTGAAAATGTGAGTTAAGAACTGTAATAATCACTTTGGTGTATAGTACCTGGTAGTTGCAAGAAATGTAATCACAGGCCAAGGTTGTAGGTATATCTTCAGTGATCTGAGTATGATACGTGGAGCTAGTTATAGTCTGTTCCATATACTAATCAATCAGCAGTTATTGAGTGCTCACACCATGACTTGGCTCTAGGAGATGTAATTGATTCTATAAGGATAAGAAAAAGACAGTAGCATCCCAGTGTGACTAATAATGGAGGTGGCTATAATTTGCGTTGGTCATAACAAGTTAATGTTGAAGTGAGATGGCAGGGTACCAGGAAACAGTTGAGGCCTGTGATAGAGCCAGGCAGCAATTGCCCACTTCATCGTGTAACCCTTGAGGATATGATCTCCTCAGGGACTCAGTCAAATGAACATTTACTAAGCATCCACTCTTGCTATCTGCCCTGTTAGTGCCATGGCCACCCCTGTCCTCCCTATCTCACCTTCCTGGCTCACTCTCACCCCCGTCACCAATCTGTTGTCAAATCCTGTCAATCTTACCTTCATACAGTCTCTCATGTACACCTCCTGTTTTCTGACACTACCACCACCCAGGCACAGGCTGTCATGGCCTCATACCTGGGCTATTGCCACAGCCTTCTGATTGGTCTGGTGCTTCAAGTGTCCCGTCATGCAGTCCATTAGTTGTCAGTGCAGGTCTGAGATCTGACCGTGTCATTTCCCTATTTAGTAAACTTGGGTGGCTCCCTATCACCTCCAGAATAAAATTGAAAAGCTCCCCTTTGGCTTTTAGAGCCCTTCATAACCTGGCCACTTCCTAGTTTTCCAGGCTTCTGACACCTTACTCCCCTGTACGTACCCTTATGATCCAGTGATACTGGTCTCTTTGCTGTTGTTCACTTATGACACTCTATCTTCCGACTTTTCCAGCATTTTCCCTGGCTTTCTCCACAGGCCTGGAATTCTTGCCCGGCTCCATTGGCTTCCTTCAAGTCCCAGCTAAAATCCTACCTTCTATGAAAAGCCTTTCCTGATCCTTCTTAATACTAGTACCTTCTCTTGGTAGATTATCTCCAGTCTATGCTGTACATATCTTTTTTTATACGTAGTTGTTAGCTGGCAGCTAGGTGACTCAGTGGATAGAGCACTGGCTCTGTTGTCAGAAGACCTGAGTTCAAATGTGGCCTCAGGTACTCACTAGCTACATGACCTTAGGCAAGTTAACCTTAATTTGCCTTAATGTACTGGAGAAGGAAATGGCAAATTACTCTATCATCTTTGCCAAGAAAACCCCAGATGGGTTCATGAAGACTCAGCACAGCTAAACAACTTCAACTCTTCAATTAAACTGAGAAGGGAATGAGGGTGAATTAACCCTTTTTTGTATCATGGGTCCCTCTCCCTTTGGCAAGGGTGGTCCTTTGAGCCCCTCTCAGAATAAGGATTTTTTTCTTTTTAACAAGAGACTTTTAAAATTCTTTTTGTCTTTAGTTCTTTCCCTTTCTTTATATTCTCAGTGCTCACCACAATACCTGGCACATAGCAGGCATTGAATAAACTCTGCTAAGTGCTAAAAGGGCTTGTTCTTTCACCTTGTTCCATCCATGACATGTAAATAATAAATGGAGGCATTCAGAGGACTTCACCCCCAGGAAAGCTCCCAACTTTGCACTGGACATCCTCCATGGTGATGGAGGCCAACCTTTGGCTGGCCCATTGGCTAAATGGAATGGACCCTGTCCTCACAGTGGGGTTATAACAGATGCACAATAGTAAATAATATCATTTCAGGAGGTAAAGAGAATAACTGGATACCTGAGGAAGGTTGTGACCAATGTGGTGACTTGGGAGCTAAGCCTAGTGGTGAGGGGATATGGTCTGGAGAGCACTGGATTTAGAAACCTAGGGCTCAAATCCTGCCTCAGTCATTGAATCCCTGTATGACCTTGGGAAATTTCTCTGGGCCTAAATTTCTTTATTTGCAAAATGAAGATCTTGGAATCAATGACCCTTAAGGTCTCATCACCTTAATATTTTGAATCCTTGTTCCCATCAGGCTCTGCTGGTGTAGAAATGATTCCTTTTAGTCATTTCACCTTTTCCAACACCAAAAAGCTGTCCGTGGCTTATTCCTTTAGCTTTGGTTGTGTGGGAGGTCCTGATCTGCTCAGTTGTTTGTGGGAGATCATCAGTTATCTTTCCTTAGCATCACCAATTATAGAATAGACTTTAGAGACCACCATCAGTTCATGGGGTCTGCAAACGTGGTGTTGAAAATCTTTTGATAAGTGGTTTCCTTTGTAATCTAATGCTTTTTACTGCATGCATTTAAGACTTATTCTAAGAGTTATTCTCCAACTGATAGCAGGTAAGAATGAATATGAATAGGCAATTTTTAGAGGAAGAAATCAAAACTTTTGATAGCCTTATGAAAATCACAAATAATTAGAGAAATGGAAATTAAGTAACACTGAGATTCCACTTGGCACTCATCAGATTAGCAAATGCTAGAGGAGATGTGGTATATCAGGTACCCTAATGCACCGTTGGTGGAGCTGTGAAATAGTCCTACCATTGTGGAAAGCCATTTGGAAGCATGTGCGGAAAGTGATTAAAATGAGCATGCCCTTTGACCCAGCAGTACCACACTACTAGGGCTATACCCTAAAGAGATCAAAGAGGAAAAGGACTCATGTCAAAAATATTTATAGTCGCTCTTTTTGTGGTGTCAAACAGACATCAATTCTGCATCAATCACGGAATGGCTAAACAAATTATGGTATATGAATATGATGGAATACTATTGTGCTGTAAGAAATGCAAAGTGGAGTGAGCAGGGCAGAAGAACATTGTACCCAGTAACAGCAGTATTATAAAGATAATCATCTTGGAAAGACTTAGTAACTTTCAGAAACATAATTAACCAACCACACTTCCAATGGACTAATGATGAAAAATGCTCTCCACCTCCAGACAGAGAACTGATGGACTCAGAGTACAGATTGAAGTGTATTTTTTTCTGTCTTTTTCTTGTCTTTTTTGGAGGAACATGGCCCATGTTGAAATTAGTTTTGTATGACTATGCATATTTGTAATAGGTTTTATTTTTATTGCCTTCTCATTGGGTGGAGCAGAGAGTAGAGAGAGGGAGAATTTGGAACTAAAGACAAAAAGAATTTTAAAAGTCTCTTGTTAAAAAGAAAAAAATCCTTATTCTGAGAGGGGCTCGAAGGACCACCCCTGCCAAAGGGAGAGGGACCCATGATACAAAAAGAGGTTAATTTACCCTTACTCTTCTAGTACACAGTTTCCTTATCTGTATATCAGGAATAAAAATACCTTTCCACAAATTTGAAGGGTATAGTAAAGATAAAATGAGATATAAGTTTTGCAAAAGTGCTTTGGAAAGCATACACAAATACAGATTGTTATAGTGAAGGGTGAGTTTTAGGAAGATAGATGTGGTTCTAGTGATTTGGGGGCAATTGGAATCAAGAAGATGAGTTGAGGGCAGCTAGGTGGCTCAGTGGATAGAGTTCCAGCCTTGGAGTCAGGAGGACCTGAGTTCAAATCCGGCATCAGACACTTGACATTTACTAGCTGTGTGACCCTGGGTAAGTCACTTAACCCTGATTGTCTCACCAAAACGCAAGAAAAAAAAGGATGAGTTGAGACACTGTTGTAATAATTTAGGCATGAGGTCACAAGGTTGGCAGCAGATAGTGAATGGAAAGGAAGGGCTGAGTCTGAAAGGCATTTTGAAAGAAAGCCAACAGGAAATTTTGGTTCTGTGTGTCTTGGGGTGAAGCCTCTCGAATGGGAAAATACAGGGAGCATTGATGAAATGAGGCTGCTGAGAAGACAGAGCTGGCTAGGGGCAATGGGGAGAAGACTGGTCTGTCTCAGTACATGTTCAGTCAAAGTATTCTGGAGGTAGCTGAAAATGTGAGGTCAAAACTCAGGAGGGAAGTTTAGTTAATAGAAATAACTAATGTTGACTTAGACTTACTATGTGCTAGGCACTGTGCTAAGTGCTTTACACTTGATATCTCACTTGATCCTCACAATAACCCTGAGACATGGGTACTGTTATTATTCTCATTTTACAAATGAGGACACTGAGATAAACTAATTAAGGGACTTGTCCAAGGTTTCATACCAGTGTCAGTAGGATTTGAACTCAGGTCTTCCTAACTCCAGACTGGACACTCTGCCACCTAACTGCCCCTACTTTAGTCTGGTTATATTTGGTGATTGTTAGTAGAGATAGAAATGAAAATTGGTAAACAACCAGATGAGTGTTGTTTGCCAAGGGGATGCTCACAAAATACAAGGCATCATCTTTTAGTGGCTGCTCGCCAGGGCTGTCCAGATGATGTCAGAACATTGAGCTGAAAAATAGGACATTTCAGCCAATCAACAGTTGTTGGTGAAAACCAACCAGTTTGTCAGCTTTTTCTCCCTCTTTATTTCAGCGCATTAATTCTACTGAGTAGCTGTTTTGACACCATGTGAGTATAACCCGAGATTTCTTTGCATGTCAAGGAGTGAATCGAAATGCCAAGAGATGCCAGGAATTCTCTGTCCTAGGTTTTGGCTTCCAAGGCACCCTCTTCTCCTGTTTTCTCACTGACTCCAACTCACTGTTGAATTGCCATGAAGTATTTCAGGAGGCTAGGCTTATCTTGGTTCCAGCCAAGAGGCATGGGGATAGATCAGTGGGCCCAGGAACTCTGCTGAAGCATAAGCCTGAATGGTTTGGCCCAGACCTAGGCCTTCCTGATCTCTGGACGACGGAAGCCATTTGGGCTCCCACCCTGAAGATTAGGGTTTACTTTGGGACGGTCAAAACGTCCTGGAGTAAGCCAGGCATAACCTATAATTAGCCAACTCATTCGAAGTCAGAAGTTTATTTTTTTCTGGACAAGTAACACTTAGTGAACTCTGTCATTAGAGTAAAAAGAGCATGGCTCCCACTGAAGAACACTGCTCCTACGTTCCAGGCTCAAACCAAAAGGAGCCATGGGCCCTGATTGACTGCTTCCCAGCTACAAGAGCTAGAGATTTTGAGAAGTGCGGAACAAGCAAGATGAATTAGAGCCTCATCAGGAAGGCTCCCTTGTCTTTAGAAATTGAGAGCAGGAGAGAAAAGGTTTAAGCTATATTAAAACTTGATGAAAACCGTGCGTGTACCTCCCACTGTATGGAACAGACATACTTGAGCAAAACTGCTTCAGAAGTGGTTTCCTTCAAAGTAAATTAGTCTATGGAGTGAAGAAAGCAGCCCTAGAACTCTGCTAAAAGGCAGCTGAAATCAGATTGGTTGCAGTAACCAATCTTAGTCCTGAGAACAGTTGATGAAACAACTGCCCTTGTCAGAGAGATGGAGGGGCCCATGGATGCAGATGTACACGCTATCAGATGGGTTGTTTTGTCAGACAGTTATTTAGCTTTTTTGCTTTGTTTTAAGGAGGGAAGATATATTGGGAAATTACTGGGATGGGAAAGGCATCAATAAGACTTTTTCTTTTAAGCATGGCCTATTTTTACATTGAGTTCTATTATAACATAGAAGTACATTTCCATTCAACAGAAGGAGTGGAAAGCTTTTGGAAGGAAAAGCCAAAAATATTCTGTCTGGCTCTATAGAGTACTTTGTATTAGAATAGATCAATAGTGGTTTGCCTGCTAGCAGTTAACGGCGTCTTCCCTTCTAAGATTACCCTCCATCCACCGTATACGTTCTGTGTTTGCCTACTTATTGATATTATCTTATTAGATTTAGAGCTCCTTGAGAATAAGGGCTGTTTTTTACCTCTCTTTGTGTCCCCAGCACTTGGCCCATAGTAATTGCTGCGGGGGGCAGAGCCAAGATGGCAGAGTAAAAGCAGTGACTTGCTTGAGTTCTCCCCCAAATCCCTCCAAATACCTGTACATAATGGTTCTAAACAAATTCTAGAGCAGCAGAACCCACAAAAAGACAAGAGTGAAACAAATTTCCAGCCCAAGACAACCTGGTTGGTTGGTTGGAAAGGTCCATAGTAATTGCTGCTTAAATGCTTTTTGATTGATTGTCATCAGCTAGAAAACTGAAACTGTTTAAAAAGTGTGGAAAGTTTCCTTCTCTTTTGTGAAGGGCCATCAATGGAGGTAGAGCAGTTAGTATTTACTGTGGAGCATCATTCCTCTTCCCCTCTATTCATTTCATCTTTAAATGTTCTGGTTGCAGCATCAATGAAAAGATGGGAAAGGTGCCTGTTAACACTTGGCTCTTTCCTACCCTTTTGGAGGCTGTCCTAATGGAAGGAGTTGGCCCATCCAGGTTTTAAGTGGTTTATAGCTAGCTGTACACGAGCAAGCCATCACAGGCTTCTGATGATGCCATTTGGTCCCTAAGAGCCTGAGGTTTTCCACTGCTACTCAATAAATGGGTAATACCCTAGAGTAAGGTTTCCAGGGTATTCTGTGGATTTATGGGCCTCACAGCATGAAGCTGGTTAGATGGGTTATACAGTCTGTTCCTGTGGAGGGAATACCCACATCACCAAGATCATGGAACCATTGAAGTAATGAATCTAATATCCTTGTTAGAATATTAATGGCCTTATCAACATCCACAAGGATACTAATCTTTACTCATATTGATAAGCCTTTAAGTCTCTGGATTGAAGCTGCTTTGTTTTATGACTATCATTTATAGGCAGTGAAAAGAAAACTGTACATAGGAAGGTCCCCAGGCTGTTGATCATAGACTGAGAGATGGAAGGAACCAGAGAGGGCTTTAATTCCACTGCCCTCATTTCATTGCCCTGGAATTGAGGTGCCCAGGGAGAGGTTAAGTGACTTAGCTGGAATCTGAACCCAGGCCCTCTGATTCCAAATACAGTACTCACTGCCTCATAAATATGGGAGCTGTTTGCATATGTACAGTATACTAAATTCAATGGAGCTTCATGGAATCTGGCCTTGCAGGGTTGGAAGGGTCCACAGAAGCCACCCATTCAAACCATACCTGAAAAAAGAATCACCACTAGAGTGTAGCTGATGAGTAGTCATCCTGCAGGCTCTACTTGAAGGCCTCCAATGGGGGGGGTGGGAGAAAGGGGTGTCCTGATCCTCCCAAGGTCCCCCTGATCCATTTGTGACTATTCTGGGAAGATGCGAAGTTGTTTCCCTCAGATCAGCCCTTTGTAACTTCTCCCCATTAATGGCTCCTGGTTCCATCTTCCAGAACTAAGCAGAATAAGGCTGATGCCTCTTGGCAGTGCAACCCTAAAGACTGATGGAAGATGCATATTTCCCATTTCATCCTTGTATGGCATGCTTTTGTTGTGGGTTCCCTTCTAAAAAGAAACTATCCAAAACCAATGAAAACATCATTTTAGAATTCTAAACAATGGGCGTTTAAAAAATTTTTGTCAACTTGACAGTCGTCAACAAACACAAAAATTTAAGATGCAAAGAATAGAGATGAGGCTCATAAGAAACTGAACTTCTCTAATGGTTTTTTTTTCCATTTTTTATTTTATTTTATTTTATTTATTTATTTTTGCTTAGGCAATTGGGGTTAAGTGACTTGCCCAAAATCACACAGCTAATGTTATGTGTCTGAGACTGGATTTGAACTCAGGTCCTTCTGACTCCAGGGCCGATGCTCTGTCTACTGTGCCACCTAGTTGTCCCTCTTGCTACTTTTCCTGCCATATCTCTCACTCCATACCAATCCATCTGCCTCCCCCTTTCTTTGGGTAGAATCCCTGCTCTAGAACAAGTCCGTGTATACCAGCCAAGCAGACGAATGCATCAGCAACACTGGAGAATGCACATCCAATTTTGTGCCTCTGATCACTCACCTCTTAGGCCAGAAGGTGGAGTAACCCTTTCATGACTGGTGTTCAGCAGGCCGCATTGGTTGCTGCTTTGGTTATTAGAGCTCTGAGGGCTTACCTTGATTGTTCTGCAGGACGCCCTGGTTTCTTTCCATCTGGACATCATCCAAAACATCTTCACACCCATCGTACTCATCACCAACCCTGCTGTTCATGCCTGTTTGCTTTTCATCTCTGTCATTGAGCTTCTAACTCTTTTATTTAGCTAGTCATTTAAGCAACTTTATTCTTATTATCATCTTAATTGAACATCATATAATAGTAATGTGCTAATAATATAAACGTGGCACTTCAGCCATTGCAAAACATTTTGTATACATGATCTCATTGATCCCCACCGCCAAGTGTTATTAGCATGATTTTTACAGATAGGGAAATTGAAGTTTGGAGAGATGTGGTGAGTTGCCAAGGGCACATTTATCTTCTGTGGCTGGCAGGTTTCAGATCCTGGCCCAGTTTTTCTGCCTCCAACTCCAGGACTCTTTCTCCTCTTCTGCAGTTGCTTCTTTGCTGCTGGCCTTACCTGCATTCTCCCATTATAAAAAAGACTAATAGATTCACTGGGCCTTTAATCCAGCTCCCCTAGTTTTCTGTCCCTCATAGTGAGCCTGATTGAAACTGACTTGTGGCCTCTTTCTTTGCCTAGTAGGAAGCTCCATAATCTGTACAGACCTGCCCTTTCTGCCCTAGGCACTTAATATAGTAATTGGCCAGGAAGATCATCCCTAAAATAGACAGGGGGTCTCAAGAAAGATGCTTTGGGAAGGCTGCTGCTTGCATGCCCTTCCTCTCCCCCACCCTCCTTTGAGAGGTCCTTGAGATAGCAGCAATACTGGCTGATTAAGGAGAGATGGGGAAAATGTCTTTCAAGGGGAGACCTGTCTTTGCTTTTTTTGTCAGAAAAGGTGGTAATACTGATGTAGACTAATTAAGGTGGCACAAAGGGTATTTCAGGAGGGCAAATACGGGAACATGTATCATCTTGCCTATTACATGGAGAGTCAGCTTATCATCTCTAAAAGACATGAAAGTCTTGAAAATGTTCTACTTAGCAAAGGGGGAAGTTTTATGCACAAAAATATCCTTTAGAAGATGATTCATATTTTTAAAAAAATTAAAAATATTTTGCAATCACATGAAATAAAGTGGAAAAGGGGGCCAGAACTCAGAAGACTCCAGTTATCCCAATACTATAATTTATAACAATATAATTTAACATGCATTTATTATGTACCTACTATATATGTGTAAGGGACAGCTAGGTGGTACAGAGAATAGAGTACCAGGCCTGAAGTCTGCAAGACTCATCTTCCTGAGCTCAAATTTGGCCTCAGACACTTACTAGCTCTGTGACCCTAGGCAAGTCACTTAAATGTCCTGAAGAAAAAAAAGATATGTATGCTAGGCACTAGAAAGAGGTACAAAGGTAAACTGTCCCTTTCCTTCTAGGTGCTTAAATTCTTTGAGGGGTGGGGGTATGGAGTGACTATTGAATACAAACAGATAGGTGTATCCTAGATAATAACATCCACAGATAAGTATGGATAGGATAATTTGAGGAGCAGTGAACTCAACAGAAGCTCAATAAAGGCCTCCGGGAGGAGTGGTACCTGAGCTAAGCCTTTGAGGAAGCGCAGGGTTCTCAGAGAGACATGAGGAAGGAATGCTTTTCCAGGTCCAACCTAGGTTATAGCTTATACAAATACCCAGAGAAAATTCTGCATTCAGGAAAAAGCAGGTCATCTACTGTTTTAGCTGGATTAGAGAGAGAGAGAGAGAGAGAGAGAGAGAGAGCTCAAAAGGAAAAAAAAAATAATCTTGGGGGTGGGAGGTGGGGATGCTGTGGAGCCAGATCATGTCAAAGGCTATAAATGTCAGTCTGGGGAGTCTGAGGCGAGAGGGTTGGGAAGCCTTCTGGACAAGAGAATGACCTGGTCTGATGTGTGCTAAGAAAGATGAGTCTGGTGGCTAGGTAGAGGTTGAACTGAGAGGGGAAGCACTGGGAGCCAGGAGTTCAATTCGGTTGTGGCCTAGGGTGATGAGGGCCTAAAATATAGGGATGACTGAGTAGAGAGAAAGGGGCATCGGAAGGTAGAATAGACTGGATATGGGGAGTGGGGGAAGGGGAAGGGTCTTGGATGCTGCTGATGGTGCATACCTGAGCCACTGGAAGGGTGGTGGTGCCTTGGACAGAAATAGGAGGGGAGTGGCTTGAATATTGAAGACAGACTTCACTGTGGGTAGGTTGAGTTTTTGATGCTTTCTGGACACTGAGTTGGAGGTTCTGACAGGCCTGGAGTTGAGAAGAAAGGCAACGTCCCTGACTGTGGGGTGGGGAGCCCTCCTAAATGAGGGGGATGGAACAAGTGAGACCCAGGAAATGCTGAGCTTGGCCTCGTCAGAACTCTGGCCCTCCTCCTCCTTCTCCTCCTCCTCTTCTTCTTCCTCCTCTTCCTCCATGGCTGGGGTCTTTACCTGGGGTGACGGATGAGGAGAAGGCCACAGAATCAATATTTATTTTGGGTTGCTTCATTGAGCTTTTCACACCAGTTATTTCATCCGTGACTGATTTGAGCATGTTTCTTTATTGCATTAGGTAGGCAGGCCTGTGAGGCTTTGTGAATTTAAGTCAGCACAGTGCAGTATGTATTCTTTTTATCAATACAAAGAACCAGCTGGTAGCAGTGAGGTAGGTGAGGGATAGCTGGTGGTGGCTTTTTGTCTTTTTTGCTTGGATTGCATTTATCCTGATACGTTCTGTATGGGTAGAAAGTCCTTATTGTCTCTAGGTAAGGATTATTATAAGTTTGTTTATGTGTTGGCTTAAACTTTGGTGAAACTGGGAGTTTGTGCAAACATCAGGTTGGGTGAAAAGGCTCCAGTTTCTGATCCCTTAAATATGGGGTGTGGTGGCAGTGGGGGGTGGGGATTGGGGGTTGCTGAGCATTCAAAGACCATTCAAAGAACAACGTTTGTTCTCTTTGGCATTCCCCTGGAACCCTTCTCTTTAACTAGCCTGGTGCTCTTTTTCTCCTCTTGACCTTTCCCATCAGAAATGACCAACTGGTTGCTGTTTAGTGGTTCCAAAACCAAGATTCATTGTTCCTCAGTATGCCTTCTAAGTGATGTAGAATTTGCCATTTGTCTATGAAACACTGATTGTGCCAGACCCACTAGTGGTGGTTGTGGGGGTGAAAGAGCCTTCCCAAATTAGCTGGAGTGCCTACCTCCTCTCCTTCTCTAGGGGAACTCTTACTATCTACATAGCTCTAAAGCTATGTAGATATCATATCATCCTTCCCTGCCTGTGATGGTGGGAAGATGGGGCTAGTGGAATATTAGTTAAAGCAGAAACCTGAAGATCCATGGTGGGAAGGAATTCTATCTTGTTACTCAAAGTACAATCCAGGGCAATTGCTACTGAAAGGGGTTGGGTGGGGCTTGCCTCCTCCTTATTAGCTTGGTACAGTGTGTGTTCTGTTTATCTGAAGTGCAAAAGACTCCCGCCATCTACCTCAGGCCCTTATCACTTCTCACCATAGACTAATTGGATTACCAGCTTCTGGTGTCTCCCTGTTCCCATCTATCTTCTTCATAGCTGCCATCTGAACCTTCCTAAAGCACAAGTCTGTCCTTGACATTCTTTCTCTCAAGAACCTTTGTTGACCCCCCACTGCTTCTAGGAAAAAAAAAAATAGGAACTCCTCAGCTTGGAATTTGTCTCCTCTATGGCCCTTCCATTAGCTCAGCTCCAAAGCCTGGGGGGGAAAGTACGAAACCTATGACTTTGTCTTTGCTTATCTTGTTTCTGCTGAGGAATCTCTGAAGGCCTGGAACGGAGTAAAGAAGGAAGGAGGGCTTGCAGACCTCCCAGAAAAGACCCAGCTGTTTCTCCTGCCTTTAGAAGTGACCTCCTTCCCTGGGTGACTAGGCAACCATCTGTTTTGGACAAGACAGTCTCAAATTCCACGTTTCCCCTCATCTGCTGGTCCTTTGTTAGGGGATGAGCCGGGTTTCGTTGTCCTGTCTCTCTGTTTTCTTGTTTCTCCCTCCCAGGTACGGGACAAGCAGTGAATCCTGGGATATCACCTTGCTCAATGAAGCTAGTGCTGATGACCCAGGTGGCACTTCCTTCAGTGTACTTTCAAGGTCTCTGTTTTGGTGAGGTTAATCTCTCCACCAATAAGGATTTCAAACCCCTTTGTGCTTTAGACTGTTATTATAAGGAGTTGTTTTTGGACCATGAGGAAACTCCTTCTCCCAGTGCACATCAGTAACCGGGCTGTAATTTAGTCTTAGGGTTGCCTGGAATGTAGATGGCCCTGGAGATCACTCAGTGTATCGGTTTTTGTTTTCGTTTTTGTTTTTTTCATTCTTTTGGAGATTCTTTTTTTTTTTACTCTTTGTTTACCTTTATTTTCCCCCCACTTAATAGTATTTTATTTTTTCCAATTACATGTAAAGATAGTTTTCAACATTCACTTTTGTAAGATTTTGACTTCCAAATTTTTTTCTTCCTCCCTTCCATCCCCCTCCCCAAGATGGTGTGCAATCTGATACAGGCTAGGTGTAGCGTTGGTTCTTAGAGCATGGTTAGGAATCCTGGAGATCCTTGCAGGGGGTCTGCAAAGTCAAAACCATTTTTATAAGAATACTAAGATATTTTAATTTTGAATGTGGTAAATATGAATAGATATAACCTATATAAACACAAGTTCTTTGAGGGGCTCAATATTTTTTAGGAGCAGGAAGTGGTCCTGAAACCACAAAGTTTTAGACCTGCTGATCTAGTCCACTCCCCTCCTTTTTTAGATGAGGAACCTGATGGGGGAAGTGATTTGTCCAAGGTCATACTATTAGTAAGTAAACGAGCTTGTATTGTTTTATAACCTTACTGTAAGTTTTTCCTTAGGGGGAAGCTTGTTTCAAAGTGGATAGAGTGCTAGGCCTAGAGTCAAGAAGACTTATCTGGCTTCAGAGCCTTACTAACTGTGTGACCCTGGACAAGTCACTTTACCCTGTTTGCCTCAGTTTCCTCATCTGTAAAATGAGCTGGAGAAGGAAAAGACAAACCACTCCAGTATCTTTGCTAAGAAAACCCCAAATGAGGTCATGAAGAGTCAGACAGGACTGAAAACAAACAAAAAATGACTTCTCGCCAATCGATTATTCACGTAGCAGCCAATGGGGTTTTCTTGAAGCGCTACTCTGTCCATGTGGTCCTCCTCTTTCTGCTCACTAAACTCCATTGACTCTCTATTGCCTCTAGTATTAAACATAAATCTCTCTGTTGGCATTTACAACTCTTTCCAGCCTGGCACCAAACTACCTTTCTAGCTTTGTTAGACGTTATTTCCCTTTCCTCACTTGGTGGTTCAGCCAGACTAACCTTCCTGCTATTCCTTGGGTAATGAGTGTCTTGCCAATGGGACCCTGATCCTTCCAGAGGATGAGCAGAATCCTTGGGCATGCTCTGAATTTTGGAGCACGGCCCTTCAAATTACCCATCATTCCATCTTTCCTGAAGTTGGCCCCTTAACCTCTTCCATGGGAGTTGGCAGCAGGCAGAGCAGGTTTTGTGTGTGGGGGGGGAGGGGAGAATGGGGCTCCCATTGGGCAAGCCTATGCCATTCCATTCTCCTTTCACAAGACAGATGCATCATCTCTCTGAATCTGCATTGAATTCCTTTGCCTCTTCCTTGTCTGAAAGTACTACTGTCCCTCTACTCCTGGTTTCTCTCAAAGCTCAGCTCAAGTACATGAGGCCTTGATGCTCCTACATGTCATGACATGCCCTACCTCCATTTCTATTATTTATTTTACACACACACACACACGCACACACACACACCCACTTGTTCCAAAAGTCTTAGTGCAAGCTCCTTGTGGGACTGACTGGTCCTTTTTTGTCTTTCAATTCCCATCGCCGTGTGCAGTACTTGACACATAGTAGGTCCTCCATAAATGCTGGCTGATGAATTGACTCTATTAGCAGCATAGCTCGATGGCTGTGGCTAGAAATTTTCATCATCTCCTGCCCAATCTTCTGGGATGAAAGATATTTGGATGCCATGACTAGACTGGAAACCCCTTTGGAGCCGAGGCAAGGCCCTTTTCTAACTCTTTCTTAGGACCTAAGTGATTAATAAATAAGTACCTTTGGTTAACCTCATGTTGCCACTGCCCTATACTATTTCAGAGAGGGCCTGGTGGGTATTAAATAAACAGGCTGCTGATACTTTTATTTCGGTCCCTGGAAAGCTTCTCTTGAAGCTACTGTCTGCCCATAGACCGAGTATTGACTGTGTGCTTATGTTTGGGATTCTAACATGTGGACATGAGGAAATGGATCTCATCTACCAGAGGCAGCTTGGGTCTGCCTCTAAGGCAAAGGGCCTATTCTCGAGCAGCCATCACTCCTAAAGGCCTGCCCACTTGACTGACCCCTGCAATACAAGGAACACCTCAAAACCCTGCTGGGGAATAGGCCTTGGAAATCAACATCCTGATATTTTTTCCTAAGGGGTGCCAGAAATGGAGAATCATAATTTTTCCAGCCTTATATTTGATAAATGTGTTTGTATGTATGTATACATATATGTATATGTGCATATATACATATACATACATACACATGCACTGAGGTTTCCTAAAAGGCACCATGGTGGAATGGATAGGTGTCAGGACTTGGAGTCAGTGAATAAACCTTTATTAAGCACCTCCTATGTGCTAGGCACTGAGTACTGGGGATATGAAAAGAGGCAAGAGACAGTCTTTGCCCTCAAGGGGTTTATGATCTAATGAAGGAGACAACATGTAAACAAATGAAATAATGAGAGGGAAGATGTAATTTTCTCTCCATCAGTGTTCACAGACCCACTGAAATCTCTCCAGGGACCCCAGTTAAGAATTCCTGCTCCAACCCAGGTGTCCCCTCCCGCTTCTTAGGCATTGTCCTTGTAAAGTATACAGCCGGGAGGAGTTCAGGCGCCTCTGATTGAGGTCATCTGCACTGGGCGCATCTGATCTGCTTTATCATCACGGTTCGTTCTGTATTGGCAAAGGCAGGAGGCCTAACAACTAGGTCAGCCTGGCCTGGGCAGAGTCTCCTCACCCTTCTCTCACCCTCAAGCCAAATCTCCTGCAGCTGGTTCAGTGTTCACACTGACACCTTAAGGTCACTTCTAAGGCGCCCAGGCTTCCACTCACACCCCCTCCAGTGTATGCTCTGGAACCATTCACTTGCTCACTGGGGGTTGCTGGTTTTCAAATCATTAGGGGTGCACCAATCCAGGGCTACTGGCTCCTTCCTGTTGTGGCTTCCCCTCTCAATCACTTGTTCCCCCTTTAAGCTGCCGCCCCCCCTTCAGGTGACTTCTATCCTTGTTCTTTGGGTTAGAAAGTATTTATTGGAACGTAACGGTTTTGTGTTTTCTTTTTCCCTCTAGGCTACCCTGTCCATCCCACCCTGCCCCCCATCCCCAATTTTGGCATGTATCATTCATTGGTATATTGTTGCTATTTACTATTGTCTAAACACAACCAGTCTCTAGTAGGGCATCAGGCTCAGACCACCTGTTCAGAAAATCTGGGTGTAACAGCTGTTAAAATGGAGGGGGGTAGGTAGCTGGTAGGGGCCTCAACCTATCTGGGGTGTACTTTCCTCAACATTTAAGGATGGTTCCTTACCTGTACCCTCCTTGCACTCTGCTGTTTATATGTGTATGTGTGTGTGTGTACACACACACACATACACACACACACATTTTACATTTCTTATTTTTTGCAGTTTCACACATCTCTTTATTTTCACAGTTTTCCATGACATTTCTGTCTCTGAATTTTTTTCCGAGTTTCCATAGGCAAGACAGTGCCCCCTTCCATTTCTCTAGTGCTAGGGATGGAGAGGTGTGTTACCCCGTGTGGTATGGATGAGGACTCCTTGTTGCCTCTTTCCCAGCACTGCAGTTTCCATCCTTGGAGTTTCAGGGTAGGATGTATGTGTGGGGGAAGGGCAGGGGAGGAGGGGTACCTGTGAGAATAGCTTGCTTTCCTGCAAGATTCTGGCATTATTTTGCCATGACACGGCTGTTCCCCACCCCCCATCTGTACCCTTAACCACCTTCAGCCTGTATAAATTTTCTCTCTTTATTTAAGTCTTCTCACACATTGTCTCATGGAGGCCACCCGCTCCCCCCAGTTTATCTACCTACCCACTAAGTAAGTCAAGGCAATAATACTTACTTATTTGCTAATTTCAGCCATCAGGAAAAAAGATGAGAGCAGAAAAGTGGAAAAACCATGAGCAGCCATCAGCACCTTTTTTTTTCTTTTTCTTTTTTTAGTGAGGCAATTGGGGTTAAGTGACTTGCCCAAGGTCACACAGCTAAATCAGCACCTTTTCACTCCCATTCACTAAAGCAGATACACTCTCCTCTGTAGGATGGACTTTTAGGAACTTGGCTCAGGAATTAGAGATTTAATCAGTCAATCAGCATGTAATTATGAAGAATGTGTCAGGCACTGTACTAAGGCTCTGGGCATACAAATTCCAGGAATAAAACAAGAGAGCTGAAATTTTGATAGGGAAGACAACCTCTACACAGAATAAATATATAAAGAATAAATACAAATAAAATTTAAATTATTTTTATTTACTGGTTATTATCAAAAGATTAGCTTATCAGTTTTGTTGTTGTTTTTTTTTCCTACCACAAAAGAAGCAGTAAATGAGAAAGGAAGGACTGTTAGAAGCAAAGGCGTTGACAGATCTGGAGAAGTGAGTGACAGCTGAAAGCAAGCCGGAGCAGGTTGCATCTCTATAAGAGCACAGTTATCTTGGGCCTTTTGGTTTAAGGACAATCAGCCCTGTGCACTTCAGTGCCCTGGAAGACAGTACTTTAAGGGCACTAGACTGTAAGCTTCATCAAGGCTAGGGGAGTGGGGGGCAGTTTAATGTGGAAATCCTGGCTCCCAGAACCAAGCACAGTGCTCTGCACAAAGTAGATAATCAAGAGGTGTTTATTAAATAAATGTTGGACAAGTTACACAGTATAATATTTGATAATACTGATGACCCTAAATCATCAAGAGAAAGAAAGTAAATTTATTTGCAGTATATAATCCCATTAAGAGGGCCATGATGTATATAGTACATTTTGGAAAAATATTTGTCAGTGTTAATATTTAAATTAAAAAAATGTTTTGCTGCTTAAAAGAGTTTTGGTAAGCTTTAGGTCTTGGAATCCACTTATATCCCAGGCCATGCATGAGAAGAATTTGAATGTGGCAGAGTAAATAAAAAAATGCTTTTGGAGCTCAGAAGAACAGGGTTCAAGTTCTGTCTCTGATACTTACTGATTATGTCACCATTTTAGTATCTTTGAGCCTCTGTTTCCTCATCTGTAAAAGTGAGGGGGTTGGAGTATATGACTTTTAAGGACCCTTTCAGCTCTGGATCTCTGATCCATGTTCCTGTGATGCTATGAAATTAAGTAATCCTGTAGTATTTCACAAAGATAATCTGATGAAAGAAGGAAGGCCCCAGGAGTCTTTGTTGGACATGTTTGTTAGCCTCTTTTGCTATCCTAAAAAATAGCCCCTGAAGGAGACCTTCCCACCGTGCCTCTTCCTTCACTCTTGTGCCCTCAGATACCTTTCTGACATTTCTACTTTGCATTCTTCCTTTCTCTTCCTCTCATCGAGGCAGGGTCAAGGTGGGTGAAAGCCCCGTGGAGCAGATGGGGGCTATTTGTAGCCTGCCTGCCAAGGCCTGGCTAAGCTGCAGAGCAGCTATGGCAGGGTGTGGGGGACTGGTTTGGCACTTTGAAAACACCAGGAAACATTTCCAGTGGATGTTTCTGGAATCCTATGCCTCACACTTGCCAAGAGCAGGCTCAACAGGAGTAAAGGGTGGACGCTGTTGGCCATAGGTCATAGGCTTGCTTTTCTGAATTTGCTGGTGCTGATGGCTGAAGATTGTCAGAATCAGTGGAGGCAAAGAGCTGCCCCCATTACCCCTCCCCCCAAAAAAAACCCAAAACGACAATCCCTAAACCCTTTCTCTCTTTGTCTACTAGGTCCGTATTTATTCTTGTGGGCGGAGTCAGAATGTCTGTAGTCAGCTATCTCATAACTCATCTGTATTGTCTTATACGAAGCAATCAGCCCATGTTACAGTCTGTGATATAAACTTGTCTCTCTCTTTTTAAATTTTCAGGCGGAGGAATCTTGTAAATGTAATGGCTGGAAAAACCCCAATCCCCCGCCCACTCCTCCCCGAGCAGAAGTGCAGCAGATAATTGTCAGTCTCACTGAGTCCTGCCGTAGTTGTAGCCACACTCTCGGTAAGCATCGGACCCCACATCCCAAAGAGGCCCTGGCTTCTGTGTAACCACCATGTGAGGACAAATTTTAATCTGATTTTCCTTCAAACAGGGTAAAAGTATGGCTCCCCTGCTTGTGACGGTCTAGATCTGAGAGTTTCACGTGGGAGCCTCACTGTCCCATCGCTAACGGCCTCTCCTCTCTTCTTTTCTTCTGCTCCCTTAATAGAGCATCTCTGACCTCTGAGCTCTCTGACATCAAAGAGCTCCCCAGAATCAGAAGAGGCTTGTCAAATGAGATGAGACACTGGCCTCTGACTGCAAAACCAAAGTCGCCATCTGTAATTCCCTCATCTAATTATTGTTATTATTGCTTCAGGTTTTTTTTTTCTTGGGATCCTTCCTTGCAATGTTTTCTCATTTCTCCTTTGCCTTGATCTCTGGTGACACTAATAATCACTGATATTTATCATATTCGTGAGTTCATTTGAGCCTTGTGACAGTTGTGTGATACAAATATTATTATGACCATTTTGCAGATGGTGAAACTGGGATGTAGCAAAGTCAATTGACTTGCCCAGGGTTTCACAAATAGCGAGTGTCTGAGACAGGACTCAAACCTCTTTTGGGTTGTTATGTATAACTTCTCTGTTTGTTGTTTTAAAATTTTTATTTTCGTATTTCTTCTTTTTCACATACTTTTCTCACACCTCACAATGAGGATACCATTTTTTATCATCACAGAAAGTTAATTAGGCATTGTCATAAGAGGATAGTTTTTTAATAGCAGTAACTACTTTATCCTGGTCCAAAAGGCTAGCATTTGATGCAAAGGGGAAAAAAAAACAGTAAAATCATTTGGAATTTTACTTTCTCTTAAATGGACAAAGAAAGTCATTGGAAAAAGCTTCCCTGGTCTCATTCTTCCAAATGGCAAAAGATTTTGTGCCTGTTTTTTTTTTCTCTTTCCTGTCTCCAGAGTTTCACTCTTACAGTGGTATAGATTGATAGGGATGTCTACATTTCCTGTCCTTCAGGGGCATATAATATTAGATGTATAATTCTCGATTAGGTATTTGTCAGTTTCCATTCAGTAGCTACCATCTACCTTCCCAGATCTTTCACTTTCATTTTTTCCTAGTACTGAGTGTTCTCTCATAGTCTATAAAATGTTTGATAATGAGTGAAGTCAGGTTATCACTTTATTGCCTTTGGCCAAAGGCCATCTCAATATGTATGGGAAAGTTAGGCCTGATAAGAGCCTTATCTGCAGAGTATGTTATAGCAATAAAGGGTGTTTCTGGGCATGGAAATGTGTAAACTTTCAAGGTAATTAGTGTCATAAAATAAATAATAGATTTTTTGGGAGGAGTCCCTAGACCTGTTATAAAATTAGTGTTGGGTGATTCCTCTTGTGGAAACTCCCTCCATTCCTGCAGATTGGTTATTTGTGATTTACCCATGGTAACATAGTTAAGTGAGTCTGAGGAAGAACCTGAACCCAGGTCGTCTTATCTTCAAGGTTGAGCCATGACCCCCTCTGCCATGCCGCTTTTCATTAAACCAATATTGTCATACTCATGATTTCACCGGTCTATAAAGCTACTGTCACTCTGGGTGTTGAAATAGCTAATGCTAGAAGAAACATTTCACAAATCACAGACATAGCTGTGTCGTGTACTAAGTAAATTAACCTTTTCTAAGATTGGTCTTAATTGAATAATATTTTGGATTACTCCCAAGAAAAAACTTTGGCATGGTTCCAGACTGACAGGGTGGGTTAAAGGTCAGGAAGAAGGGTCTCTAGCTCAGAGGCTCTGCAAACACAGGCCTGTGTTGCCTTTGATATGGGGTTTACATGTGATATCATTCCATAACAATTGGTGTTTGAAGCAGAGCCACCTTCCTAGCTGTGGACAGATTGGCCCTTCTCTGGGGGCAAGTTCTCTTCCATAGGCCACCAGGCCCCCCAGCGCTGGGTGTGGCCAACTTTGGTAGAGGCTAATGTTCCCTTTTATCTTCTCAGGCTGTGAGAAAAAAAAAGCCTGGTTTTCAGTTATGTTGAGCTTATTGTGAATTTGTCATCACATTGCTGTAGGCTCTGTGCCAGGCACTTAGCCTTTCTGGCTTTCAGTTTCATTTTCTCTAAACTGAAGGGATTGAATTGAGCAGTTATTCACCTGTTTTGTGTCACGGATCCCTTTGGTGATCTGGTCAGCCCCGTGGATCCCTCTCAGACTAATGCTTTTTCAGTGTATCAAATAAAACATGGAAATTTCAGGAGGAAATTCAAGGTTTGTGAAAATCAAATTGTAATTTTTTCCCCCTTTCCCAGTTCCCAGACCCATTTGAAATCTGTGCACAAGGTCCTTGGGGGTCTGTGGATACCAGGTTAGATGCTCTCACAGATCCCTTTTAGCTCAAAATCCTGCAGTCTACCTCAAAGATGCTTTAGTAGAGATAATGCTTATTTCATGGGATTTGCAATATCTTTCTTTTTTGAGTTTGGTGGTTGGAGCAGGAGTAGTCACCCCCCTACAGTCTATTCTCAAACTCTGCAGTCCAACCTTTGATCTTATTAGTAATAAACCCAATTGTAAATCCTGCTCTGTCCTTTGACATCATTAAAATATGGAACCAATATCAGACATTCTTTGACATGGTCTTTTTTTTTTTTTTGGGTTAGGGAATGGGGTTAAGTGACTTGCCCAGGGTCATACAGCTAGTAAGTGTTAAGTGTCTGAGACTGGATTTGAACTCAGGTCCTCCTGAATCCAGGGCCAGTGCTCTATCCACTGAGCCACCTAGCTGCCCCTACATGGTCTTTAATGAAGTCTCATCAGGGCCCAACTTCCATTTCAACCATCTGTATCCTAACCCTGGAGTTATACTATTAATGACATTAGTTTCAGTTGGTGATTGTTGTGTATGAGACATAAGATTGTGAGAAGAAATATATACATTATGTATTACCTATGCATATTTGTAGTTTGTTTCTCCTTCCTTCCTTCCTTCCTTCCTTCCTTCCTTCCTTCCTTCCTTCCTTCCT
>NW_020954577.1:33956635-34089973 GCF_900497805.2 Vombatus ursinus
CCTTCCTTCCTTCCTTCCTTCCTTCCTTCCTTCCTTCCTTCCTTCCTGTCTCTTTCTTTCTCTTTCTTTCTTCCTTCCTTTCTTTCCTCTATCTGGCAAGGAAGAAGTCAGTCAGTAAATATTTATTATGTGTCTACTGTGCTAAGCACTGGGGATACAAAGAAAGGCAAAAGACAGCATCTGCCCTCAGGAAGCTCATAATCTGACAAAGGACGACAGCACATAAAAAGAAGGTGAAAAGGGGAGGGAGGAGGGGAGGCAGGGTACCCAGTGTGGGGGCATGATGAAGTCCACAGGAGTGTAGCCAGGGGAGAAATGAAGAGATGGTTGGTCAGGGCACCCTCCTTAAATGGAGGATCTGGAAGGAGAGGCTGGATTACAGCTCCTTCTCGTCCATCTGGATCTGCTCAACTCATTGAAGAGCTTTCCGTCCTAAGTCAGGCTTAAGACCAACATGTTGGGTCAGATTCCCATTTTCATTCTGTGTCACACTGTGGCTTTTGCTCTTTACCAGTAATCTCTTGTACTTTGTCATCGTCCAGATTTCCTGAACTTGTCAAAGCAAAAGCATCCCCAGGGCTTGCAAAGTTGATGTTAACTGATGCTAATCAGAGCAGTGGTCAGAACTCAGATGGCGCTTGCCTCCTGTTGTACTTGATCTGTTGACAATGAGCTCTGGAGCAATGAAGACGAGAGCGCTGGGCTGCTTCTGTGGTCGTGATGCTTATTCTCATCTCTAGAATCTGTGGCTTGCTGTCATCCGACTGATCCTCTGCATGGCCCTCAGATGCAAAGCATCTGAGGGAAGTAACATGGTGCAGAGAAAAGAGCACTAGACAGGACATTAGGAACCCCGGGTCTGAGTAATCAACAGCATCTGCACGAAAGCATATTTGATGCGAATCACAAATCCCTGTTGTTTGTGTGTTTTCAGACTTTTGCAAGCTGCTTAACCTCATTACTCTCATAGATGACCTCAGATGTACCTTAATCCTGAAATATCGGGATTCCTAATCTTGGTAGACATTTGAACAAGCTTGTCCTATTTGGAATCTGTGAGCCCTTTCGTACTTGCAGAGAAAACCAAGAGTTTGCATTTGGGGAAAGTATTAGCATTGTAAGACCATGGGTGGTAGGAACAGAGTTGGAGAGCTAGACAGAGGGAGAGGTCACTGAATTCAACCCCCATCATTTTACAAATAAGACAACTGATACTGCAGCTAAGGCGACCAAGAGTTTGATGACTTCTCCAAGGTCACATAGGTAGGGAGTCAGTGTGAGAGCTGAGATTTGAACCCAAGGCCTTCAACTCCAAATCCAGTGTTCTCTCTGCTGTACCATACCACCTGTCTTGAATGAGTTTTATTACTGGTTCAATAGAATTTGGCTTTCACTAGCATTTGTCAAGGGGCCTTGACATAAACATTACTGTTCTTCTCTTCCTTCTCTCTTTTCTTCCCCCCAGTTTTTCTGTTGCTGATGGAAATCCTGTGTTAGCACAGGTGGTTTATAGAGCAACCTCTTTCTGCAATCTCTTACTTCAAGCTAACTTTTATTATTTGTCTATGCTTTGTATATGTACACATTTATGTGAGGACCCCCAAGGGAATATAAGCTTCGTGAGTGTTGAGTATCTTCAGTGCCTGCGGAGTACCTTGTATAGTAGGTTCTTAATGTTGATTGAGTTGGATTGAATCTTTACACATTAATTAGGGGTTGCCATGGTTTTGTCAGTCCCTATATCCATTGTTGTTGTTCAGTTGTTTTCAGTCATGTCCAATTTTTTATGACCCCATTAAAGGTTTCTTGGCAAAAATACTGGAGTGGTTTGCCATTTCCTTCTCCAGCTCATTTTACATATGAGGAAACTGAGGCAAACAGGGTTCAGTGACTTCCCCAGGGTCACACAGCTAGTAATTGTCTGAGGCCATATTTGACTCCAAGCCTGGTGCTTTATCCACTGTGCCACCTAGTTGCCCCTCATATCCCTTAGATTTCAGTGAAACCTCCCTATATCTCTGTATTCGATATTATAGAAAAACAATTCAGGAGCGTGGGTTCTTAACCTTTTTTGTATTATGGACCCCTTTGGTATCTAGGGAAATTTATGGGCCCCTTTACAGAATAATTATTTTAAATGCATAAAATAAAATATAGAGGATTACAAAGGAAACAAGTTCTATTGAGATAAAATATGTAAATTTTTTTCCCATCCAAGTTTATGCACCCCCTGAAATCTATCCATGAATCTCTTGGGGTTAAGATCTTAGTGAGGTAACCATGAATATGCATGGAAGAAATAAAATTAGAGAGAAGAGAAGAGAGGAGACAGACAGACAGAAAGGAGAGCAAGAAGAGAGATGGAGGTGAGAGACAGAGAAGAGAGAGCCCACATGTCAGCTTCCTGATAGAAGGTAAATTTCCTGAGGGCAGGTACTGTTTCCTTTTGGCCTTTGTCTCCCCATTGCCCAGCACAATGCCAGGCACTTAGGGCAGGAGCTTATTAAGTGCTTAATGGCTGATTTTCAGGTCTCTGAAGTACTAAAATAATTGTTTACTGTTGGATTGTGTGCAATGGCAGCTGTTTTAAGCCTCTTCTGAGTATCCTAAAACACTTGGCTCTAATGGCAGAAACAGGAGATGCAGTAGAGTTAATCCTGTTTTGCTGCCTATAAATATATAGTACTGATATTGCCAAGAACAAGGAACTCATACCTTCCACAATTAACACTTATCTCTTTTTTTCCCCCTTAAAGACTGAGTCTTCCTATGGTTTTCAGGCTAACCCCTCGTGGGCCTGTCCCACTCTGAGTGCCACAGGTTCTTCTCTCTTTAGACAGCCTGGTTCTTCCCCCCACCTCCCGGGGGCTCACCATCTGAATGCTGAACTTGGTGAGGACACTGATCTCCTTAGCCTACTGCTGCTCTGGGCTCCTCCAGAGTGCTCTAGTGTGCTGCCAGCCTCAGTCTCCCTGGCAGCAGGGATTACGGATGAGCACCACCATTCTCAGCTCACATCTGTTTTCACCATCACTACAGGGACACTGATGCCTAGTTCTTGCCTTAAAATTGTAGAAAGGGAACACATGATTTTGGTTAGATTTTTTTTTCAACAAAGTTTTGGAAAATCATTTGCATCAGTACCTTTTAGTGACAGGAACAGAGACAGGACCTGTGATTTCACTGATCTGGAGAACTCCAGGATGGGGGAACAGTCTCGACCAATGCATGTTGGCACCTTCACTCCAACTTAGAATCATTCCAGGTATTGTAACAGATAGAGTTCTGGGAGACCTGATTTTTCCGTCCTCCCGCAGGCCCTTACTAGCTATGTGATCCTGGGCACATCGCTGAACCTCAGCCTCAATTTGATCGTCTATAAAATGGAGATAAGAAATAATAGCACCTTTTTCCCGGGATTGTTGTGAAGAGCAAATGAAATATAGCACATGCGGGCCTTAAAGTGCTAGAGAAATGCTACCTATTATTAGAGCTTAGGGGTCACAGAACCAGTATGGAGCAGAAGGAGGATGTGAACCCTGTTCTTCCTGGCTCCAAGGCCTACTCTGTCTCCAATATGCCACAGCTCACCACTACCAAATTTGAATAGGCCTTAATTACTCCTCTGGGTAGGACTAGAGAAGTTCTCAACATTATTTCATGTCTTGGACTCCTTTGGCAGTCTGATGGTACCTGTGAATTCCTCTGAATAATATTTTTAAATTCATAAAATTGAATATATAACAAAAGAATCAAATTATGGGAATAGTTATAAATTATTTTTTAAAAAAGTTCACAGGCTGCAAGTTAAAAATCCCTAGAGGATTTCTACAGGCTCAGATCCTACTCATTGCTCTTACCCAACTCCTCACATCCCTGTACACCCCCCTACTACCCACCTTTGCAATGATGGAGGATAATACAGACATAGCACATGGCGCACATGGAGATCTAGTCTTCCCTCCATCTATCTATTTGTTCAGCAAACACTTATTAAGGGTCCATATAATGTTGAGAATGCTTTGCCAGGCTTTGTACTTGGCATTGAGAATGGAAAACAAAACAAAACTATCTCTGATATCCAAAGCTTTTGCCTCATTCTGGGGATGGGGGTGGGGATGGGAGAGCCACACTTTGACAGGAAGATAAATACAAAATGCAGATTATCTGTGATATTATATCGGGGGTGGGGAGGGTGCTAGCAACCAAGAGGATCAGGACCTCAAAGTCAAGTCATCTTAGCTTAATGCAGCCATGTTATGTGATCCAGCCACCAACACAAGTGCCCCGAAATTGCCAAGTGGGTTGGCGGGAAGATATTTGAAAGCCACATTATTTTCTGCTTACCTAATAATTGCTGCTTGCTATGGGTGAATGGGTAAGTGATTAATGTAAGGCTAAGCTGATGTGTGTTTATAATAAAATGGGTAGCAGTTTTTAACCTGCTTCAAAAGAGCCCAGCTATGTGCCTAGACTTTGGTTCTAAACTTTTTCCTGGTTGACTGGGGCAATGGGAGAGGGTGGGGAGGGGTCTGTTTTTTTCTCCATATGAGATTTTCAGCTTTAGAAGATGAAGCCATATTAAAGCTGCTGGAGTCTGAATATCAGGTTGTAGGTGCCCTGTAAGCCTTCAGTAGGTTTCTTGTAATGGCATCTTCACTGGCATCCTTACTTCTAGCCCCCATCTCAGATCCTATGAACGTAAAATCTCTTTGAACCCTTAGTGTAGAACGATATCTAATAACATAGCATAAAAGCAGAAATCAGTTAGTAAACCTTAAGTGCTTAATAAGTGCCCATGTATATAGTATTCCAATAATAGACATGCACACATTGTGATCTCTCTCCCCCTCCCCCTTACCCCCCCTTCCTCTCTTCTTCACCTTCCCCCCTTATATACATACATAGACATATATAGATAGATATATAGCTATATCAATATAGCTATATATAGCTATAGATCTATCTTTATAGACATATAATCTCTCTCCTTCCTCCCCCTTCTCTATATATACACATATATATTATACATATATAGTTATATTAATATAGCTATCTAGCTATATATCTATATCTTTCTCTCTAGTTATACACAGGTACACATACTCAAATACACATATAGGACTGTCAAACTTTTCCAAACTGCAGGGCAAGGATGTCTTAAATGGTGAGTGAAGTTGGTGTCTGGAGAGGGTCCCACAGCCAAGGTGACCGTGCATTTCCTGTTTCTATTAACAGCTGCCTTGGGATTCTTGGCAATGCTGTCTTGGCATGTTACTGTCTCTTAACACCATGGGTATTTTCAAGCCTGACACAGCACAAAACAACTGAGCTGAGTTCTTAGAGAATCTGAAAGCAAAGAAAAGAATTTTCCTTTTTACCATAGGGGAAACCACCCCCCCCAACAAACAGAGAGAGATGGAATTCTCGGAGTAATTCAGAGGGGTAGCTGTGTATTTGGTCATTCTCAGAATCCGAGTTGAGCTGAGCTTGGCGGCCATGTTGTCTAACTTGTACCTGACGAGGGAGGGCCCCTTCTTCAACACCTCTGGCAGCTATATCCAGCCTTTGCTTGCAGCTCACCAGTTGGGCGGAACCTATCATTTCCTGAGGCAGCCCACAGCTTTTGGAGCTCACTAACAGTTGGGCAGTTTTTCCTCGTAGCAAAGCCTAGATAAGTCTTTCTCAGGGAGTGAATAAGCTTTTCCTCATGTCTTTCTCCCTGAAACTGCCTGTAGTTTTGCCCTTTGAGGCTAAGCAGAATGTATAATCCTTCCACAAGAGAGCCCTTCAAATATTTGAAAAAGGCTCTGTGGTTACCTCTTCTCACCCTCCCTCCTTCCTGAGTTTTCCAGGCTAAACATCCATAGTATAAACAGAGTGACATGGTTTATTGGGTACTGAACTAAGGAGTCAAGTAGATTTGAATTCGAAACTGCTTCAGATACCTACTAATTGTGTGATCCTTTGAAAGTCACTTAACCTGGCTGTACCTCAGTTTCCTCATCTGTAAAATGGTAATAATAACAGGACTTACTTCACAGGGTTGCTGTGAGGATCAAACGAGATATTTGTAAAATGCTATGCAAGTCATAAAGTATTATGTAAATGTTGTTATTTATAGATAAGAACTCAAAACAATGGAGGTAATTTGCCCAAATTAGCCTAGTTCTCTTGTCACCCTAGTTGCTCTCTTGTCTATGTACATTGAATATCCTTCCTGATATATGTCCAGAATTGACACCCCTCCAGCCCCCCACGATGTGGTTTGCTCAGGGCAAAGTTTAAGAGAATTGCAGCCTCTTCTCTGGACACTGTTTTTCTCTGAATGGGTGACAAAGTGGGTAGAGTGCTAGGCCTGGAAGACCGGAGTTCAAATTCAGCTTCAGATACTTACTAGTTCTGTGATCCTGAGCAAGTCACTTAACCCCTGCTTTCCTCAGTTTATTCAGCTGTAAAATGGTGGTAATAACAGCAACAGCACCTATGTTACAGGGTGGGTGTGAGGATCAAATGAGATAATATTTGTGAAAAGCACTTACACATAGTGCCTGGCTCATAGTGAGTCCTTATTCCTTTCCCTTCACTCCAGATTCCTCATCTGTAAAATACAGATGATAACAATAGCACCTTCCTTCCAGGGTTGTTCGGAGGATCTCATGAAATAACATTGGTTTGGCCTTTTCAAGCTTACAAATGCTGGATAAATGCTTGTCATTATCATTATCATCGGAATGCAGCAAAGGATATATTTTACCTTTTTTCTCTCTCACTAGAGTACACTTGGTGCAAGGGGGAGGGAGGCCTTTGGCATCCCTGAGACCCTTGGTGTTTGAAGAGAAAACCAGAGTTGGTCAGGAGTGATATGGACTCATTGAGTTTGAAGTTCTACTGGACCAATTTTGGCACTGGGGCTTTTGAATATCATACTTGACAGACAAGGCATGTAGTCTTACAGTTGCAGAAAGATTGGGACCAGCATCATGCCGGGCTCAGTAACTATTCGAGGGTACATTCCAGAAGTTGAAACCCTGCTAAGGCTGCCTTGGTGCAACTGGGTCTCCAATGAAGAAAAGTTGCCAGGGAAGTGAAGCGGGAGTTGGAGATGGGTGCATGAGGAGACATGCTAGGGGTTGAGGTTATTTGCATTAAAAATGTAAAGATTTGATTCACTAAAATTCATCAACATTTGTCAAATTTGTCAAAATTCATTGACAATTCATTGACATTTTCAGTAGGATGCTGGGCAGGCCCCTTCACTTCTTTGGGTCTCATTTTCTTCATCTCTTAAGTAAAGGTGTTAGACTGGAGGATCTTTAGGAATAGGACCCAGAGTGGTGATTTCATACCAGTTTATTGGTTAAAGGGAACTCCAAGGTGAGGAAACTCTTCTCCAGGCAGGTAGCACCTTCCATGCCACCTGTAGTCTTGCAGCAAGGGCTCTCAATCTGGGGTCCACAAAGTTAAAAAAAATACATATTTTGGTAGCTATTTTGCTAGAATTAGTTTCCTTTGTAATCCTATGTATTTTATTCTATGCCCTTAAAGACACTTTTCTGAGAAGGTTTTATCAGAAAAGGGGAAGCTGCCAATGGAATTCAGGAAAGTAAGCTTAAGAGCCCCTGTCTTAGAGAGTTTCTTAGAACACTGAAAGATCAAGCAGCCAGCCTAGGATCACACAGCCTTTATGAGCCAGAGGTGGGTTTCAAACCCAGGTCTTTCTGGTTTTAAGACGGACTCCCCAAAGTTGCCTTTCCATGCAATCCCTGTTGTCCTTTATCACTCCAAATCCTCTGATGACATAGATATTTTCTAAGGCCTCTTCTCGCTCTGAGAGTCCATGATTCAACATTGAGCAAATAAAGTGAGGTGGGTCTTTATGTCACATGGAGAGCTATCCAGATGAGGAATGAACTTGACTGCTGTGGGAAGGGGGTAGGATCATGGATCTGGAGCTGGGAGGGCCTTACTGGCAATCTAGTCATTCATTCTTATTGATGAGAAAATCAAAGTCTGGAGAGGTTCACTGACTTGGCCAAGGTCAAGTGGTAGTGAGAGTCAGAGGGAGGTTTTGAACCTGTGTCCTTTTGACTTTACAACTAATGTTTGTTCCCTCTCTTTGGAGGTCTTCAAGCAAAGAAAGGTAGATAGCGACTCATTGGGTATGTACATTAGAGACGGGATTCTTTTTCACTTGGAATAGATGGGCACTGAGATCTCTTCCAACTCTGAAATCTTGTGAGTTTGGGAATGGCAGCAGGTCCAGGCTGGCACTAGCCAACTGGCAGAAGCCATGGCCTGTGGATCTTGGCGCCACTGGGAGCATATTCATTGGGGAAATTGTCCAATGGAAGCAAATCAGCTTTCCAGTTTTGACATGCTTTCAGCAATGTAGGCCTAAGGTAATGAGGTGTTTTAGTCCAAGGCCGTAACAGGAAGACTAGAAAGAAAAGAATAAACAGAAGTGACACTGAGAAGAAACAGCCAACCGATTTTGGTGGCTGATTGGCTGCACAAGACTGGTGTTGTGAAGTGGAAAAGATGCTGGATTTAGAATCAGAGTCTTGGTTCATATTCCAAGGTCAGACACGGTTATAATGGTTGTCTCCCCCACTTCCAGCCCCAGTCTTTTCCAGGTTAAACCCCCCCAGTTTGAGAGGCAAAATGGCATAGTTTGTAGGGAGTCAAACCCTGCCTCAGACATTTGCTAGTCTTGTGACCCAGGGCAAGTCACTTAACCTGACTGTGCCTCAGTTTCCTTATCTGAAAAATGAAGGAGTTGGACTTGAGAGTCCCTGGCCTCTCTTCTAGCTCTGAAGCTATCATTGCATGGTCCTACGGGATAGGAAGATTAAGGGTTGAAGTGTGGAAGAAGAAAGCATTGATGTCACTTGAAGAAACAAAGCAACTAGGAGGGAGAGGAGATTTTTGTGAAATTGGAGCAGTATCAATGACAAATGGCTAGTATTTATGTAGCTCTTTAAATCTTACAGAGCAGCTTTTATATTTATCTCACTTAATAGTGAAGTGAGTGATGTTAATTCCCCCATTTTATAGAAGAGGAAACTGAGCCTGAGAGATTCAGTGACCTGCCAGGATCATGGAGCTGGCAGGCTTCCAGCTCTCAGCTTCCTGAGGCCCAATCCAGCACTCTAACCTATGCTATCTAGCTGCATTTTATAGTTGTCAGAGGTAATGACTTGGCCATAAGAAAACCCTAGAAGGCAGCTAGCAGCAAGGGATTAGAACCTGGTGTGAGCTCAGGCCCCTTCCAGATTTGAAAGGATTGTTAGCATTAATGGCGATGGTTCAGACTGTGAGAGAAGTGATCACTCACTCCAAGAGCAGGGTGAGATTTGGTGATGATTGAGAAAGGACATTAAAATAGCCAGGAAAGGGTCACATGAGACTTCTTGGGCTCTAGAAGGATCCTGGAAGGGGTCCAGTAAACAGATGTAGATCACTCCCCATTTATGTTGTACAGCAGCTTGGCTGTGGCTCCGGGGAGGTAAGATTTTGGGTTCCATCTGACTCATTCCCCAAAACAGCTATGCCAGATCCTTTTTCTTCCTTTAATCCCACAGTCCATCCTTCAGCCCCTGCTTCCAGCAGATGATCTCAGATTTCCTTATCTCCCTCTTCTCCTCCACCCCCCTCCCCCAGCCTTTCATCCTTCCCTGACTTCCTCAGCCAGAGGTCCTTGACATTTTGCTGTCCTGTTCCTTTGGCAATCTGGTGAAAATCTGCCGATGAGACCCTCTTTCACATAAGGTTTTAAATGATAAAATCCATAACATTCAACACAGAATTTAAATTATTTAAAAATATTTTGACAAAAGTTCACAGACCCCAGGTTAGGAATTGCTGTCCTAGAGGAAATTATTCCTTATCTTTCCCCCTAAAATTGACCCCCAGGATCTATGCTTCAGATGCCTTCAGATCATAGCGTCATTGAGCCGGAGCTGGAGATCACAGTGAACCTCCTTTTACAGCTGCTTGTGAAGGGGGGAGGGGTAGTGCCTTCTCCCCAACTTATCACCTCCCTTTTCTAGAATCTCAGATTTATTCCTCCCCCCACTCCTTTGCCTTCGAATATTTTTGAAACCCAGAAGCTGATTTAATCTAAATAAAGTAGGAGGGAAATGAGTAATTGCTAATGGAGCCAAACTTCTTAGAACTCATTTGCTTTACTTGAGTTTCTGTCTCATCCACAACCAGAAATGTGTGTGAAGATTGCTTTCCACATAAACTCGACCATACACTTTGAAGATTTAAACTGCTTATAAACAACAGACTTAATTTGACCAGTGTGGTGTAATGGGTGGCTCCGGGAATTTGTTGCACAACACACTGATTCCTCCCTTGGCCCAAGTTTTCTTTCAGCTCCTTGGCATTGGGGAAGCCATGGAGCTGCCCCAGAAAGACAGATGTCTTCTTCAGAGTGCTTTTTCCCCCCCTGTCAATGGCCTATATGAGAACCTTGTGGATTATTCCTCTTGTGGGAGGAAACATGGCTCCCAAAGGCCTCACTCCTCATGACCTGAAAGGGAGAAGAGAACAGTAAAATGTCTCAGGGTAGCTGCTTTAGAATGAACTCATTCAACAAATAAATGCATCTTCTGCCACTCTGTTGTTCCTTCTTTTCTCTCTGAAATAGGGATGAAATCCAGAAATCTCTCAGATACTCAGTATTTTTTAAGCCTGTGAATGGAATATCGGGGATTCTCGGTTGAACGCAAAGTCTATGATGTACCAGACTGAGCCTAGATGTTGTTACACTCATGTGTGTCTTTCTGATGTACACAGTCAGCATTTCCATAGGTTACAGTTATACTGTATATATAGTTACATTTGGTAACACAATGGGATTGAGTCTGTTACTATGATTTTCCAACTAAAGTTCTTTCCTTAACCCTGTGTGACCCTGGGCAAATCACTTCACCCTCTTTGCCTCAGTTTTCTCAACTGTAAAATGAGCTGGAGAAGGAAATGGCAATCTAACACAGTATCTTTGCCAAGAAAACCCCAAATGGAGTTATAGGCAGACATGAATGAAACAACTGAACAACAAAAAGCTTTGAAAACTTCCACATTTCTATTGCTTTTCTGACTTAAAATTCAAGAAGAAAGAGGTGTCTGTTGTATCCCTAACGTTCATTTCTTTCCCTCTGCCTGTGTACATGTTCTTTTGGTGTGTCATTCTTCTTCCTTCCTCTCCCCCCTCCCCCCCAGTATTTAATCCCTTTTGGCCTAGCCCCAGAATGCACCTTGTTCCCTTCTTAGCTCTAGTAGCCAGGATGATGAATGATAATAGTAACTTACATTTATATAGCAAGGACTTTGCATATATTATTTCATTGGGGCCTCACAGCAACCCTGTGAAGTGGGTGCCACAAGTGGTATCTCCATTTTATAGATGGAAAGGAAGCATGGCATGATTGGTAGATAGCCAGCCTTGGAGCCAGAATGACCTGGATTCAAATCCTGCTCCTGATGCATAATAGCTGTATGTCCAAGTGATGTGCCCCTCAGTACCCCTGGGCAACTCTCCAAGGCTGTTAAGTTATAGTTATGGATGAGTTGCTGCTTTTCATTGATGGAGGGAATTTCTGCATTGGGAGTTCACCACATTGATGAAATCAGCTCTGGATGCTCACAAAACCTTGATCCTCCCCTTCCCGGCCAGAAAAAAAAAAAAAGAATCATGAAGAAACTGAGGCTCAGAGTGACTAAATGACTTGCTGGAAGCTACACAAGCAGTAAATGTTAGAGGCAGGATTTGAGCCCAATTCTTCCTGACTCCCAAGCCCAGTGTTCTATCCAGTACATCATGCTGTCTCTTTGCCTGTTCTATTTATTTAAAAAAAAAAAAAGCTTCTTTGTGCCAATCTTCGTGGGAGGAATCTTTTCTGAGTTGGTCCCACTGTAGAAATTCTTTTCAATAAGAAATAACGTCCTCATAACCAATCGTGCTATAAGCATGTATTTATTGAGCACTTGTGGTATATGGGGGCTTCAAAGACTTAAGATCTTTTCATATGATCTCAGCTTGGGGTCAAAAGATACACACGTAGAGGTGTTAACTCACAGTTGAAGGCAGTATATATATTGAATGTTGTTACTACTATTCATACCTTTCTAGTTCTTAATGATTATATACATTTGAATGGTATAGATAATATGTGCTATAGAGATTCAGCAGAAGGAAATACCAGACAGCTTGAGATGGTCAGGGAAGGTTTTGTAGAGAGCCTGGGACTTGAACTTTGTCTTGAAACAGGGAGGAAGAGGGACACCATTTCCAAGAATGGAGCATCTTGTGAACAAAGGTGGTGAGGCAGCAAATGGAGGCAGCCTCCCCATCTGTCCATAAGGGTGAGATTGTGGAGATCCTTGGATTTCAGACCAAATAGTTCAGGATTTAGCCTCTGTTAGTCAGAACGTTGATCAGAAATAGCCCTCAAATCATCCCTCATCGAGTTATCCTGGACAGAATCAGAGGAGGGTTTATGGCTGAATTTCCAGGGGAAATTTTGTACAGTATCCTAGGACCCCAGTCCCCCGGTGTGACAATATATAACCCAATAGATTCACTAGAAGGCCCTCGGGAATGGAGGGGGATCTGCTTGGAGAGAAAGGTTCATTGCTTTTAAGTTTCAGTCTGGGGTCTCTAAGAATATTGTCCTATCTTGGCCCCTGGAGAAATAAGTCACTCACACGTGTTCTTTAGTAACCAAATTGGTCTTTGACCTTATGTAGGTTGGGTTGGTTCCCCCGGAACATTTGGAACTAGCATAATTATAAGAAGAAAATTATTGGGAAGACTTAGATCTTAACAGGGCTTGGGAAATTTGGGTTTCGGTCTATCGTGCATCCTGTTGAGTTGATGAGAGAATTCCTTTTCGAACAGGAGCCTTGGTGAGCCGACTGCTGTTAGCTGCCAGCTCACCTAGATCTCTTGATGCTCCCTTTCAGCTGCTCATGTGTCTCACCTGGAGAATGTGTCAGAGGAAGAAATGAACAGACTCCTTGGCATAGTGCTGGATGTGGAATATCTCTTCACTTGTGTTCACAAAGAAGAAGATGCAGACACCAAACAAATTTACTTCTACCTGTTCAAGGTAAGGGTTCGTTTTGAATTTGACGTCTTTCATGAGACTTTTCCCGGATACCGACAGAATGTCAAAAGCCCTGGAGGATGCCTTTGTTTTAAACAGCATCGTGATCTCTCAGCGTATCCAACTCCTTCCCAAAATGAGCAACCCTCCTCGTTAAAAAGAAAAGCTGTTATGGATAACAGTGACCAAATTTGACAAAGGGAGCAACCTTCTTCACCTCCTCGCCACCCCCAACCCCTACCCAAGGGAGGGGTGTGGATTTCTCCAGACATTCTCTAGGGCCAGTTTAGGCTCTTATAGTCACTCACTCTGACTTTGGTGTAGAGTTGGTTTCTCATTGGCATTGCAGCCATTGTTTCTATTATTCTCCTGGTTCTGCTGACTTGTTCCGTTGATGCAAGTTTCACATTTCTTGGAATTCCTCGTATTCGTCCTTTCTCACGGTGCAATGTCATTTCACTGCATTCAGATGCCGTAGTGGGTTTATCCTGTGTACTTCTTGTTTGTGCAGAGTTGCCTGCATGCTATCTCCCTCATTATTAGACTGTGAGCACCTTGAGAATAGATCTTGTTTTCGCCTTTGTTTACATTCCCAAGAAATGTTTATTGATTTGTTGATGAGTATGGACACCGTGTCAGCATAAACACCAAATTTGTTATTTTTTTTTTCTGCCACAAAAAATCGTGTTGTGACTATGTAGTTACACATGGAACCTCCTTGTCTGTCTTTGACATTCTTAGGGTACATGCTCAGTAATTGGTTCTTTGGGTCAAAGGGTATGGACTATATGATGCCTTTTCTTACATAATTTCAAATTGTTTTTCAGAAAGATTAGATCACTTCAAAGCTACATTAACAGCATATCTGTCTGTGGGCCTTGTTTCAGAGACTAAGTCAATTCAGTTTCTTTTTTTAAAATAGTCTTTTTTAATTATGAACTTTTTTAGCCAAAGTCAGAGACAATTCATTAGTATGTGAGCATTACTGTTGGAGAACAGTTCAAATGGGCAGGGTTTTCTCCTGTTAATTGGAAGTTCTCTCTGTTCTCTGTTCCAAGCAGTGTCTTATTTATACACACACACACACACACGTTTACACAAACTTGCATATAGAATATATGTTTTATAGCACTATACTGTATGTTTTATAGTAATGTTGACATAGGAGAGAACAACTTCCACAGAAAGAGGAAACAAAAGTGCAGTTTTGGTTTAGGGATTTTGATTTGCTCAAACATAACAGGAGAAATGTCAGTGTAATATTAATGTCAGAAAAGGAAATTCCTGAATCCTGAACCTGATAGCTTCCTTTTTAACCTGAGAATTATGCTTTCAGTCTGGTCAAAGGTATACAAAGAAGATGACTCTAACTAGATTAAAGAAGAAACCATGGTTTGGTTTCTCTTCATTTCAGGGCAAGAGCTTTCCCCTGTTGTTAGTACCTTCTATTCGTGGAAGACTGATGAGGTCTTTGATTCAAGCGAATCCAAGGATTTAGGCTTGGATTTAGTTGTTGTTGGGTCGTGTGGACCATAGCACACCAATACTGTCCATGGGGTTTTCTTGGCAAAGATACTGGAGTGGTTTGCAATTTCCTTCTTCAATGGATTAAAGCAAACAGAAGCAAAGTAACTTGCCCAGGGTCACATAGGTAATGAGTATCTGAGGTGAGATTTGAACTCAGGTCTTCCTGACTCCACTGAGCCATCTACCTGTCTTCAGACTAGGAACTGTCAGACTATTTTGTAACATTTTATAACCCAACCAAGGCTGTGGTGCACTGTGTACTGACAATATGAACTTTTCAACAGACGAAGAATAGAGAAGACAGTTGTTTAAGAAACTCAATGTGTGTTATGGATGAGGGTTTGTTTTTTGTTTTTTTTTTAGCTTCTTCCATGCTGCTTTGCCAGACCATGTGACTCCTCTTCCTGCATAGCCCTCTCAAAAATGACCTGTTCCATGAAGCCTTTCCTGATAAATCTCTGTGTTTGTCAGCTCACCCCAGTACTTCATACATTCTCCTAGATGATAATCGCTGGCATTTACCTAGTTTACAGATGTTACAACCCTGGGTGGCAGGCGCCGTGATTTTACAGATATGGAAACTGAGGCACAGGAAGGTTAAGTGAGTTGGCCAGGGCCACATAGCTTAGTAAGTGAGGTAGGATTTGAACTCAGGCCAGTGCTCTATCCACCATTTTCATATTGCCTTGCTTTTTTAGAGCTTATATTATTTTCAACTATTTCATCTTCTCCCTGAGGTCATTAGCCCAGGGAGGATAGGTTTTTATTTCTTCTTTCTTTCCCCTCAATGCCTAGTAGAGTTCTCTGCATGCAGTTGGTGCTTACCAAATACTGTTGTTTTGTGGAAAAGGAAGCTGTCTTTATCCAAGGTCATGGATAGCTTTTCCCTATAACAACAACAGCAACAACTCACACTTCTGTAGTGCTTTAAGATTTGCACAATACTTCATGTACATTGTCTCCTCTGGTCCTCACAACAGGCCTGTCAGGGGAGTGCCATTATTAGCGCTATGAAGAAAGTAAGGCTCAGATAGGTCAATGATTTACCCAGGGTCACATAGCTAGTAAGGGTCTGAAGTAGGATTTGAACTCTGGTTTCCCTGACTCGTGGCTCAGCGGTGTAGGCAGGTATGGGCTCTCGGGGCCTGGCTCAGCTCTATTCACTGCTGCCACTGTTCTTGCTCCCATATCTGCTGGGGCAGCAGGGAGTGCCTAGTTCAGGTGGGTGAACCCCAGAACTCACAGGAGGCTTGCAGAAAAGCTCTAGGTTAGAGAGAAGATTGGCTATCAAATATGACAGGTGAAAGAAAAACTAAATATATATATATATATATATATATACACACACACCTCTGGGGGCAGCTAGGTGGCGCAGTGTGTAGAACACTGTCTCTGGAGTCAGGAGGACCCAAGTTCAAATGTGACCTCAGACATTTACTATGTGACCCTGGGCAAGTCACTTCTCTCTGCCTCAAAAACAAAACAAAAATATGTTTAGTTCTTCAAACATGAAATCGGCTGTGATCGAAGGCAGTGGTTTCCCCCTCACTGGAGGGCTACAAGCAAAGGCTAGATGACCCCTTAGCATCATCAATCTACAACTGGCAGGGACCTCAAGGCCATCTAGTCCAAACTCTTCATTTTATAGATGAGGTAATGATGTCTGTGGGGGTTAAATGATTAGGCAGTTAAAAGGTGGATTGTACAGTGGCACTAAACTCAAAGAGGAATTGGATCCCTGCCCGGCTGCATATTTATTTAGAAAACCACCAATTAACATTATCTATGTTGTGTTATATTCTTATTTACTTCGTTAAACCTTTCCCAAGTACATTTAATGTGGCTTGGGCTACATCTCTGGTTTAGTGGATAGAGGGCTGAATTTAGAGTCAGCAATGCTAGAGTTCAAATCCTGCCTCAGACACTTAGAGTGTGACCCTGGGTAAGTCACTTCCTCTCTCTTAGCTTCAGTCTTCTCATTTGTAAAATGGGGATAACAATAGCACCTACCTTCCAGGGTTGTTGTGAGATAATGTAGGTGAAGCAGTTTGCCAAGATGAAAGCCCTCTATAAATGCTAGCTGTCATCGTTATTATTACTCTTATTATTGTTTCCCAAAGCCACACCCCAAAACACGGGCGTATCAGAGGCAGGATTTGAACCCATATCTTCTGACTCTAGAGCCAGGGTTCTTTCCCCTGTACCAAACCTAAGAAGTCTGCCACAGAGGGCCTTCTCACTCCAGTGTGGGTTGTGTGGATCTCTGAGATTCTGTGATTCTGACAAGGCCTTGGAGCCTGAGTCATCAAAGCCCAGCTGTGCCAGGAGCCCCTACTCTTAAGGTCTCTCTGGAAGAGACTGTCAATAAAAGAAAAACAGGGTTTGCAAGAATGTAGCTGTTATTTATGCTGGAGCAGATCCTTGGCAGGAGCCTACTGCCCCGCTGGAAGTCAAGGTGGCGTCAAGGTTTCCATCCTCTCAGCCTCCCGATTTGAGTCTGTTTATAAGCAACCCACTGGGCCAGAAAACATTGGTGGCGAGTTGAAAAAAGCTCCTTGCCTGGCACAGAGGTGACTAAGAAATACTTGCCGATTGCTTGAAAGGCCTTGTTTTTCTAACAAGGCAATGTCTAACTCATTGCTTGGGTTAAAAAAAAAAAAGGCCAAAATATGGAAGTCAGTTGCCTCATATCTTACTCCAGGCAAATAATTCAAAAGGCATCTGTTACTTAACCTTATTCTTGGGCTGCATATTTTTCCAATTTACCAAAATAGCTGGTGTGAGTTAAGGCATTCAAAATAACTTTCAAGCCTGTTTTTGAAAACAAACTCATCTTCCATTCGTTGATTAAAATAGATTTTTTGAAGTGAATGGTGGTGGTACATTGAGACCTATTTAAGATCGTAGGGTCTAGTTTGAAGACCAGTATAAAGCCGTCTAGTGGGAGGCCTTCATTTGACACAAGTGGAAACTGAGACAATGGGAAAAGCAGTGACTCTGGAAGCAAGATTTAGATCCTTTCTCTGGTGATCACCACACATGTGACCATGCTCAAGTTTGGCTCCCTGTGCCTCAGTTTCTTCTTCTGTAAAAATGAAGGCTATGAACTAGATGATCTCCAGCTCTCAATCTATGATCTATAAAATGACGGATTGCTCTAGTTGGCTTCTGTAGTCCCTGCCAGGTCCCCCTCTTTTATCCTAAGAGGAGATATAACTTGTCTACACTAGAATTCAAGTTTTCTGATCCCCAGATACCAGTGTTCCTCCCGGTATAACATGCTGGCTCCACACTTGAAATCTCAATTCCTCAGATGACCCATTTTGACAACAGTGATGGATTAGGTGACCAGAACAAATCTTTTTTTTCCCTTTTTTTCCCCCCAATCCTGGGAGGTTTTACTATGATCTACTTTTATTACTACCTTAGACCCTTATAAGCTATGAATAAGTCACTTAATCTCTTTTATCCTCAATTTTCTTATCTGTAAAATGAGATCCCTCCCTCAGGTTTATTATGAGGCTCCAATGGATACTGTACCTTAAAGTACTTTGTAAGCTTTACTATATTATATAGATGGCAGTAATTATAGTGATGATAAAAACAGTAATAACAACAGTTTTTGGTCAGGGTTACTGTGGTACATTTGAAGGATCCAGGAAAGGGTCAGCTATAACATGTTAGCGGTCTAGAGAAAAGAACACTGGTTCTGCAGCCGTAGGACCTGGGTTCAGATGCTACCTCTAGTACTCTCTACTGGTGTGACCTTGGTCACATTTGAACTCCCTGGACTTCAGTGTTTTTTCCCCTCTGTAAAGTGATTGCATGAGTTGGATTCAGTGGCCTCAGAGGTCTTGTATGGCTCCAGACCTTTGACCTTGTGGTCTTGTCCTGGGCATTTCATTGTTGCTCAGTGAGAGCAAAATGGTTTTGTAGTTTTTCAACCACTGGAGGCTGTTTTGATCTCCAGCAGCCTGCCAGTGCCTGGATACTTTGTGCCCTGGTGCACTTCCATTTGGGTACATGCAAGGCTGTTTCTGAGCACGCAGCCCAAAGGCGGTGGAGTGGAGAGACAGCATGTGTGACTAAAATAAATTTGTGGCTTTCCGACAACTTGAGTAGCTACAAGTTCAGTTGAAACAGAGTAGAGAGTAAAGTGTTTCAACATGGTGGCTCTGGGACCTCTTGTCACTTAACTGTCAGCTTACTCTGAGTGTTCAGTTGCAGTGGTGGGAAATTAATCCCAGTGCTTTGAGCATGCTGGGGAGTTAGCTTTTGAAAGAGTCCTCGATAATCCTTGGGTAAATTTATCGGTTTTCTAAGTCTGAATTCCCCCTTGTGTCCCAGGGATTAGACATGTTCTGGTTGGTCCCAGAGGCCAGAGCTATAAGTGGAAGCTGCAAAGAAGCAAATTTAGACTTGATATCAGGAAAAACTGGCTAACAATTGGCTGTTGTTATCGAGTCATTTCAGTTGTGTACCGCTCTTCATAACTCTATTTGGGGTTTTCTTGGCGAAGAGACTAGAATGGTTTGCCATTTCCTTCTTCAGCTCATTTTACAGATGAGCAAACAGAGGTGAACAGGGTTAAGTGACTTGTATTGAACAGCTAGTAAGTGTCTGAGGCCAGATTTGAACTCAGGAAGATGAGTCTTCCTAATTCTAGGCCCAACTCTCTATCCACTGCACCATCTAGCGGCCTCAATGGAATGATATTTCCTGGGAGATGAGAGGTTTTGAGGTTTTGGAGCAAAGGGGAGAAGTCTTTAGGTTGAGCATGTTGCAGAAGGTTCTCTTGTTCAGTTCTGAGTTGGATTAATGGCATCTAAGGTTCTGTACAACCCCATCTGACTCTGTGAGAGAGAAAGAGAGAGACAGAGAGAGAGACACACACAGAGAGAGAGAGAGAGAGAAAGAGACGGCCCTGAAAATTGCTATCGCTTAAGTTCTGCAAAGTTCTAGTGTGAAGAGCCCTAGATAATACTTTATACTGATGAACTTTTTAAAGAAATTTTGGTCAGATACCCATTAAAACACAAGAGCTGTTGCGTTCAGTCAGGGCAATACTGTCAACCTCTTTCTTGTCCATCTATCACCTCTGGTACTCTCTTAATAAAGAAATGTTTGGGGGAGGAGATTGGGGATCTCCATGAATGCAATTGGAGGGAGACATGTTTGCTGGAAGACACCTGATAACTAGTTCTTTGGAGGGGAGTACTTAATTGTTAGCAGCTTATATGTAATTTAGGTTAAAATATATATATTTTTATAAATATATTTATATATAAAAATATATTTAGGTTAAAAATAAAGATAATGCCTTTCTCTCAAACATTTTCAGTCTTTTTCATGTATGTATTTTTTTTTCTTAACGTTTTGGTCTCTTGGCTTCTTGGCAGCTTTTGAGAAAATGCATTTTACAAATGGGGAAACCTGTAGTGGAAGGATCCTTGGAGAGCCCTCCTTTTGAGAAGCCTAGCATTGAACAGGTAAAAACGCATGCTGACATTGAGTTCAATTCAAAAAATTCATTTATATTCAATAAACATTTATTAAGCGCTTATTGTTTTTAAGGTACTGTGCAAGACACTAAGATTACAAAGACAGAAAGTATATAAAACATTTTCACTCTTTAAGAATACAAAAACAAACAAACAAAAAAGGACATTTCCATTCTTGCAAGGGAGGGATAAGGATGGTAATGGCTGACATTGTATTGCCAGATGTATTATTTTTAGTTAAATTTTATTTTTAATTAATAAGCAGTAATTTTCTCTTTCTCTACTCCTTCCCACTGAAAAAATAAAGACAAAACCCTAGCAAAATATGCATAGTTATATAAAACAACAACCATCCTAGGTAGATGCTATCATCTTCATTTCAAGAAATTTCAAGGAAACTGAGATTGTAGAGGTACCGTGACTTACCTAGGGTCACATAGCTATTAAGGGCCAGAGGGAGGATTTTAACACCAAATTCAGTACTCTCTCATAATGCACAAGACTGCCACTGACAATTTGGATACAGATAAAAAAATGCAAAGCACATCTATAGTAATATAAAAAAAACCTAACCTACTCCCCACCTTTCCAGGTTTCTTAATATCTGACTACCATGTACTCTGATATAGTGACACAGGCCTCCTGGCCATTCCTCAAACCTGACACTATCTTCTGACTCAGTGCTTTTTTTTTTTTTCTTTTCTTCTCCTTCTTCTTCTTTTTTTTTTTAGGCAATTGGGGTTAAGTGACTTGCCCAGGGTCACACAGCTAGTAAGTGTCAAGTGTTTAGTCTGAGGCTGGATTTGAACTCAGGTCCTCCTGACTTCAGGGCCAGTGCTCTATCCACTGCGCCACCTAGCTGCCCCCTTTTTCTTTTTTTAAAAATAGATTTTTATTGATTTTTTTTTCTACTTGCTGTAATTTCTCCTAATATTTTTCTCCTTCCCTCTCCTAGAGAGTCACCATATCAGATTCTTTTTAAGACACATATAATCCTAATCCCCAAATCAGGGAAGGACAATGCACAGGAGAAATATCATTTATGAGTATTGATTCAGAAATTTTAAACAGACCAAAACAGATTACAGTGATTTATCCAAGAAGTCATTCGTTGTTGTTGTTGTTGAGTTGTTTCAGTCACGTCTGACTCCTTGTGACCCCATTTGGGGTTTTATTGGCAAAGATACTGGAGTGGTTTGCCATTTCTTTCTCCAGATCACTTTACAGATGAGGAAACTGAGGCAAACAGGGTTAAGTGACTTGCCCAGGGTCACACAGCTAGTAAGTGTCTGAAGGCAGATTTAAACTTAGGACGATGAGTCTTCCTGACTCTAGGCCCAGCGTTCTTAACCACTGTATCAGCAGCTGACCATTATGAAGTCATTCATTACGTTTAAATTGGATTTAAACCAGGGATGCAAAGATGGCTCAGCATTAGGAAAAAAATCCCCTAATCAAGCGTATTAAAGAAAAAGTCTAAAACCACACAGTTATCTCAATGGATTTAGAAAAAAAAAGTCCTTGACAAAGTACAGCACTCATTTATGCTAAAGACCCTTCAAAGCTTTGGAGAGAGGGAGCCTTTTTTTAATATCATAAAAAAAAATGAAAGTGAAAACAATGCAATGGAATGCACTAGAATCTTCCCCAGTAAATAAGAGAGTAGAGCAAGAATACCCACTCTTCTTACTATTGTTTAATGATATAGCTCTGGAAATGCTAGCAAGAGCACTAAAATCATGCATTTTCACTGGCTTTCTGCCCTACCTAGAACTGTCTCCTTCCTTACTTTTCTGCCTCCTGATTTTCCTTACTTCCTTCAAATCACCACTAATGGTGAAGCCTTTCCCAGTCCTTCTTAATGCTGCTGTCTTCCCTCTGAGACCATCCCCAGATGATGCTGAGTATATCTTGTTGTCTCCCTTATTTGAGGGTGAGCTCCTTCAGAAGGGGGACTTTTAAATTATTTCTTTGTGTCTGCACTGTTTACCACGGTGCCTGGTAGATACTAGGTGCTTAATAAATGCTTGTTGGATGACTAATGTGGAAGTATGTGTAATATGATCATGTATAGCCTGTATCAGATTGCTTGCTGTCTTGGGGAAGGGGAAAGGGAGAGAAAAAAAAAATGGAACTCAAAATCTTATAAAAGTGAATGTTGAAAACTATCTTTACATGTGATTGGAAAAAAATAAAATACTATTAAGAGAAAAAGATAAGATTCATTTGCTGCCAATATTATTGGTTGGCTCCTCACAAAAGAATAAAGTGATAAATGTTCTCTTCTGTTTGACAAGCACTTTCTCTCCCTTTCTGGGTGCCATCTCTCCTCTATCTTGGCCTCACTCTGGTCCTCTCCATATTCTGCCTCGGTCTTATTTGTTTTTTTAGGCCATCTTAGACCCTGGAAGCCAGCCTCCCAAAATACTGCCCCCTCGGGTCCTGGTGAGCCAAGGTGAATGTTTAGCTTGAGAAAGAACCTGGCTTTTGTTTTTTTGGGCCGCTGACTATGCAGTGTTCTCTTTTAAAATTAATATGCACATCTGAGCAGGGAGCGATGAAATGGAATGTGTAAACACTAAAGAAGGGATTAAATGTGCCTTTTCTTGGTGCTGATGTTTGGCCATTCAGGTTTCATCCTTTACTTTGGCACTTACTGAAAAAGCCCTTTGAAGCGATGGAATCCAATAGTTTCAGTAAGAAGCATTACCAATCGAGCTGAGCTGGAGATTGAGAACCTTTGAAAATGACATCCAGATCCACTCTGGCTCTTGGGAATCAGCCATCAGCTTGGGGAGGATGTGTTGCAGCTTGTAGAATGTTCAGTTAGGTGCCCTAAGCTGCTCTCACAATGCTATGCGTTCTAGCTCATTAGTGCTCAGACAAATGAGCCAGATAAGACAAATGAGATCTTCCCAGCCATCTTAGCTGGACTCCATGGCAAGACTAATTAGAATAGATGTGGCATTTGAGGGTTTCTGTGGAATCTTTTACCTGAAACTTTTTTGTGTTTTTAAAAATTAATTTTTGTTGATAGCTTTTGTTTTAACATCACCTGCGGTTGCCATCAGAACTATCCTTTCACCCATCCCTTCTTAAAAAGGAAAAAACAAAAAAAAAAAAGAGGAAGAAAATTTCAACGAAACTAAACAGTGTAATTATGTGAAAATGACTAGTGTTAGATGCAGTGTTCCCATGAGCCCTGACTTCTTCAGAGAAGCAGGGGAGGTGTCTTCTCATTTCTCTGCTTTGTGACCAAATGTGATCATTATAGTTTCACAGCAGTTTCACTTGTTAAAACCAGGAAAATAGAAAGAACAACTTTATCTGGCACATTTGAATAAAAAACAAAAACAAAAAACTTCCCATCATCAACTCAACTTCTCAATCTGAGAATTGTAGATTTAGAGCTGAAAGAGACCTTTGAAGGCATCTAGCACAATCTCCCCTTTTTATGTGTAAGGAGGCTAAGGCCTAGAGGGGGAAAGGAACTTGGCCAGGATCATCTGGGTAAGATCATCGGTGACCTAGATGGGATTTGAACCCGGGTCCTCATTATCAATTTTCTTCATGGTTTATTTGGATAAGAAACCTTGTATGAGTTTTAATGTAAGGGCAAGTCTAGTTACAGTTTATTTTGAAGGCTAAAAGGTTAAAATGGAAAAGAGCTGATTTTTGGTGAGCTGAGTCATTAGGGATCTCTCCTTACTCTTCAAATTATTCTGTGTGTATTTGCCTCTTTACATGTTATACCCCATCTGCAGGGTCATAGGTTTAAAGCTGATGGGCACCTTAAAGGCAATTCCATCTCATTTTTCAGATGAAGAAGCTGAGGCCCAGAGACTTGTCTGAGGTCACACGGGATTCTCTTATTTTCCTGATCTCTGTGACTCCAGATCCAAGAGGAAAATTGAGGCTTATTAAGAGAAAAAAAAAACTTCCTAATACTTAGATCTATCTGAAAATGAAATGGACTGCTTTGGAAGGTACTGGGTTCCCATGTCTGGAGTTCTGTAAATGGATACCTCAGTTTCCCGACTTCTCCTCTTCCTGCTCCCGCACACTGTCCCTTCTCACAGAGTGGCAGCTCTTTGGAGGGATCCTTTCTGGATCCCTATCCCCTAGCACAAAAGCACACTTTGCCTCGAGTGAGTGCTCAGGCGTAGGGAACTTTGAGCGTTTAGAAATTCAGAACGCTTGGACAAAATGTACAAGCTAAGGGGTTGACATTGTGATGATTTATTTCATTAGACATCCTTTTTAGCAATCCTGTGATTACATTTTTTACTGGCAGACAGAAATAAAGCAAACTCTCGGTGATCTGTTAGGGTGTTTTTATTCATGCATTGCTCTGTTGACAGCACCGGAATAATCGCCTTGTCACTCATTAATTTTAAAGCGGAAACATTTCAAAGAGAAGTGTTTTGACACTTCAGGCTTGTGGTTTTGTTTTCTCAGCAACATTTCATTTCTTAGGGCAAGACTGGGGCCCAGAATTATAGGTCCTGGTTCCTGTCTTCTTCCATATTGCACTCATTACCGTCTTGGATGAGTTTTCCCTCTTTGCATCTCATTCTTTCCAGAAGTGAATTAGAGATGACACTCGTTTTCAGAAGCTCTGGGTCTTCTGCTTAATAATCTTTTCTCAACATTTTGCTATTCAAACAGTTAAACATGAGAACATCTCCTTCTGTCCAATCACTTGGGTTCACAGAGAGTCACCTTTGGCTCTTCCTTCTCTCTCGTCTTCCACATCCAGTCAGCTGCCAAGCTTTATTGGTTCTACCTCCACATTTCTTGAATCTATGCTGAAGCCTTTCTGGAGTATGCATTCCCCTCTGCCCCAGTCATTAATGTTCTCTTCCTCTTGAAATCAGTTGTATTATCCTTGTGTTTACTTCATTGTACATATTGCGGCCCTTGGTAGAATCAAAATTTCTTGAGGGTAGGGACTGTTTAATTTTTTCGTGCCTTTTTTTTTTCTTTTTTTTGGTGAGGCAAATTGGGCTCAGTGACTTGCCCAGGGTCACACAGTAAGTGTCAAGTGTGTGATGCTGGATTTGAACTCAGGTCCTCCTGACTCCAAGGCAGGAGCTCTATCCACTGCACCACCTAGCTGCCCTGACTGTTTAATTTTATCTTGGCTTTCCCAGCACTTTGTGCAGTACCTCACACAGAAATAATAAATGCTTGTTGAATGTCTGTTTGGTAGCAGTACAATGGCTTTAACCAATGTCTTTCCTCCTTCTTTTAAGGGTGTGAATAATTTTGTACATTACAAGTTTAGTCACCTACCCTCCAAAGAGAGACAGACAATAGTTGAGCTGGCCAAGATGTTCCTAAACCGCATCAACTATTGGCATCTGGAGACGCCATCTCAACGAAGGTTACGATCTCCGAACGATGATGTTGCAGGATACAAGGTGAACTACACCAGGTAATTGGATCAGGTGCTGTCACCAGGGTGTGGAAGTGATCGTGGGTTCTCCAGACTGCTGAAATCATGGATCCTTGGATTATTAATGTAAAACAACACTCAGACAAGATACACAGACACATAAATGTATACCTATACATTCACTCTGTGTGTGTGCGTGTGTGTGTGTGTCTGTGTGTGTGTGTGTGGTGAACGGACGCTTCTTTTATGATTTAGATAATTTAGAGTAGATAGTATAGATCACAGATCTCTTATGTTCTGAAAAATTTAATTCTCTATTTAGCCTTATATTTGGCATAGGGATAGGGACTGAACTTGTGTTTTCATTGGTTCTTTCTCTGAAACTTAGAGTCCTTAAAACAAATCATTTAAAAAATTATTTATTTATTTTTTAGTTTTCAGCATTTACTTTTATAAGATTTTGAGTTCTAAATTTCACACCCCCCCCCAAGATGGCATGCAATCTGATACAGGCAATACATGTATGATCATATTAAACATATTTCCACATAAGTTATGTTTTGAAAGGAGAATCAAAACAAAAGAGAAAAACCATGAGAAAGAAAGCACAAAAGCAACAACAGAAAAGAGAAAATGGCGTCCTTTGATCTACTTTCAGAACACACAGTTCTTTCTTTGTCTGGATGTGGGCAGCATTTTCCATCATGAGTCTTTCAGAATTATGTTAGATCCTTGCATTGCTGAGAAGAGCTAAGTCTAACAAAGTTGGTCATTGCAAAATGTTGCTGTTACTGAGTACAATGTTTTCCTGGTCCTGCTCACTTCACTCTGCATCAGTTCATACAAGCCTTTCCAGGTTTTTCTGAAATCTGCCTGCTCATCATTTCTTACAGAACAGTAGTATTCCATTACATTCATATGTATGTACACGACTTGTTTGGCCATTCTCCAACTAATGGGCATTCCCTCAATTTCCAATTCTTTGCCACCACAAAAAGAGCTGCTATAAATACTTTTGTACATGTGAGTCCTTTTCCCTTTTTTATGATCTCTTTGGGATACAGATCTACTAGTGGTATTGTTGGATCAAAGGATAGCTTAGAGTCTTAGAGAGTGGCCTGGGACGTTGACGGGTTGAACTTGCCCAGGGTCACACAGTCAGTATGTGTTGGAGGGGAGACTTGAACCCAGAACTTCCTGGCTTTGAGGCCATCTCCCTCTCCACTACACTGCTGTACCTCCTATTTGTGGGCACTATATAGTTAAGGCACTTTAGGGTCCTCATTGACTCTGCAGTTGTTTCAAATTAAACTTCAGTGTTTCAAAGACCTGTGATTTTGTGGTTGTGAGAACTCTCTTCATGGATAGATTATAGCCCCTCTAGACTTCATTCATTGGCTTTAGTAAGAGCTAATGCTTATTTGCTAGTGCTTTAAGGTTTGCCAAGAGCACTTTTCACATATTACCTCGTCTGCTCCTTACAGTGACCCTGTGAGAGTACATACTATTTTTATCCCCATTTTATAGAAGGAGAAAGTGCGTATTAGAGAGGTAGAGTGACTTGCCCAGACTCACAAAGCTAGTAAGTTTCTGAAACAGGATTTGAACTCACTTTTTCTTGACCTCAAGTTCAGTCCTCTGACCATGTTGCCACTTTACAACTACCTTTGAAGGTTGTAGTTTAAAAAAAAATTCTCCTCTGGCCAACCTCCTGACAAGTGTACCTACGTTTTGCTAAGTTGGTTCTTAGGCAGGAGACGTGGGCCATCATAGTGCTTATCCTCAAAGTGCTTTCGGCTTGATGTAGGATCTCCATATGCATTGCCTCTGAGAAGGAAGGCTCACCTTCATGCTCTATTGAGGACTTGGAAGAGGCCAGTAGTGGAAATACCCTTTGACTTAACATGATCATTGGCAAGTGAGTACTTCTCTTCATGACATTTGACCTCAGGAACAATTAACTAAGCTCTAAAAACCTCACATTGGAGCTGCAAGAAGTCATTTCATGCTTGTTGTTAGTATTATTACAGTATCCAGAGAGGAAATAGTAACAGTAGCTTCTGTTTTACAGTGTTTTGTAGACATCCTTTTGCTTGATCCTCACTGCGCTGTGAGGTAGATCAGACAAATTCTATTTTCCCTGTTAGAGATGGGGAAGCAGAGGGTACAAAGACATCAGAGGACGTGTTCGGGGTGAAGTCATTGGTAAATGGCAGGCCTGGGACTCAAGCTTTCTCTGAATCTGATACCCTTCCCATCATACCATGCTGGAGCATTAGCTTGATGTATATCATTTAAATAACATGTCTACTAAGCAGTATTCTTCCACATAACAGATGATAGAGAAAAATGCTGTAGTTTAAGATAAGCAGACTAAAATGAAATACCTGTAGTTTCTTAAGTGAAACTTCACGTAGCCCTTGGCAAATGCATGAAATATGAGTAGCAGAGGCCATTAAACTTGAAAGTTCATAACTATTTAAAGGATAAATTCCTTAACAAGATCAAACTCTCTTTTATCACCACTTGTGCCTGAGTTTTTCAGACATTAACAAAAGCTGTTATTGATAGTAATAAATATGGTGATAAGAAAGACTTCCAGATTCAGCATTGCAGGGTAAGGCAAGCTTGCCAGCAGGGCTTTGGATAGCCTTGCGTGTATTACCATCTCTTCATGGGACACAAATAGCAAAGCTGCTCCAGCAAGGAGATTTAAATGGGAAGTCCCAGGAGGCCAGGACATTTGCAAAAGTTCAGTGAGTGACATTAAATAGGAATCAAAAGAAAACCCAAACTCTGACTGATCAACTTCACATGGTTGGACGGAGGTTAGCTGCCAGAAAGGGATTTGTGAGCCAGAATGTAAAAATGGAAAGCTAAGAAAATCACGGATCTGAGTTTTGAAATCATCTTATTGGAAAACACTGCATACCGTATGGTAGCAGATCAGAATTTTCTAGCCACCATTATCCACCTCCCCCGTTCCACCCCTGAGCTAGCAGTCAGATAAAGCAGACCTAATACAGCAGATTGAAAGCAAAGAAAACCTGCTGAATGAAACTCAAGCCAAGCTGACCAGATGTGTTCTTAAATCAATTGGATATAATAGGGAATGCAGACAAAGAAGAACCTGTAGCTATTGCAGAATCTCGGAGTCTGAAGGGACCTCAGCGGCCGTCCACCTCCACCTGTGCCACAACCCATGTTACCTCTGTGATAGATTAGACAAGGTCCCTCCAGCCTTTACATGAAGACCTCCAGTTGGGGGAATGTACCCACTACCTCCCAAGGCAGTCTACTCCACTTTGGGGCCATTGTGATTATTAGATTAATATTATTATCTTTATATTGAGCCAAAATTTGCCTCCTGGAAATTTCCATCCATTTCTTCTAGCTCTTTTTAAAAATTTTTTACATTTCTTTATTTTTTTTTTTATTAGTGCTTTTTTCTAGGGGAGAGGTTCTTACCGTTCTTTGGGTCATGGGCCACAATGGCAGCTGATCGCTATGGATCAACTACACCTATAGATCCCTTCTGAGAATAATGTGTTTAAGTACATAAAATAAAACATGTAGCATTATGAGGTTACCAATTACATTGAAATAGTTATCAAAATGCTTAAAAGAAAAAAATTTTCAGGCCTAGGTTAAAAAATAATCCCCCTTCTAGGGCCATGCACGAATCCTTCTACATGAATGCTCCTTCAAATATTGCAGATCTGTTACATTATGTCTCTTAAGTTCTTATTTATCATCTGCTTCAGAAGTATGCTATGGTGATTGTAGATCCAGGGATAGAAGGACCCATCTAGACCAGCTCCCCCATTTCACAGATGAGGAAAATGAGGTCAGGGAAATTGAGTGATTTGCTCAAGACCCTAGAGGTGATACTTGCCCGGGCTGGGCCTTTGAGCCTAGAGCCAGGACTCTTTCCACCAAACAACAAGGCTTCACTTCTCTAGGCTAAACATCCTGCCTTCCGGTAAACCTAATATGGCTCATGCTCGAGCCCTGGCCGTTGTGGTTGTCTGCGTTCGGCTGTCTCCAGCGTGTCCATGTCCTTCCTTGCTAATATGCAGTGCAGATAAGGGAGCCAGTGTTACATGGAGGATGTGATCCGAGCAGGGGACAGCAGAGTAGGGCTATTAGCTCCTTATTCCTGGACTCTGTCTCTCTCACCACAGCCAAAGAGGAAGGCGTCGGCCTTTTTGGTTGTCACATCGCACTGTTGACTCCTGCTAAGATTTTGCTTAAGTAAGAGAATACAGGTAATAGAATGCTCAGTGTCAAAGAAGAAAGACGATGAGAGGGAAAATTAGCATGGAGATTGTGAGGCCCAACTATTGAGTTTGAGATTCCCTGGTGCAAACATGTTTAGCGGTGACAGCCACACCATAATGCATGTCACAAAGATAGATACATGTCCTCAACCTTGAGTATCTTTTTGTAATACATACTTAGGCTTTATCGTGATATTTTAGTGAAATGTCCGGCCTTAATCTCATCCCTAAAGCAAAAGCCCATTTAAGAAAATATAATTTAAATTAAATTAAAAATTTTAGTTTTTTTTCAATGAGCAGATATCTATTTTCTTTCCTTGCCATCTTTGTCACACAGAGAGAGAGAGAGAGAGAGAGAGAGAGGAAGAGAGAGGACAGAGAGAGGAGAGAAAAAAGAGAGAGAAAGAGAACACAGCGAGAGAGAAGAGAGAGAGAGAGAGAGAGAGAGAGAGAGAGAGAGAGAGAGAGAGAAAGGAAAAGAAGAAAACCTTTGTAATAAATAATGCACTGTGGAGCAAAACAAATTCCTACATTAGCCATATCCAAAGAGTAGATTGTATTCTGCTAATTGCCTCTTTTTCTGGAGGTGGGTAACATGCTTTATCCTTGGTCCTCTGGAATTATGGTTGGTCATTGTGTTGATCAGAGTTCTTTTGACTTTCAATCCCATGCTGTTAGCATTAGTTTTCCTCCAGTGTTGTGGAGTTTCTTTGTCACGATTCAAATGTCCAAGAGTTGATGTTAAGGATTGCCCAAAAGGCAATGGAGAGGTCAAAGTCCACAGTGGACAACAGTAGGTTGCACCAAGTTGTACCCAAGGAGACCACATAAAAGGAAGTCATCAGATGTTTGGTTGAAAATCAGTATGGTCAGGGGCAGCTAGGTAGTGCAGTGGATAGACCTCTGGCCTTGGAGTCAGGAGGATCTGAGTTCAAATTTGGCCTCAGACACTTGACACTAGCTGTGTGACCCTGGGCAAGTCACTTAACCCCAATTGCTTCACCAAAAAAAAAAAAAATCAATGTGGTCACGTTATGTGGAGAGAGCAAGCTATTAAGTGATGGCCGACCAAATAGCATGACCCGTTGGTTTCCTTGTCATGTCACGAGACTGTGAGGTCCCGCTGGGGTCAACTGTTTGTGGCACAGGGAGGAGATGTACAAGAAATGCATAGAATAGGTAAGGATGGGTGAGCTATTCTCTGTAAGAGGAGGGAAACCTCCTTGGGCAACAGCCTTGAGGTGGTGAAATCATATATTCCCCACCGTTCTGCAATTTCTTGTCTGGAACATGTTCAGCATAGAAATGATATAGTGGCAGAAACCACAAAGAAGATAAAGAATTTTCAAATGATTCAGTGGCATAGCAATGAATGAGAGCAAAGAGGAAAATATGACTGTGTAAGGAAACCTTATATTTTGCTACTTGGACTTAATCATGCTATATGGATATAGGAAGAAAGCCTCTGAGGGGATGGAAAAGATGAGAAGTGAAAATTTTTAAATTCAGAAATTACTCATGAAGGCTTAGCCTAGATAGCTAGGTGGCCTAGTGGATTGAGGTCTGACTGTACTTGGAGTGGGGAAGACTTGTTCAAATCTTAGCTGAAGCACACGAGACACTGGGCAAGTCACTTGACCTCGCTCTGTGCCTCAGTTTCCTCATCTAAAAAAATGAGGGCATTGGATTGGAAGACCTCTAAAGCCCCATACAAATCTGTAATCCCAGGTCCTCTTGCTTCTGTTTTCTGTCTCTGTCTTTTAAAAAATTGAGTTTGGTCAATGAGTTTCTTGTACGTTCACATCATGTTCTTTAGGTCACTCCTTTTATTCATTGGGAGCATTTCTGTTGGTGTCAGAGTTTGTTTGAGAGATGCCACAAGATAAACTAGGAATTCATGTAATTGTACAGAGCAGGGAGCAAACCAAGTGTCTTGGGACAGGAAAGCCCCAGTTCCTGGAGTCTTGGTCAATTCCTGATAAGAGACTCATGGCGGCATGTGGACTCTTCTACAGAATGTTCATGAGAGCCGTTTGGATGCTGCTGGCTCTAAACTAGCTACTAACCTCGAGCAAACTCTCTAACCTCCTGTTAAATGGAACCTTAATTCCATCCAGATTTCCTTATCTGTAAAACAAGCCGATCTCAGTCAGGGGTGGGGGACCTGCAGCTTAGAGGCATATGTGGCCTTCTAGGTTCTTGGGTGGGGCCTTTTGACTGAGTCCAAATTTTACAGAACAAGTCCTTTTATTAAGGAGATTTGTTCTGTGAAATTTGGATTCAGTCCAAGGGCTGCACTTGAGGACCAAGAGGGCCACATATGGCCTTGAGGCTACAGGTTCCCCACCCCTGGTCTCTGTGAATCCTTTCTGCTTTAAGAATCTTTAAGGTCCCTTCAAGATGTAACATTCTGTACCCAGTCAAAATGTGAGAAAAATAACATAATTTAAAAAATGGAAATGCTGTGCTAAGACAGCCCAGAGAAGCACCGACCGTGGCATTTTAGATTGATTCATCGATAGGTGAGCAAATGAAAAAGAATGACATTGAAATGTGATCTATATTCCAGGCTCAAAATGAGATGAGATATTATCTTACTTCCTTTTAAGAGAGTCTGAAACAAAAGTGCCTCATCCTAGATGACAGCCAGGCCTGGAAGGCAGCCTTTCTATTTGCTTATTTCTGTAATTGAAATCATATGTAAAACGCCCCACTTCCTTTTCTTCCTCTCACTTCAAGCATTGACCGTTTGCATCAACTACAAGGAGTCAGTGACTCAGTTCTTTGCTGTTATCTACTAGAAGTATTGCAGATTTATAAAATCAGATTTATTTGAGAAGTAAAAACACAATTGACTTAGTGTCTGTAAAAGGATTCCCCAGTGAAGTGTGTGGAATCTGAGACCTTTACCACCTAGTACTATCTGTCCTCCCTAGCCCCTTCCAGGCATATTGCATGACCTACTACATCTCTTTATGCTTTTTTAATGGCAATATTAATGGACTGTCATCTTTGGCAGGAAGAACATCAGTGTTCAGGAGAGGCACAGACACATAGAGCCTCCTTTATAGATGGAACTTCTCCTTGGGCCCAAATTTTTGTTAAGTTTTCAATTTCCAGAAAACTCGACCAAGTTTTTACATGATTCTTTTCTGACCGAGAGTCCCTGAAACAGCCTTTAGGATATGATTAGATTTATAAAAATGACCATTCAACTTCAGGGTTACTGCCCTGTTCCTTGAATGGTTAACATCTCTTATGCATTAGTTTAGACGTAGTTGGGTGCCATTTCCTTCTCACAGTAATAAATGATGTTTATATAATACATACATTATCTCATTGAGTCTCACAGCAGCCCTATGAGGTGTAGGTTCTACAGGTGTTATTGGACCCATTTTGTAAATGAGAAAGCAGGAGCTTAGCGAGGTCAGGTCATTTGACCAAGGTCACACAACTCTTAAGACGTAACTTGACTCATTCTTCTTGGCAGCACCCCCAGCATTCTGTTCACAACACTATACAGTCTTTCCAGTAGTCAGTCTACAAAACTTTTGTTAAGCACCTACTATGTGCTAAGCATTAGGGATACAAAGGAAAGGCAAAAAACAATCCTTGCCTTCAATCACAGTCTAAGGAGCAAGATGGTGCAAACAACTATGTGCAAACTAGATCTAACAGGATAAATTGGAGATAATCAAAGAGGGAAGGTGGGGGGCAGCTAGGTGGTGCAAGTGGATAGAGCACCGGCCCTGGATTCAGGAGGACCTGGGTTCAAATCCAGCCTCAGACACATAACACTAGCTGTGTGACCCTGGGCAAGTCACTTAATCCCATTGCCTAGCCAAACAAAAAAAAAAAAAAAAGGGAAGATGGTAATGTATCAATACCCAGTGATGTTGGGTTCAGTGACAACGCATTTTTTTCTATAGCACATGACAAATCCAATTCATCTCAACTTTGTCATTATCACTGTTTCTTCCTGATCTCTCTGCAGTACAAAATTTTTTGTGCTGTGTTTTGGCAATGTAACCCCAAAGTCCCTTTCAGCAAAGGAATTCTAAGTGATGGAGAAGAGAAGAGTGGAAGAGATATTGGAAGTGGAATTGAGCTTGGTGTATTTCAAAAGTGAAGGCTGGGTTTTAGGCAGTTGAAAAAGTACTAATGAAAGCTTGCCTTTAATTAGGAAAACAAAATCAGGGGAGGAGGGAATGCAGAGAAGGAGGCAGCACTGAGATTGGAGAGAGGCCTGGCAAGATGAAGGATAAGTACATGAGATGAATAAGTGACCACAGAGAGAGAATGAAAATGATCACAGCCATAAAAATTATTAGTGCCACTATGTGTCAGAGACTGGACTCGAACTCAGAACCCGGGTATTTAGGTCCCAAAGTCTGGCAGTTCTCATCTTCCTCTATTACCTGGATACAGGATGGTGTGACAGGCCTTATTGGCTTTCATTAAAAGACTCACAAGTACTATCAGATGCTCGTAGGCCAGGCATTCATCATTAGGAGACACTCATCCTGGTTCAGTGGAAAGCTCTGGATTTGGAATTTTAGCACCTGGGTTCAAATCCTGCCTCCACAACTTAACTACTTATATGACCTTGGTAAGTCAATTGACCTTGTGGAACTTCAGTTTTCCTCTTCAGTAAAACCAAGGTGTTGGATTAGGTGGTGTTGAAAGGCCCTCTCATCTCTAAATCTTCAAGGTTTAAATTTAAAGGAAATGTCTGGCTAGTATAAGGAAAAGAGAATGTATGATTCAAAACCTAGAATGACTGGGGAAAGCAAAAGTTAGCAAAAAGAAAGATCTCATTTTTTTCCTATCGAGTTTCCCATCCCTGAAATCCAGTGGGCCCTTGGACCCAGGCTCAGAACACTTACTGAGCCATGTGGTAAAAAATTGTATTTGGTGTTGTTTAGTTATATCTGACTCTTTGTGACCCTATTTGGGGTTTTCTTGGCGAAGATGCTGGAGTGGTTTGCCATTTCTTCTCCAGCTCATTTTACAGGTGAGGAAACTGAGGCAAACAGGGTTAAGTGACTTGCCCAGGGTCACACAGCTACTAAATGTCTGAGGCTGGATTTGAACTCAGGTCCTCCTGATTACAGGGCCAGCACTCTATCCTAGCTGCTCCTCTAATCATATAGCATGAGGCTAACGAATGGTGATCACCCAGTCATCAATGGCTAATTGTCACTTTGCTAGTTTGACTGATGTTATTAATTCTTTTTTTTCCCCCACTTAATAGTATTTTATTTTTTCCAATTACGATGTTGTTAATTTTTTAAAGTTATGACAAAGATAGTATAAGTTTGTTTTTTTCCCATTATCTGTGGGGAGAACCCTAGCTGACTGTGTCAAAGTACTGCAGGGCTAATTGGGCAGTAGCTTATTGGTTTTTTCTCATTTCTTCAGGTGGCTGTGTTACTGTCACGTGCCCCAGTTCTGTGACAGCCTCCCTCGGTATGAGACCACCCAGGTGTTCGGGAGAACGCTGCTCCGTTCTGTCTTCACCGTAATGAGACGGCAGCTCCTGGAGCAAGCCCGACAGGAGAAAGACAAGCTGCCTCTGGAGAAGCGAACGCTCATCCTCACCCATTTCCCAAAGTAAGGAGAAGCCAGTGGAGGCAGCTGGATAAATGGTCCAAGGGGCAGAGGTCGAGGGAACCCGAACCTGGGAAGGGTTGCTCTCCCAAGCACATTTCTTTTCTCTTCTCCTGCTTTCCCAGTGCCAGGGAATGTTCCAGAGTTGGGTTTTTTTGTTTGTTTGTTTGTTTGTTTTTTGGTGAGGCAATGGGGTTAAGTGACTTGCCCAGGGTCACACAGCTAGTGAGTGTTATGTGTCTGAGGCTGGATTTGAACTCAGGGGCTCCTGATTCCAGGGCTGGTGCTCTATCCACTGCGCCACCTAGCCATCCCCAGAATTGTTTTCTAAAGTGATAGAACAGACTTTGATGGCCCAAAGAAGAACTGGAATGCCGCTGCTTTTGGTTGTCCTCTGCCTGGCCTGCTTTCTGAGCCAGCGTCCCCTCCAGTCATCTAATCATAGGTCTCTTTCTGGAAGCTGGAATCATTCATTCAGCGGCATTTCTTGTGTGCTTCCTCTATGCCAAGTACTGTGCTAAGTGCTTACAAAGAAAAAACCAGAATGGTCATTTCCCTCAAGAAGCTTACATTCGACCTGGGGAGATGGAACATGGGTATGCATTAGAGTTACATACATGATAGGTGCACAGTAGCTGCCAGGTAACCCTCTAGGGGGAGGGAATATTCTGGCAGCTGGGGGAGTAGGAGAGCACCTTGCAGAAGCAGCATTTGATCTGAATCTTAAAGGAAGCCAGGAGGCAGAGGTGGGAGTGAGAGCATTGCAGGCATGGGGAAGGTGGGCGGGAGTCAGGGGCAGCATCAGCTCAGCTCCATGGGGATAACGGTGCCTTTCTGGATGACCTCTCATGCCCCAGAATTCAGGATCCCCTGAACATTTGGTTTATTCTTTCATTCTGCCTCTTGCTTTGCTCCTCAGCCACAGCTTAAAATATTTCACAATCGGAAGAAATGTGGCAGAAGGCAAAAGCAAATTAGAGGGTGTGGTTCTTTGCCATTGACCTTGACAATGAGGTCTTCAGCATCCAGAATGAAACCACTTGGAACTACAGAGACTTGTTGACTAAGAGGACATTGGTGGCTTCTTTTGAGGAGCGTGAGCCGTGACCATTCCATGCTCGTGACACAAGTCTACTTAGAGTTGTTTGTCCACACTGTGGGGGGGGGTGGGGGGGGGTTCTCAGATGTTATTCAAAGACTAGCTCTCAGTAGTTAAACCCACAAGAGTGTATGTCAGTATTGAAATCTCTATTATAATGTAGTGAACATTTCTGAACAATTTAATGTGCTTTATGTTTTGGTGTCAGGAAAAAAAAATTGTGTTAGCCTGATAATAGAAATGACTGAAAATGCCCTTGATGTTGATTTGAAAGAGAGATCTGAACATCCTCAAGCCTCCAAATCACATTAGCACTGTCTTGTCCTGGGCCACTCCAAGAAAGGAGGAACCCTCAAGGTGCTGGACATTTACATCTATGCTTTAGACTATTCATTTTCAAAATCTGACACGTGAATTTTTAGTGATGTGGAAGGCCAGATTGGGAGAATGGAGACCAGCTCTGGGAATAGCTTGGCAGTTTGGGCCCCACTTCTCAATAGGTGGTTTATGTGATTTGGAGAATTTATATGTGGACGTCCATATATTCAAGTTAATAGAGGTCTGGGTTTAGAGTCAGGAAGACGGAGGTTCAAATAGCTTGTTTGGCCCTGGGCTGATTGCTCCCTCTCCAAGCCCGAGTAATATAAAGTGTTTGGACAAGATGGCCTTGGAACTCTTGTCAGAGATCTCGTGAACTTTTAGGGGGCACAGATTTAATTTTTAACTGGACCTTGGTCAAGATCCTTCCCCTCCACTTAGAGTATATCACTTCCTCATCCTCTCACTTTGGCCACATGATTGTAACTCAGATTTCTATAAGCATAATAGAATTTGCTAAGCTTGTTCCTCACAGTGACTCAGTGAAGGCTCATAGGACTGTAGCTTTCAAGCTGGAAGGACACTTGGAGGTCAGAGAGCCCCTTCACTTTACAGAGGAGTTGTCTGAGGTCCAGAGTGGTGAAAGGACTTGACTAGAGTCACACAGCTAATAATTATCCAAGATGGGATTTTAAACCTAGTTCTTGCTGGCTTCAAATTCACTCTGCCGTACTACCTCAAGCTGTCTTTGATCTTTATGAAAGAGCTCAAAGTCGTTGATCCTCAAAATGTGTTCTTGATGGATTTACCCTCATTTTAGACTTGAGCCATCTGAGGCTTGCTTGAGGTCCCCCAATCAAAGCCAGGATTCTTAGGACTCCAGGACCATGCTCTTTTCAAGATACCACACTCTCTGTTTCTGTTCTCCCTCCTCACCTTTCCTTGCATGAAGAGGTACCCCATCCCTTCATCTCCATGATAATATTTCTACAGGTGGGGGCAGAGAGCTGCAGGTGAGACAAAGGGACCAGAGCTGACAGGAACACAGTCAAGGAGTCCCAGAGGGGGAAGGGAGCAAAATTTGTCCAGCAGTGGGAGAGTGTGAGGAGGAGGAGGCTTTACAGGGGTGTGTGTGTGTGTGTGTGTAGATTTTTTAAAGTACATTTTGTTGACACCTTTTATTTTGTACATCACTGTCAACTCTCCATTTCTCTCCTTACTACTGCCGTTGAAACTCCTCTGTAATCAAGAAAAACAGTTCAGTAAAACTGACCAACTGAAAGATCCCATCTGACATAGATTGCACTTCCCATAAGCTTCCATAAGCTCCCAACTCTCTACTGAAAAAATAAACATGAAGGGGCTGGACCAGGTGATCTCTCTGTTCCCTTCCAGTTCTAAATCTGTCAACCTGTATGTGTTTCGTTGTCTGTCCTATGGACTCAAGATTGGTGATGGCAGTGTTTTCAGTAACATTGTACTCATGCCTCTTCTCATTCTGCTTTCTTTGCTCTGTGTCCGTTCATACAAATCTTCCTGTGTTTCTTTGGATCTTTCAAATTTGTCATTTCTTAGGGTACAATAATCTTCCTTTACTCTTGGTAATCAATAGATCAGTTAGGCATTGATTAGGCAGCCACTATGTGCTAGTTATTCTGCTAGGTGCTGGACATGCAAAGATGAAAATGAAGTAGTGGCTGCCCTCAAGGAGTTTGTATTCTCTTCATAGATGAAAATTCCCCAATTCTGTTCCCTAATTCTCCTAAGCAACTTTTCATAGCATTTTGTAATTTCAGGCAAAATTATGGACCCCATACCAAGCAGCACGACTTCCTGTTTCAGTGACATTCAGAGAGAAAGTTGAATTGCTTCCACAGCAACACTTCCCTGAAAAGCCATTTGGTCTCTTTCAAATATTAGCTAATTACAGCGTTCTATTGTGCCAGCACATGGATCTGGCAACTTTAGATTGGAGAGCTAAAAAGCTAACCCTCTTTGTTTCTGACTTTATTACTAATAGCAGGGTCAAACTACCACCCACTTCTCCTTTTAAATCCCTTTTCAATGAATATGACAACATTGGAGGTTGTTGGGGGAATTGATGTCGACTGACCTGGCAACTAATTGCTATTTACTGATTGTTGTAGTGTGGGTACATGCTCAGAATGCATCAGAAGATGAGATATGCTTCTACTGGGTGATGAAATCATCATTATCCTTGGTTCTTATTTATTATTTGTAATTTCTCCTCTTTCTAGGCTTTTTTTTTAATTAAAATTTCTTTTTTATTGTAGACTTAGCAATCATCAAAAATCCCAACATTTCTTTTCTTCCTTCCTTCCTTCCTTCTTTCTTTTCTTTTCTTTTCTTTTTTTTTTTGAGGCAATCAGATTTAAGTGACTCGCCCAGGGTCACACAGTTAGTAAGTGTACGAGGCCAGATTTGAACTCAGGTCCTCCAGACTCCAGGGCTCATGAAAACCCCAGTATTTCAAAGAAGAACAAGGAAACTGCTTGTATAAGAAACTGAACTTCTGTGACAGTTTATTTTTAAAGAACACAACAGACCACATGTATGTGTGTATTTGTAGACATAAACTATACATGCTAGTTAGTGTGAAAGAACAATACACACATGTTCGTGCATACATGTATGTATTAAGTATATAGTGAATACACACATGTACACGTGCACATACGTACACATACACACATATATTAATAACAAGGCTACTCCATTTGTGCCCCTTTTCTGTACTTTTTTTTTCCTTTGTATATTTTTAACAGATGTTTTCATGTTACTCTTGGGTCTCTTCATGGCTACCCACCAGCCTACTACTGCCTTCTGTCCCCTCATTGTTGAAGTCAAAGTCCTCTCTTATAGCAAATCTGTATAAGTACAAATAAGTACCAATAAGTACAAATGGGTATAGCCCAACAAATCATCCCATTGGCTGTTTGAGAATGTGTGTTCAATTCTGCACCTCAGCTGTATTACCCTGTCAAGAGATGTTGTATCATCAGTATCTTGAAGTCTTTTAGTTTGTCTTTCTTCCCCATCCCCCATTTCCCTTTGACTTTTATTTTTAAGATATAGTTTAAAAAACTTTTAAAAATTTTGATTTTTTTCACTTAACAGAAATCTATTTTTTTTTTAATCCTCCAAAGCTCCCCACCTTGGGGAAAAGAGGAAAAAAATCAAAACCCTTGTAATAAATTTGCCTAGTTAGGCAAAATAAATTCCCTTGTTGAACATTCAAGAAACAGTTCTTAAAAAAAAAAATCACACTTTCTTCTCTGATGAGAATGTCCTTAATATCATGAGTTTCCAAAGTGCTTTTAAAGGTATTGGAAAAGAGGAAGAAGCATACATATGCACATAACAAAAATAGGGACTTTGGGCTTCCCCTTGCCTTCCAGGTAAGCAGTTGTGGTTTGTGGTGGGGAGAATGGGGAACTCCATCCAGAATGCCTGTGTTGCTGGAGCAGCTTCAGGATGCTATTTTAGGAGTCTCTTCTATCTTGCAGCCACTCTGCCCCCTGCCCCAGCAAGTGCTATCAGTATTTGCGCAGCGGAAAGGAATACAACATGTTTGTTGCTGTTGTTGTTCAGTTGTGTCCAACTCCTCATGACTCCATTTTGGGTTTTCTTGGCAGAGATACTGGAGTAGTTTGCCACTTCCGCTCAGTTTACAGTTGAGGAAACTGAGGCAAACAAGGTGCCCAGGGTCACAGAGGTAGTAAGTGAAGCCGGATTTGAACTCAGGAAGATGACTTTTCCTGACTCCAGGTCCTGTAGCACCTAGCTAGCCTAATACATCAACAGTTGGTAATAACTCAATCGAATTAAGTTAATTTCTACTATAGGTGAGCTGAATTGGGTTGTGTGTCACTGGCCACTCTCCAGCTTCCTATATATGAGCACTCCAGAAGAATCTGTTGATTGTCAGCCTACCTGTTTTCACTTGCCAATTTGAGGGCTCAGAAGTCGAATTTACCATCGTTATTAGTAAGGCAGATTGGCATCTTTTTTTTTTTTTTAAGTGACAGTAATACTGTGGTTTTTAAAAAAAGTAGTTTACTTGGTACTAGAATCCCCAAATCCCAGCTCTGCCACTTAGTAACTGTTGTGATCTTGGGCAAATCATTAATCTCTCTCAGCCTCAGTTTCATCATCTGTAAAATGATATAATAATGCTTGTACTCTCTATGTTGCAAGGATCATGTGAAATGCTATAGCTAAGGCATTTTGTAAACAAACTAGTTTAGTCCAGAAACAAAGGTATGAACACTTACGTGAAAATCTTTATTTGTAGAGGGCAAGTAGGTGGCGCAGTGGAGAGAGCACCGGCCCTGAAGTCAGGAGGACCTGAGTTCAAATCTGGCCTCAGACCAAACACTTGTGTGACCCTGGGCAAGTCACTTAACCCTGATTGCCTCACCAAAAGAAAAAGCAAAAAAAAATTTTTTTATTTGTAGATGGGGAAGGTTTCTTGGGGGAGATGGAAACTTGTGTGGGCAAGTGACTTTTTTTTTTAAAGACACCAATAAAACTTTGTAAAAATTAGCCTGATGGGCTTTAAACTGGAGGTCGCGGAAGAGCTTGAGTACCACAGATTAAGATTTTGCATGTGAATACAGCTATAAGGTCACTGAATGAAAGTGGTGTGTAACACGCTTCAATAAAATCAACAAGAGGCAGTAAAATCAAGCTGGCCAATGTCCTTGGTTCTCAGCATGGTCTGTGGATCACTAGAGGTTTGAGAAGGGCCTCTTGTTATATCATAAATTGATAAGTAACCCTGGTTGACAGTCATTATCTGACAATATATGCAACATTTGGCAACCATAATCCCCTTGAGTTGAGATGAATATTTTTGGTAGTTTTTCACATTGCCTAAATTCCCCCCTAGATTACTACCTCATGCCCCTTCCGAAAGATCCATTCCATATGACAATATTTTAAAAAGAATAAGAAGGAAAAAAATAAACAAAAATTGATGAACAAGAAGTTCATCATCTTGACAATACGTGCATTGTTTCTTCTCTGTGGACAAAGTTTGGGAGTGGGTTGTCATATTTTTTCTTCAGGGTCAAGCTTGTTCACAGTGTTCAGTTTTTATTGTTTTCTGGTTCTTTCCATTTATATTGTTGAAGTCGTTGTGCATATTGTTTTCTTGTCTCCACTGACTTTACTCAGTTCACGTAATTCTTTACACGGTTCTCTGTATTCGTCGTGTTCATTTCTTAAAGTTCAGTAATATTCCATTAAATTGTGTGCCATGTTTATTTAACCATTCTCCAGTCAATAGGTATCTACTTTGTTTCCAATTCTTTGCTCCCAAAGTTTGCTGATATAAAGGTGTTGGTGTATATGAAGCTTTTCTTTTTGTCAATTACCTCTTTGGGGGGTATATGCCTAGTATTGGAATCTCTGGGTCATTGGGTATTGACATTTTATTTACTTTAATTGCACAATTCCAAATTGCTTTCTAGAATAATCGTATCTACTTACGGCTCCACCAACAATGCCTGTGTTTCCACAACTCCTCCAACATCTTTTGTTATCTTGAAGCAATTATATTTCATCATTCATTCTCCTGGACCATGATACGTCAGTACACATATCAAAGTTGGAATGCCTTTCGGCATTATCAATTTATATTATTATTGTAGTTATTGTATATATTCTCCTCTTGGTTCTCTTTACTTGACTTATATCAGTTCATACAAACTTTCCAATGCTCTTCAGAATTCTTCCTATTTACTATTCCTTATGGAGCATTACTATCCACCACATGTACATCCCATAATTTGTTCCTTCCCCAATCAATGGGACACTGGTTCTTTTTCTAGGTTTCTGTTATCACAAAGATTATTGCTGCTCTTATAGGTGTCTTAAAAGGCTGGTTTGATTAATCTTTGAAGAAATTAATCCTTAATGTTTTCTCTTTTCTGTGTGTTTGTGTATGTAGGTTTCTCTCTATGTTAGAAGAAGAAGTCTATAGCCAGAGCTCGCCTATCTGGGATCAAGACTTTCTGGCTGCCTCATCTCACTCTGGTCAGCTAGGAATCCAAACAGGTAAAGGGCATTTAGCACGGAGTGAAGAAGCACCAGAAAAAGAATGGGGCTGTGTCAGTTGTTACCATTAATTGTGCATTGATTTGTGTCGTTTGTCTGGACAACTGAAGCCCAGAAGGGTTTTAAAAGAATAAAACCAAGCCCGTCACCCATCAGTGAACAAGGTGCAGACAGAAACCATGCAAGCATAGAAATTTTGGTTCTGAAGACTTTAATATATATGCGACCTAAGCAATAAGTCAAAGTCTTTAATCAGATCACAAAAGAGTCTCTTCTGAACTTCATAGGGCAGCTCTTGCTTGGATCAGTCACACAGGAACCAAGCACTCTTGTGGAGTCTTTTTTTCAAATGAGAAGCCTGTCCCCCCCTCCTTCAACATCTCCTTCCCGTGGTCTCCAAAAGGAGAAAAAAAAAACCCTCTTAATAAAAATTCATAGTCAGGGAAACCAACTCCCATATTGGCCAGGTCCATAAATGTATGATCACTTCAGCATATTCAGTCCAATACTTCTCTGTCGGGAAGTGGGGAGCATTCTTCTTCATTGGTCCCCTGGAATCATGGTGGATCTTTGAATCAATCAGAGTTCTTTCACGTCTTTCAAGGTTCTTTTTTATAGTATTGTTCTCATGGCAGCTAGCTGGTGTGGTGGAAAGAGAATCAGACCTGGAGCCAGGAGGACCTGAGCTCAAATCCAGTCTTAGACACTCACCAACTGTGTGACCCAGGGCAAGTCAATTAACCACTGCCTGCCTCAGTTTCTGCCATAAGGATAATAATAGTACCTACTTCCCAGTATTGTTGTATCAAATGAGATAGTACTTGTAAAGCACTTTTCAAACCTATATAAAGTGCTGTATAAATGATAGCTGTTATTGTCATGGAGGCCACTTTGTGGATCTAAGATGCTCATTGTCTTGAATATTAGTAGAGTCATAGGTCTAGGGAACATGTTGGGTGGCCCTGGGAAGTAATTATGGTATGTAAGCCCCTTTGCCCTTTGTTCTGTGACTGGCATTGGTATCATACCCTCCAATGTTGGGGCCCTTTTCATGGTGTGTTTGAAAGAGAAATGGAAACATTCATTGCTACTTGGATGATTTGGGGTACATCACTTACCTGATCTGGTTCTCAGTTTCCTCCTTGGGCCAGTGAGCAGTTGTCTTCGATGCCTTGCCAGGCTTGAGCCTGGCAAAGACCTGAGTCTTTTGAACCTTGGGATTATTGATTCCCTTGGGGATAGGCTGCATGGCTTTAGTTCTTGTTTGTTGTCCTGGTTCTTGTAATAAAGAAAAACAAGAAAATTTCCATTAACAAGAATGGGGTATTCTTATTAATTGAAGGTTAATCAGAAAGCCTTTTTTTGTTACAATTCCTTTCGATTGGATTCATTAAAACTGCTTATTGTTTCTAAAATTCATCAGCACAAATTTTTTGTCTTAGAATTTGGAATGTGATTTAGTGTTTCTTTCTGACTTAGGACCTTGCCCTTGGCACATAGTAGATATTTAATATAAATAAGTGATTTTTTTTTTAATTGATCGGTAGTAGTGTTTCAGGGGTGGTTGGAGTCCAAGTTCTTTGACTATGGAACCAAAGACCCAGGAGGAATAGGTCTGGCATTGGGTTGAATATACATTGATTCTAGGCTATTCTGTGGAAGATTTTTAGTTAAATCTCAATTAGCCATGACTTATTTTCTTGTCATTGGCTTCTTTCCCTAAAGTTAAAGCCAAAAAATCCAGTTAATTGAGGTGTCCAACTAACTGGTTAATTTGGATTTTACTGCCATTACAAATCAAAGGAAGAAATCATCATATTTTGTATTTTTATAATATGTCTAGGGTTTACCAAACTCTGTATATACATTATATAATTTGAACATCACAATGGACCCATAGGATGGGTTTTATTATCATCTCCCCTTTTCAGATGAGAAAGCTGAGCCCTTGGGGGCGGGGGGTGGAGAAGGGCACAATTCAAGTTGGGGGGGGCGGTGTTGCACAACTTGGCCCGAGTCACACAAGTGAGCAAGTGTCTGAGGCATGATTCAAACTCGGGTTTTCTGACTCCAAGTCCAGCTCTCTACCCACTCCAGCACACTGTGCCTCACAACAGAACAAAAGAGGAAATGGGATGGAGTTGGTTTGATTTTTGTTTTTTTTAAAGAGCTAAATTAGAAATGGAATGCTGAACTGAATCCACAAAAAATGTGGTGAAGCCCACATTGTTCCCCAGGGATTTCAGGAATACCACTCCTCAATATCCCAGCTGCCCCAGTGGTTGCAGCATTTTAAATTCAATAACAAACCTTTCCCACTACGTTGTAGCACCTATAACTCTGTGTTCAAGAAAAGAATGACCTACATGATATTGGGGAAGGAGCACTGGACCTAGAAGGTCTGATGTGTGCATGGTAGGGGGAGGGCTAGTCATTCCTCTGCCATTAATGTTTGTCCCTTAAATTAATAAACCTCCCATTACCTCAATTCTCTTCTCTGTAAATGAAGGGATTGGCATGGAGGATCACCAAGGTCTTTTTTCAACTCTCATGTTCAAAGGTAAATATACTTTTTTTTTGTTGGCATTTGGGGTTAAGTGACTTGCCCAGGGTCACACAGCTAGTAAATGTCAAGTGTCTGAGGGCAGATTTGAACTCAGGTCCTCTTGACTCCAAGGCCAGAGCTCTATCTACTGGGCCACCTAACTGCCACTTATGGTTTGACTTTTTTTGTGCTGTTTGCTCATGATCCCAGCCAATTATTTGACTTTTAAACTCTTTGTTAAGGTAGGGGTCTGCTTCCAGTGTGGAGAATGTATTGTTCCAAGCTTTGGGGGTTTTGTGTAGCTGTTTTCAGAGACACTTCTAGGGACCTGTAAATTTCCATTCTTCCAAGGTAATATGATCAAGGAAGAGGTGTTTACTCCTTTCCTGGCCTGTGCTCTGGTCTGTGGGTGACCATAAGCACTCTTTTCTGCCTTGAAACTGTGAGGAGGATTCTCTCTCCACTGCCACCACAAGTTCCACCATGCCAGTGCTCCTCCTAGCCCCAGGATCGTCACCCAGAACTGTGACCCAGATCTAAGCAGGGGCAAAGCAAGATGATCCTGCCTCAGCACCAACAAAGAGATGCCTGCAGTACCCCTCTGATCAACCACTCAATTCCCCCACCATCTGTGGGCTGAGAGCTCTGGAAGTAGCCACCACTTTGGGACTAGGGCTGGGACCAAGCTCCTCTCTCACCGAGGTCCAACAGACCTTTCCTAGGTTGTCTTTGGTGTTTGTGGGTTGAGAAGTCTGGAAACCACCACAGCTGCCTGTGATTCAGTCCCTTGAGGCCTGCTCCAGGTTTGCTGAGGCCTGGAGCCCATCGTGAATGGTGTTCCTCTTCCAGCCCAGTGCAGTAGACCTTTCCAATCAACCCTTTAGGTTGTCAGGCTGGAAATTTGTTTCACTCTGTCTTTTTTGTGGGTTCTGCTCTAGAATTTGTCTAGAGCCATTTTTTACTAGTATTTGGAGGGGTTTGAGGGAGAGTTCAAGCAAGTCATTGCTTTTACTCTGCTATCTTGGCTCTGCCCCCAAAGGCTGGTGACTTTGCACAGCCCTCTCTCACTTGAATCCAATTCACTTGCAAGTCATGACATCACCTTCCTGATGTCATGGTCCTCTTTGAGAATGAAGGGGAAACAGTGAATGAAGGCACTCCTAGTCCAACCCCTTTTTCCAGAGGATAAGATCTAGGGAATTTAGATGCCTTGCCCTGGGATACTGGAGTAGGCATAGATTGCCATCCATGGCTGCTGTTATTAATCTGAATATTGGAGTGGTTGGGAACACCCCAGGCCCTTGATGAGCCCTGGTAACGGTTACTTTTACAGAACTGCATACTTTGCGTTTAAGTGTCAGCTTAAGGGGCTCCTCGGATGGCAGTGTTCTTATAATGGATTAGTAGATCTCTCATTGTGGTTTGGGTTCATTTCATTTCATCCTGTGGCTTTCCCCGTCAACTTGGATAATTGCCTGCTGCTTCAACTATTGACTCACTTGATTTGTTAGACGAAAAATTCTGTGATGACTTCTCTATGTGCTGTGTGCTGTTTCTAGCTTCTTTCTAAGAATGAGTGTTTTCGGCTCTCCCTACATGAGCTCAAGTACCTAGAGATTCATCCGACAATGTAACACTCGGCAAGCCCCTTAACTCTCCCAAGACTCAGGTTCCTCATTTATAAAATGGGTATAGTAATACCATAGAACCTTCCTTACAGGGTGGTTGCGAGACTCAAGTGAGAGAATATGTGTAAAGAACCATGAATGCTTTGAAGGAAACGTAAAAGTCAGTTATAATTATTACCTTGATGATAATTTAAAATATGACCTTGATTGATAGTACAGAGACATTAATTAGTTTCAAAGATATTAATAATAAACAAGGATACATATGCATACACACATATGCAAATATGTGCATGTACTTCATACATACAAATATAAATGTATTTATATACACAAATATGTTAACATGCATTAGTTAGGAGGACCTGAGTTCAAATGTGTCCTCAAACATTTGGTACTTACTAGCTATGTGACCCTGGGTGAGTCACTTAACCCCAACTGACTCCAAAGGAAAAAAGAAAAAGAGAAGAGTCCCATGAAACTAGAGGGATTGCGCTCTGCATTGGGTGAGGGAGCGCCTGTGCACATACTGACTTCAGTCAGTATCAGTGGACTCTCACTTGCCCCTTTTCTTTTCTTCTGTTGCAGTCATCAATCCCCCTCCTGTGGCCAGGACTGTGTCATACAATGGAAGCCCTTCCTCCCTTGAGCAGCCAATTGGAGGAAGCATGAGTCCTGCCTGCAAAGTCTCTTCTGGACTCGAAGGAAACCGAGGTAATCCAAAAGAGTGGGGGGGGGGAAGCTCATTGATTAGTGTTTTCCTATCACTTAGATGACCCTACAGTCTTCTTTGATCTTTTAAGTACCACTCTCACAAGTACAAATTATGATGTTCAGTGACTCAGTGACCACTGAAAGAGCAACCTTTTTTCCTAGGGTTGGAGGAAAATGGACCTTTCAGTCATTTTACAGTAGTAGAAATGAGAAAGGGTTGAACATATAGGGCACTGCAATGGTATCTGGGCTAGGAGTCAGAAGACTTAGGTTCCAGTGCCAGCTTCGGTATTTACCCCGTACGTGACTATTTGCAAATCACTTTCATTTTTTGACCTCAGTTATTTCATCTCTAAAATGAAGATGTTGGACTTCCAAGGTGCCCCTCCCCCACCCCATCTAAATGCTGGGATCCTATCAACTTTTTGTTGTTCAGTTGTTTTCAGTTGTGTCTGACTCTTTGTGACCCCACTTGGGGTTTTCTTGGCAAAGATACTGGAGTGTTTTGCCATTTCCTTCTCCAGCTCATTTTACAGATAAGGAAACTGAGGCAAACAGGATCTAGTAGTCACTAGTGCCGAGGGTTTCACTGCTAGTGTCTGAGGCCAGATTTGAACTCGGGTCTTCCTGACGTCAAGTTCAGTATCAGAAGCATCTTCTGTGTGCAGAGGATATTAATAGTTTCTCTGTTTTTCACTAAGTGAATTATCCCAATCCTCTATTACTGAGGGTTACAAAGAATTACCTGAAGAGATTTCCACAATCTGATTTGTGTTCAAAAAATGAGCTCTCTCACATTTTGGTGTTTGTTCTTGTAGGAGAGAAGAGAAAAATGAATGACCTTCATTCCCTGGAGGAGGCCAAGAGACCCAGAGTTGTAGGGGATATTCCCATTGAGTTGATCAATGAGGTCATGTCCACTATCACAGACCCCGCTGCAATGCTGGGACCGGAGGTGAGGATGATGAGTGAGTCAGAGAGCACGGGTAGGCCCCAGTAGCTCCCATCTCCTTTCATATTGAGCTAAATGATGCTGACTTTGAGATATTAATGTGTCACGCTGCTGGAGGTTGATTTCAGGCAGGAGAAGAGTTATTGGCCTGTCCCTCTCACAAATAGAAACTTCATTTGACTTAGTGAATATATAATCACAGCAAAACAGTGAGGAATCTCTTTTTCAGGGACTCTGACAGTTGCTGGAGATAAGGAAATACTTAGAGCAAAGACAGCTCTCTATTTATTTTGCAAAAGAACTCTCTCTCCCTCCCCCCTCCTTCTCTCTCTGTTTCTGTCTCCCTCCATCCCTCTCCCTCTCTCTCTTCCTCCCTCCCTCTCTCTCTCTCTGTCTCTCTCCCTCTCACCCTCCCTCCTTCCCTTCTCACCCCCTCAGCTCAGTTCACAAGTGAATTACTGAATATTTCAATTTGTCATTTTCTCAGGTAACCATTTTAAAAGTGTGAGCATAAGAAAGACCTGCCTCAGAACATTAGATTAATGAATGTGCAAAATAGTGTCTTGTCACAAGTCCATCCTTTCACCATTTCTCAGTCTTGGGGAGGGGGGGCGTTGTGAATAATGAGGTAGAATGCTGTGGACCAAGCACTGGGTGTGAAGGTGATAACAATTCACAATAGTACGTAACACATTTACACACATACACACCATGTATATGAAATTGCTAATATTTTCTATAACTCACTCATCTGGTTAACTCAGTTTTGCAAAATGCTTTTCATATATTATTTCATTGATCCCTACAACATTCCTGTTAGGTGGCTGCTGTAATTATCCCCAATTTGTAGATGAGGAAGCTAAGTCTCAAGAGAGGTTATATCACTTGCCAAGGCAAGGTAAGGTAGCAAGCATTTTATTAAGCATACTTTCTATGTGCCAGACAGTTCACTAAGCTTTGGGATTACAGATACAGGCAAAAAGTTTTTTCCCTCAAGGAGCTACTGGGAGATGATAACATGTTGAAAAGTAGGGGAAAGAGGAAAGTATCCATTTAGGGGTGAAGGGAGGGGTAGGGAAAATGTCAAAGAAATTCAGAAAGCCAGAAACAGAGCCAGGAGGAGAGTAATGATGGACCAGCCTAGGTCCCTTTCTGAGATGGAGGCCCCAGGAGGAACTCACTGACGAGAAAAAGGAGCCACCATATTGCAGGGATGTTCCAGGCCCCAGGCACTAAAGTCAGAGACAGAACCTCGAGAGGGATGCCTAACTGAATCTGGGTCTTGAGATTCCCACTCCAACCCAGTATCTTCTCTGCTGTGCTGCTTGGCTGCCAGCGCTGGTCTGATGATGGTTCAGTGATTGGGCAAACCATTTTATATTTTTGCTCCACCAGTAAGATGGGGTTAATTAGTCTTAAGGTTCTGCCTCTTGGGATGGCTGTTGGGTTGAACTGAGATAATGCATATAAAAAGCTTTGTCCAAATTTTAGCTACTACCCTCCTTTATCATTAGATTGGTCAGGCCATTAAGCATGTAAATTTGGGAGGGAGGAGATTGAAATTAAATCCTATTGCCAGTTGGACAAAACTGAATCCATCAAATATTTATTAATTGCCTATTGTGTTCTAGGCAATGCGCTTGGCGGGAAGGTGGGGTGGGGAATTAAAGATAAAAGTGAAATCCTGCTATCTGGGAGTTTACATTCTATTCAGAACAAAACATTGTGTATCCTGACGATGAGATCCGAGTTATACACAATATCAGTGTGGGTGGGGGGGGATAAGAAGTTACAAAGATAGAAAGTTCAATGATACAAAGTAATCCAAATGAGAAAAGAGCCCTGATGGCTGGCAGGGTCTGGAAAGGTGGCACTTGAGGTGAGCTTTGAAAGGAAAGAGGAAATCTAGAAGGCAGGGAGAGGTGTGAGGTACCATGTGGGCAAAGGAACAGAGACGGGAGACAGCTCTCCAGATCTGGGGAATAATGAGCAGACCAGGCTGACTGGTTCAGAGGGCACATAAAGGGCAGTGATAGGCAATAAGGCTGCAGAGTAGATGTGGTATTTTATCCTCAAGGCCATAGGGAGCCACTGAGGACGTTTCATTACCCAAGTAGTTAAGCTTATGTCATTAAGGTGAAATGAAGTGAACATTGCCAGAGAGTCAGGGCCTCTGGATTCTTAGATCTAGCCCTCCTGCTGAACACGTACTCAGTACTTAGATGAGGAGGGCTGTTTTACTCTCGTGAGTCATTGCTTGGCAAAATGAGTAGGTTACATTGATTAATCACAAGGTTTCCTTTTGATTCTAACTTCCTGTGATTCTATTGCCAAGCACAAGGTAATAGATACACTGAGGGCATTGTCTCTTCGTGACCATATTTGGGGTTTTCTTGGTGATGATCCTTGAGTGGTTTGCGATTTCCTACTCCAGCTCATTTACAGATGAGGAAACTGAGGCAGACAGGGTTAAGTGACTTGCCCAGGGTCATACACCTAGTAAGTGTCTGAGGCCGCACTTAAACTCAGGTCCTCCTGACTCCAGGGCTGGCCACCTGGTGCAGTGAATAGAATGCCAGGCTCTGTAAAATGAATTGGAGAAGGAAATGGTAAAACACTCCAGTATCTTTTCCAAGAAAACCCCAAATGGGGTCACAAAGAGCTGGACACAATGCAACAAGAAGAAGGGGCTTTGATACAAGGCAGGTTCTTTCCTTTGTTTTGGGGGTTCTTACTGGGGGCACTGCTCTGTGGGTTCTTTTTCCAGCTGCCCATTTATACCAGTGGTCTCAATCTCCAGGGATCTGAAGGGAAAATGAATAAGGGGTCATAGCATCATTAATCCAGAGCAGAAAAAGGGCATCCTATGTCTTCCTATGCAGTCTTCTAATTTTACAGATGAGGAAACTGAGGCCCAGGGAGGTTAAATGGTTTGCCCAAGGCATCACAACATTGGATGCAAAATTTGAACCCATACCTTTGCCTCCAGAGCCAATGCTCTTTCCACAACCACATGCTGGATCCTGCATTGTGTGTAGTTTGTCCACATTTATTGCTGAAGGTGCCCATTTCTTTTGAGGTCAGTGTTGTGGCAGCCCCCACACCAGGCCCAGTTCAATGTTGCCAGGCTAGATATTTCTAGAAAGACAACAGTGCCTCACAAAAGGAAAACTCCAGGGTCACAAGTTGAAAGCATCAGCCACTGTGGCTATAAGAGATGTTGGGGCTCGTGATCCCAAAGAGTTTGGAAAGATTGGCTCATGCTAGCTCTTTCCATCTGGAGACTCAGTGTGCTTTCCAAGCACTGGTCCTATTATCTTTTTCTGGTCCCCATTCACAGCCCAGTGTAGTAGGTAGATCAGGATACGTCATCCTTGTTTTATAGAGGAGGAAATAGACAGTTCCCTGACTTGTCCAAGGTCACCCAACTAGCTAGTAGCAGAGCTGTGACTACAAAGGAAATCCCTTGGTTCAGAGTCGCACATTCCTTTGCACCTTAGGGTGTGGAGCTATTCCCAAGACATCCCTGGCTTCTCTGTTGGTGGCCAGAGGAGAGCTGAGCCATGAGTAAAGTAGTAACCCAGTAAGGTGATCTCCAAGTCAGTCTCAAAACCTAAGCATCTTTCTCTGTTGGGTAAAAGCTGATAAAGAAACACCAGTGTCTTTTAGCATGTCCTGCAAACTCCCAGCTAGGACTACAGCAGATCAAAGAAGAGAAGCTTGAACTCGTTCACATGATGTTACTTTTCTTGTAATCTCTTTCCTTTTCTTCATTTCCCTTTCCTTCTGCCCCTTATCCCAGACCAACTTCCTTTCAGCACATTCGGCCCGGGACGAAGCAGCCAGGCTGGAAGAACGGCGAGGAGTGATCGAATTCCACGTGGTTGGCAACTCTCTGAATCAGAAGCCCAACAAAAAGATCATGATGTGGCTGGTTGGCTTACAAAATGTCTTCTCTCATCAGCTCCCTAGAATGCCCAAAGAGTATATTACACGCCTGGTCTTTGACCCGTAAGTGTGTGTGTGTGTGTGCGTGTGTGTGTGTGTGTGTGTGTGTGTGTGTGTGTGTGCACATTCAAGTGTGCTGCTCTGCGAATCCTCAGAGAGGTAGATTTAGGCACGATGAAAGGAAGGACTTCTCAATGATTCCAGTGAGCACAGGAGTGGTGGAGGTGGCTGCCGTGGGAGGGAGTGGAATTCTCTCTCATTGGATAGCTGCAAGCAAAGGATTGTGTAGGACAGCACTTCTTAAACTGTGGGTCTTGACCCCTTTGGCAACAGTAAAAGCTTTCTGAATGCACAATGACCAAGAATTAATTAGAAACCAAAGCCTAGAGAATCAGACGTGTTTCTAAACCTAAATGTACAATTTCACCACAGCTTTGGTCCTGAACACAAAGCACGCACATTTTGCACTGTGCATAACCTCAGGCCATGCAATGCTGCTGCCAAAAGGTGACAGAGGGTTGCACATTAGGAAAAAGTTTCAGAAGCCCTGGTCTGAGATAATGTAGAGGGCGTTCTTCAGGTGGGGGTTGGAATAGATCAGAGTTTGTTAACCAGGTGTTTGTCAACATAAAAGAATTTTTTGGCAATTGAATTTCAATACGATTGTTTCCTTTGTATTCCAGTGCATTTAAACGTATTCTTATAAGGATCCCACAGGCTTTACCAGTATGCCAGAGGGATTTGTGATACCCAAAATAGGTTAAGCCCTAGATGACATGGACCTTGGGACCCCTTTCAGCTCTGGATTCTGTGAAGAGGCTAGCGAGAGTGAGCCTTAGTCCTCTGATATTTTAGTGTCAATAATGAGAAATTGGTTTAATTTTGAAACCTGGTCTCATGTATGAAATGGACATATTTTCAAAGTCATCAACACTCGTCCTTGTTGGGCGATGGGATGGTGCTGTCTCTTTGTTCAGGCTAAGCTCTACTCTCAGATTTCTTCTTAAAAATCTGTAGGTGGCCACAAGAGATTTGTTTTTAAACCTATGCAAGTGTTCAAAATTGAATGAATTTCTCATTACTGATACTGAGATATCAGAAGGCTAGGTCTCACTCTCACTAATCCCTTTGATCTTCATAGACACTCACAGCTGAAAGGGACCTCAAACTCAACCTCTTCAAGAGCCAACTTAGAGATGAATCACTCTGAAGTTAGCCAGGCCTTTCATTGGGTTTCAAACCCGCAATCCATTCCCCAGCCCATACTCAAAGTCTTTCCAGCTTGTTAAGACATGTTAGTGCCAGCTCTCTGTTGGCACAGTCTTTGAGAACCCAGGGTTAGCTTAGTGCCATGATGAAATAGCAGAGTAGGCCTTAATCTGGACCCTAAGATAGTCCAGATAAAATTGAGATCTGAATAGAAAGGGGCTTGGGAATGTAAGTTCTGTTGTAACTTCAAAATGTAAATATCCAGTATATCTCGCCTGTTTTCTTCTTAGTAAATTAATAGTAAGCATCTCAAATATATTGTCCTTTGCAATAAAATTAAAATTTGGACACAATCTGATTCTTTCAGTAAGCACAAGACCCTTGCTCTGATTAAAGATGGCCGCGTGATCGGTGGGATTTGTTTCCGGATGTTCCCATCACAAGGATTCACAGAAATTGTCTTCTGCGCTGTCACTTCCAATGAGCAGGTCAAGGTAAGGGCCTCCCAAGAGCATGCTTAGAACCAATACAACGTGGGGGGATAAAAGCCATGGTGTGTGGGAGCATCTAACAGAGGACCCAGACTGAATTTGGGAGCTCCCTAAAGAAGTCGTGCATTGCTGCTGCTGTTTTATTTCTCACACAAGAAGTTAGTGTGGTTCAGCCTTCTACATCTAGAGAGAGGAAATTCATCATGGCATTGGGCATGAAGTCCCATCATTCCAGAAGCTTCCTGCTGTGCCCAGGACAACTAGGATAAACCCTGCACTCTTCCATTTTGCCCAATTGTGAATTGTCGTTGTTATTGTTATTGTGAATACATTCTAGCAAATAGCAAACGAGTCCATCAACTTTTGACCATCTCAGAAAAGAGCAAAGTAGTTCATTCCAAATGGTAGCAGATTCCAGAATGACTTCTTGTCTTTGGTACATCTTGACTTTATTTTGATGCCGACTTCCTTTCCAAATATCCTTGATAGGGGCATTCTCTATGTTTGTGTGTGTGTTTTAAGAGAACTCTAGTCAAACCCTTTTTTAGAGTTCTTCCTTTTCTTAACCGTGTTTTTAGTTGGTGTTCTAATCAGGAGGGAGCAGTATGGTAGAGTGGATCAAGCCAGGGACTTGGAATGAGGAAGACCTGGGTTTGAATCCCTCTTCTGACTCTTTTTAGCTGTGTGATCCTGGACAGGTCAGTTAACTTGTGTGAGGCTCAATTTATTCATCTGTAAAATGGAGATAATAGCACCTACCTCCTAGAGTTGTTTTGAGGATCAGATGAATTAGGATATCTAAAGTGCTTTGCAAACCTTAAAGGGCTATGTAAATGCTAGTTATGATAATAACTATTATTAATAACCAAGATGAGGAACATAATGGTAAATATTAAATCCTTCACCGAAGGCAGGAGGTCATATCTTGGTTTTGTTGTGAGGAAGGAGTACTAGGAAAATTATTCTTTTTTCAAAAATCGTCTAAATTTATTATATATTTATTTTTAGTTTTCAACATTCACTTTTATAAGATTTTGGATTCTAAAAATTTCCCCCTTCCCTCCGTTCTCCCCAAGACATCATGCAATCTCATATAGGCTAAACATGTACAATCATATTAAACATATGTCCACATTAGTCACGTTGTGAAAGAAAAATCAGAACAAAAGGGAAAAGCCATGAGAAAGAAAAAACAAAACACACACAAAAAAATAGTGTACTTCGATCTGCATTCAGACTCCATAGTTCTTTCTCTGAATGTAGATAGCATTTTCCATTATGGGTCTTTTGGAATTGTCTTAGATCATTGTGTGGCTGAGGAGAGCTAAATCTATCAAAGTTGCTCGTTTCACAATGTTGCTGTTACTGTGTACAAATTTCTCCTGGTTCTGCTCACTTAACTCAGCATGAGTTCATGCAAGTCTTTTCAAGTTTTTCTGAAACCTATCTGCTCATCATTTCTTATGGAACAATAGTATTCCATTACATTCATATACCACAGATTGTTCAGTCATTCCCCAAATGATGTAAACTTCTAATTCTTTGCCACCACAAAAAGAGCTGCTATATATTTTTTTTGTTTTTCCAAATGAACTTTATTAATATTTTATCAAGGTCTATAAAATATTCCCTTGGTAATTTGATTGGTTTAGCTTTTTTTTTTAAAAATAAATTTATTTACTTATTTTTAGTTTTCAACACTCACTTCCATAAGATTTTGAGTTCCAAATTTTCTCCCCATCTCTCCCTTCCCTCCACCCCAAGACAGTATGTAAATTGATATAGGCTCAACATACACATTCATATTAAACCTATTTTCACATTAGTCATGTTGTAAAGAAGAGTTAGAACCAATGAGAGAAAGAAGAAACCAAAAAGAGAGAGAGAGTGAGCAAATAATATGCTTTGATCTGCATTCAGACTCCATAGTTCTTTTTCTGGATGTGGACAGCATTTTCCATCGTGAGTCTTTTGGAGTTGTCTTAGATCCTTGCCTTGCTGAGAAGAGATATGTCTATCAAAGTTAGTCATCGCACAATGTGGCTGTTACTGTGTACAATGTGCTCCTGGTTCTGCTCACTTCACTCAGCATCAGTTCATACAAGTCTTTCCAGGTTTTTCTGAAGTCTGCCTGCTCATCATTTCTTATAGCACAGTAGTATTCCATTACGTTCATATTCCACAGCTTGTTTAGTCATTCCCCAACTAATGGGCATTCCCTCAATTTCCAATTCTTTGCCACCACAAAAAGAGCTGCTAAAAATATTTTGTACATGTGGATCCTGTTCCCATTTTTATCATCTCTTTGGGATACAGACCTAGAAGTGCTATTGCTGGGTCAACGGGTATGCACATTTTATAGCCCTTTGGGCATAGTTCCAAATTGCTCTCCGAAATGGTTGGATCAGTTCACAACTTGAAAAATATTCTTAGGAAATACAAAGAAAATAATATTCTAAGTGTATATTTTCTGGGTCATTCAGTCAGTTATTCAGCAAGCATCTATCAGGCTCCTTCTGTATGCCTGGAACAGTGCTAAGCACTGGGAATACAAATACAAAGAATGATACAGTCCTTACTTTCGTGAAGCTGAGTATGAGACAGCCATTATTTCATCCACTATGGAAAATGCATAAAGTGCCTGGATTTCATGAGAGCTCATAAACAAATCCAGAACTATACATCTCTCAAATAGACTCATTAAGCTTCTCCTGGAAGGTCCAGATCATTTGGGGGCTGCTAAATAAGTGATCCCCATTCACCCTGGACCTATACTGATCTTCTGCTCATAGTTAGTGGTATGGCGTGTCACTCCAGTCCAAATCTCTTGACCCCTCATAGCATGGTTTTAATTCTTCAGCTGTAGGGTTAGCCTCTTCCTTCTACAAATATGCTGTGAAGGAAACTTCCCTCTAGATGGCTCAAACCCTCAAACTCAAGAAAACTCAAATTTAGGATTAATTCCCTTAGGTAACTCCCCAAAGTGATGCTCCTCAAGACATCTCCTTTGGCAAAATGTGTAGGTTCTAGGAACACATTGCCTAGGGAATTAAAATTCCCCCTTCTTTATACATCAGGAACCACATCCTTGAACTCCCCTCTTAGGTCGATTAAAGGCTATGTCCTCCTCTGCCATGTGATTCTGATTTAAAGAGTTTACATTTGGAGTGGTGGTGGGGGTGTAAATTGCAAAATACAGCCTTTGGGGATTATTCAAAGTTCAGCTCAGTAAATGTTACACTAGATGACCTCTGAGCTTCCTACTGACCCCAAACCCTTTCCTTCCAAATTTGAGCTTTTGTGATAAAACAGCACTGGGTTTCATTTCAGAAGTCTCCTGTGTGAGCTTGAAAAGGTCACTTAACTTTGGAAACTAAAGAGGTGCCCACCAAGTGATGAATGACTGAACAGCTGATAAAGTGGGAATGTTAATGGAGGCCTCTTGTGCTATGAGGTATGACAGAGGGGAGTTTCAGAGAAACCTTGGAAGACTCATATGAACATAGTGAAGTGAGCTTCTGTACAACCGCATTGTAAAAATGCCACCCATCTCCTGACAGAATATGCAGAAAGATACACATGTTTTTGGACAGAGCCAACATGAGAATCAGTCTTATTTGACTATATAATTTGTTATGAGAGTTTTGTTTTGATTTTTGTGTCCCAGTGGCAGAGGGTCGGTGGTAGTGGGCAGGAGAGAAAAGAACCACTTGTCAATTGGACGAACAGTTTCTGAAGTCCTAAGCTTCCATGAGCACCAGTTCCCTATTTGGTTACATGAGATGAGAGCTTTGGAATCCATGGGTCTTAGGTTGCTTCTAACCCTAAATCTGTAATTCTATTTCAAGTCACAAAAAGCCCCCAAACATTATTTGGAAAGAACAAAAAATGACAAAATTCCTCTATCCACTTATGGGAGTGATCAAACTCTTGCTATTTCTGCTTATTATCTCCAGAGAATGCCATTTATAGATATTAGAGAATCAGAGAATCTTCATTCTCCAGAGTAAAATGGAACAGGCTTTGCTTAACGACACAGATTATCGAAGGGTAAAAATCAGTTAATCATTTTTCTTTTATTGTTGTTGTTGTTGTTGTATGTTTTGATTTTAAATTAATTTTTTTTATTATCAAGCCCATATTTTCTCTTTCCTCCCTCCTCTCCCCTTACCCCCTCCCTTCAAGCTCATCATTTTGGGGGTAGTTATTCTATTTGGAGTGATCAGGGCCCCAATTTCACTCCATGCTCAACTCATTAGCTGCTTTTCAGGGAGATCTGACAATTTGTCTTTAGATGGTGCTGTTGCTGTGTTTTTAGTTAGTGCTTGAAGCCAACTTGAGAAATTCTGTTGTAAATGTATAGTTTTTGCTATCGGGATAATGGCATATTGTCTGGGCCATTGCAGTGTTTTGTTTTGTCCTCTTCTTCTTCATGAGAGGTAGAAGGAATGGGGAGTAGGGGGAAGGTTCTTACCTTTTAGTTGGAGAAGAAAATTTTTGGTATTTTAATTTTTTTTCTTTCTGAAACTGAACCCCACTAACTACCTTTTTGAAAAAATCTAATTGTGGTGGACGTAGTTTAGGGATAGCAGAAGGAAATTACACATGCTTAAGAGAAGTTTTATATCTTTGTGACTTGGATGACCTCAGTAGGGTTGCTTCTTTTTTCTCAGAAGAATATCTGGCTGGAAACCATGTAACATTATACACATTTAGAGGAAGAAAACATAAAGCGTATCATTCATTAATAAATAAATTCTTCAGTTCAAAAGTGAATTGGGGAAAAATACTTTTCCATCCTTTTTTTTTTTTAAATCAATGACTGACCTTTGCTTTTATTTATAAAATGTTGATGGTCCACAGAGTGGACCAGCTTCCTAGTTGGTTTTTCCAAATGATATCTAACCAAGTGGACTGGGTTTCACATGCACTGTATCTCCCATTTTGTTATTCCAGAAGTAGGTGAATTCTTAAATGGGAAAATCTAGTTTCCTCTAGGATTAGAGACAACCTAAGATTCTATAATATTGGTGCCCAGATAGATTGAACTTACAGGAGTTGGATTGAGGTGAAACAAGGTGTTTTTCTAAACATAGGGTAAAACTTAATTGCTATCGCTGGCAATCAGAGTGGTGTAGTGACTAGAATTCTGGCCTTGGAGACAGGGAGAGACTGCTCCTGGAATCCTTCCTCTGATACTGGCTACCTTTGCAATCATGGGCATCCAACGTAGATGTGTAGTTTTCACATCTGCAAAATGGGGATTATAATGCATACAGAACCTCAGAGGGTTATTCTGAAGGTCAAAATTGAAAACCTTCAAGCACCAAATAAATGTCAATGGCTATTGTTATTAACCATTGATGAGCGCTGTCGTTCAAAGACCAGCCTAGCTTAGTCATCAGGGAGAGGCCAGTCATCAAGAAGGCTGGCCACCAAGGGATGGATTTTTTTTTAAAAATCATAAAATCCCAGGGAGCCAAGATGGCAGAGTAAAAAGGTAGTCGCTCTCACCCTCCCCTATCAATCTCTGAAAACCCAGAAAATATCACCCCAGAAAACACCCTGGAACAGCTGAACCAGAAGAAAGATGGGGTACAGCAGTGCAGTAGCCCAGGCAGCTAGAGGGATTAACGGGAAAGGCCCCTCTTACCCTGGGGGAAGGGGAGCAGTACGAAACAGGAGTCGCCCAGCCAACTAGTGGAAAGACCCACTTTGGCACTCCAGGAGGACATTCTGGTGCCTCGGCATTCTACAGCAAATGGGTCTCCCAGTGCCTCAGCAAAATAAGGGAAGCAGCACTACAAAGGGCCCCAGGCGGATAAGCACCCGGCAGCATTCATCTGAAAGGAGCTGAAGAAAGCAACCTAGAGGTGCCAAAAAGTTCCAGCTTTGTTGATTCCAGCCCAACACCAGGTAAGCTGTCAGAACCCTACAGCCTCCAACTGCCAACCAGGAGGAGATCCCGAATCCCAGGTGGTCAAGCAGGCAGACACCAACAGCTGGACCTCCGAGTGCCTCAGTGAGGGTGGGGTAACTGGTGGAAACAAGCTCAGAAAACCACCAGGTGCCTTAGCATTCTACAGTAAAGAAGTCTCCCAGTGCCTCAACAGAAATAAGGGAGGTAGCACTGCAAGGGACCCCAGGCGGATAAACACCTGGCAGCATTTATCTAAAAGGAGCTAAACAAAGCTAAAGGAAAGGAAAAGCAGGCAACCTAGATTTACCTGAAAGTCCCAGCCTTGCTGATTCCAGCCCAACACCAGATAAGCTGCCAGAACCCTACAGCCTCCAACTGCCAACATAAGAGGCCCCAGCACACAAAGTCAGTGACCAAGACCTAGGCTCCCAACACAAGAAGCTTGGGTCAGTGCCCTCTGCTCCCCAGCAGGAGAGCTTAATCTCTTTAAAGGCCAGGGAATAAAGAAACACCATGAGTGAAGAGAAAAGTATGACAGATTCCTATTATGAGAAGAGTGAAGCTCAAGACAGAAATTCTGAAGAGGACAACACTGTCATCAAACCCACATCTGCAACATCAAAAGGGAACTGGTCTGAAGCCCAAAAAGCCTTCTTGGAAGAACTCAAGAAGGATTTTAAAAGTCAAATGAGAGAGGTAGAGGAGTACTTTAAAAGTACAGTTGGTCAATTGGAAAAAAAAAGTACACTGAAGAAAACAAGTCCCTAAAACACACAATTAGCCAATTGGAAAAAAGTACAATGAAGAAAATAAATCCCTTAAAAATACAATTGACCAATTAGAGAAGAAAGTACAAAATCTAACAGAAAAAAAACAATATGTTAAAAATTAGAATTGAACAAATGGAAACTAATGATGATGAGAGAGCAAGAATCAGTCAAACAGAAACCAAAAAATGAAAAAATGGTGAAAATGTAAAATACTTCATGGGTGAAACAGCTGACCTGGAAAATCGATCCAGGAGAGACAATTTAAAAATTATAGGCCTACCTGAAAGTCATGATGAAAAAAAGAGCCTGGAAAATATCCTTCAGGAAATCATAAAGGAAAACTGCCCTGAAGTCCTAGAACCTGAAGGTAAAATAACTGTAGAAAGAATCTACCGCTTCCTGCCTGAAAGAGATCCCAAATTGAAAACGCCAAGGAATATAATAGCTAAATTCCAAAATTACCAGATTAAAGAGAAATTACTGTAAGCAGCCAGAAAGAAACAATTTAAATATCATGGAACCACAGTCAGGATTACACAGGACCTTGCAGCTTCCACATTAAAAGACCGTAGGGCATGGAACATGATATTCTGTAAGGCAAAGGAGCTTGGAATGCAGCCAAGGATTTTCACTGACAACCCAGTGAAAATAAGCATGATTTTTCAGGGAAGAAGATGGATATTCAACGAAATAGGGGACTTCCAAATGTTCCTGATAAAAAGACCAGAGCTGAACAAAAACTTTGATCTTCAAGTACAAGATTCAAGAGAGACATAAAAAGGTAAATGGGACAGAAAGATACAATATGTTGTTAATAAGGGCAAAATGTTTACATCCCTACAAGAGAAGATGACACTTGCAACTCTTGAGAACTGTATTGTTATTATACCATGTTAAAAGAGTATACATAAAGGGGGTGGATATAAGTTGACTTTGATGTAATGATAAAAAAAAAATTTAATCAAGTGGGTTAAATGGATCCAAGTAAGTGGATTAGTCTTAGCTAAGAAAATGTACTGAGAAAGGAGGAGGCAGACAAGGGTAAATCTCATTACAGGAAAAGACACAAAAACCTATTAGAGCAGAGGTAAAGAAGGGAGGGGGATGAGCATTGTTACTCTCATCAGATTTGGCTCAAGAACGGAACAACATAATCAGTTAGGTATAGAAATCTAACTTGCACTATAGGTAGTAGGAGGGGAAAGGGGAAAGAAAAGGGAGGGGGGATAGAAGGGAAGGAAGAAGCAGTAAGGGTAAAGGAGAAGAAAAGGGAAAGGGATAATAGAAGGGAGGTGGGCCTGAAGGAGGCAGTGATCAAAAGCAACACATTAGTGGGGGGGAAGAAGAAAGGAGAAAGAAAAGCATAAACGGGGGGGAAAAAAGGATGGAGAAAAAGACACAGATAGTAATCATAACTGTAAATGTGAATGGGATGAACTCTCCCATAAAACAGAAGCGTATAGCAGATTGGATTAAAAACCATAATCCTACAATATGTTGTTTACAGGAAACACATTTGAAAAAGAGTGACACACACAAGATAAAGGTAAAAAGCTGGAGCGAAATATATTATGCTTCAGATGAAGTAAAAAAAGCAGGGGTAGCAATCCTGGCCTCAGACAAAGCAAAAGCAAAAATAGATCTTATCAAAAGAGATAAGGAAGGAAACTGCATCCTGCTAAAACGCACCATAGACAATGAAGTAATATTACTAAGCATTTATGCACCGAATGGTATAGCATCCAGATTCTTAGAGGAGAAGTTCAGGGAGTTACAGGAAGAAATAGACAGCAAAACTATACTAGTGGGGGACCTCAACCTCTCCCTCTCTGAATTAGATGAATCTAACCACAAAATAAGCAAGAAAGAAGTTAAGGAGGTGAATAGAACATTAGAAAAGTTAGGTATGATAGACCTGTGGAGAAAACTGAATGAGGATAGAAAGGAATATACTTTTTTCTCGGCAGTACATGGCACATACACAAAAATTGACCATGTACTAGGGCATAAAAACCTCACAATCCAATACAGAAAGGCAGAAATATTAAATGCATCCTTTTCAGATCATGATGCAATAAAAATTATATGTAATAAAGGGCCATGGAAAGATAGACTAAAAAATAATTGGAAACTAAATAATCTAATCCTAAAAAATGATTGGGTCAAAGAACAAATCATAGAAACAATCAATAATTTCATTCAAGAGAATGACAATAATGAGACAACATACCAAAACTTATGGAACTGCAAAAGCAGTTCTTAGGGGAAGTTTTATATGTCTAAATGCTTACATAAATAAAATAGAAAAAGAAGAGATCAATGAATTGGGCATACAACTAAAAAAACTAGAAAAAGAACAAATTAAAAATCCTCAATTAAACACCAAATTAGAAATATTGAAAACCAAAGGAAAAATTAATAAAATTGAGATTAAGAAAACTATTGAACTAATAAATAAAACTAAGAGCTGGTTTTATGAAAAAACCAATAAAATAGATAAACCTTTGGTTAATCTAATAAAAAAAGAAGAAAGAAGAAAACCAAATTACTAGTATCGAGAACAAAAAGGGTGAAACTACCACCAAGGAAGAGGAAATTAAAACAACAATTAGGAATTATTTTGCCCAACTGTATGCCAACAAATTTGACAATCTTAGTGAAATGGATATATATTTACAAAAATATAAATTGCCCAGATTAACAGAAGAGGAAGTAAAATACTTAAATAACCCCATCTCAGAAAAAGAAATTGAACAAGTCATTGATGAACTCCCTAGGAAAAAATTTCAAGGGCCACATGGATTTACATGCGAATTCTATCAAACATTTAAAGAACAATTAATTCCAATACTATATAAACTATTTGGTGAAATAAGTAAAGAAGGAATCTTGCAACATTATTTTTATGATACAAATATGGTGCTGATACCTAAACCAGGAAGAGTCAAAGCAGAGAAAGAAATTATAGACCAATTTCTCTAATGAATATAGATGCAAAAATTTTGAACAAAATATTAGCAAATAGATTAAAGCAACATATCACACGAATAATACCCTATGACCAGGTAGGATTTATACCAGGAATGCAGGGCTGGTTCAATATAAGGAAAATTATCAGCATAATCCATCATATCAACACCAAAACTAACAGAAACCACATGATAATCTCAATAGTTGCAGAAAAAGTTTTTGACAAAATACAACACCCATTCCTATTAAAAACACTAGAGAGCATAGGTATAAATGGAGTCTTCCTTAAAATAATAAATAGCATCTATCTAAAACCTTCAGCAAGCATAATATGTAATGGGGACAAGCTAGAAGCATTTCCAATAAGATCGGGAGTGAAACAAGGATGTCCATTATCACCACTGTTATTCAACATCATACTGGAAACCTTAGCTTTAGCAATAAGAGAAGAAAAAGACATTGAAGGCATTGGAATAGGCAAAGAAGAAACAAAGCTATCACTTTTTGCAGATGACATGATGTTATACTTAGAGAATCCCAGAGAATCAAGTAAAAAACTACTTGAAATAATAAACAATTTTAGCAAAGTTGCAGGCTATAAAATAAACCCACATAAATCATCAGCATTTCTGTATATTACCAACAAAGCCCAACAGCAAGAGATAGAAAGAGAAATTCCATTTAAACTTACTGTAGACATTATAAAATATTTAGGAGTCTATCTCCCAAAACAAACCCAGGAACTCTATGGACACAATTACAAAACACTTTTCACGCAAATAAAATCAGATCTAAATAATTGGAAAAACATCAGTTGCTCATGGGTAGGCAGAGCTAATATAATAAAAATGACAATTCTACCTAAGCTAATTTACTTATTCAGTGCCATCCCAATCAAACTACCAAAAAATTATTTTATAGAGTTAGAAAAAATAATACCAAGATTCATTTGGAAGAACAAAAGGTCCAGAATATCAAGAGAACTAATGAAAAGAAATGCAGGTGAAGGTGTCCTAGCCATTCCAGATCTTAAATTGTGTTATAAAGCAGCAATCATCAAAACTGCTTGGTACTGGCTAAGAAATAGAGTGGTGGATCAGTGGAATAGGTTAAGTATGCAGTAGTCAATGACTATAGTAATCTATTATTTGATAAACCCAAAGACCCCAGCTTCTGGGATAAGAACCCACTCTTTGAAAAAAAACTGCTGGGAAAACTGGAAAAGAGTATGGCAGAAACTAGGCATTGACCAAAATCTCATATCATATACCAAAATAAAGTCAAAATGGGTACATGCTTTAGATATAAAGGCTGATACTATAAGCAAACTGAGAGAGCAAGGAATAGTTTACCTGTTAGATCTATGGAGAACAGAAGAATTCATGACCAAACAGGAGATAGAGAACATTACAAAAAGCAAAATAGATAATTTTGATTACATTAAATTGAAAAGTTTTTTGCACAAACAAAGCCAATGCAACTAAGATTAGAAGGAAGGTAGAAAATTGGGAAAGAATTTTTACAACCAGTCTCTCTGACAAGGGCCTCATTTCTAAAATATATAGAGAATTAAGTCAAATTTATAAGAACACAAGCCATTCCCCAATTGATAAGTGGTCAAAGGATATGAACAGAGAGTTCTCAGATGAAGAAATTAAAGCCGTCTGTAGTCATATGAAAAAAATGCTCTAAATCACTATTGATTAGAGAAATACAAATCAAAACAACTCTGAGGTACCACATCACACCTATCAGAATGGCCATCATGACAAAACTGGAAAATTATAAATGTTGGAGAAGATGTGGGAAAATTGGAACACTAATGCATTGTTGGTGGAGTTGTGAAATGATCCAACCATTTTGGAGAGCGATTTGGAACTATGCCCAAAGGGCTATAAAAATGTGCATACCCTTTGACCCAGCAATAGCACTTCCAGGGCTATATCCCAAAGACATCACACAAATGGGAAAAGGACCTACATGTACAAAAATATTCATAGCAGCTCTTTTTGTGGTGGCAAAGAATTGGAAATTGAGAGGATGCCCATCAGTTGGGGAATGGCTGAGCAAGTTGTGATATATGAATGTGGTAGAAGACTATTGTGCTATAAGAAATGATGAACAGACTGACTTCAGAAAAACCTGGAAAGACTTGTATAGTCTGATGCTGAGTGAAGTGAGCAGAACCAAGAGAACATTGTACACAATAACAGCCACGTTGTGTGATGACTAATATTGATCAACTTAACCCTTCCTGGCAATACAAGGATCTAAGACATCTCCAAAAGTCTCATGATGGAAATGTTATACACACCCAAAGAAAGAACTATGGAAGCCGAATTGTTACTTTTTTTCTCTTCTGTTGAGTTTTGTTTCCTCTTTCTGATGGTTCCTCCTATTGGTTTTAATTTCTACTTATAACATCACTAATGTGAAAATATATTTAATATGAATGTAAATGTATAGCCAATATCAGATCGTGTACCGTCTTGGGGAGGGTGGTGGGGAGGAAGGGGGAGAAAAATTTTAAACTCAAAAGCATATGGAAGTGATTATTGATAAATCAAAATAAATTAATAAAAATTTTTTAAAAAAACCATAAAAACCTGTGGAGTATCTCTTCTAAGGCTTGGAGGGGTTGCAGTCTGTATTGGTGGATGAAGTGTGCATGCTGGTGAAATCATAGGTTGTTGATGTGTTTTTTTCATATAATTTGTGCATTACTGTATTCCCTCAGTACCATATCTGAAGAATATGTAATACCTTAACCTCCTCTTTTGATAATGTATTCTGATGAGCATTATAAACTCAACTTGATTGTCTTGCTGTTATCAAATACAAGATTTCATTGCTGAATTTTGAGATTTGAGGTTTCCATTGTCTAACACATCTTTAGCTAGTGCTGGCTTGGAGTGAGTGTGGTTGGTTCTATGGAAATGTTTTCAGAGGTGAGAGAGTGACCATCAAAGGTCAGCAGTCTGAGTGTCAAAAAGAATTATTTTGTACAAATTGAGTGACCCTCCTAAGAATGGCTCCTCTTGGATTTTCTTGTTGAATTAAAAGGTTAAAGTGAAAGCCGTAAGAGGAATTCCCAGCCTGCCCTGGGTTGGCATGGTTCTTAATTAATTAAAGCTTGCTTGGATTCCTTGGGATATGGAATAGAAAGTGAAGAAGGCTTTCCTTTTATTTCCTAGGTCTTTAGGAAAGAGGTTTGGGAGGAAAGTGTTTCACTAGTTTCACCCACTAATTTACAGATTCTGCATATGTTTATTGCCCTATTTATATGTCAGCCGATACTAGTAGGATCATTTATTCTCTTACATGGATTAAGTTAGAGGCCACATAGCATCGAAGATATGGGCAGCTAGGTGGCACAGTGGTTAAAGCATTAGGCCTGAAGTCAAGATGCCTCATCTTTCTGAATTCAAATCTGGCCTCAGACACCTACTAGCTGTGTGACCTTGGGCAAGTCACTTAATCCTGTTTGCCTCAGTTCCTCATCTGTAAAATGGGCTGGAGACAGAAATGGCAAACCCTTCCAGTATCTTTGCCAAGAAAACCCCCAATGGGATCACAAAGAGTCAGACATGACTGATTCAACAAATGATCAGCATAGAGGATAGATTACTGGATAGATTCCTGTTCTATAGGTCCATATTCTCATTCATTAGTCCTCTCAATGCCTTGGTTTCTTTATCTTAAAATGAGTATAAAGGGTTCTATTCCCCATCCACTTCCAAGGATGTTATAAGGATAAGTGAATTCATTCCTTTGGCTATATTGTCATCTCTTCAGAGAAACTGAGTCATAAGTGAAATTCAAGGCATTTATTCATTTAATGGTCTTGGTCGTGGATGTCTTTTTTTCTTTATTTTTGGAAGAACCTGAGATTCGTAGGGGCCTTCCCTTGAAAGACACTATGTTTAAAATGAAGTAAATCTTTTTTATCCCCCCTCTCATTTTTTTTTGTTTTTGCTTTTTGGTGAGGCAATTGGGGTTAAGTGACTTGCCCAGGGTCACACAGCTAGTAAGTGTTATATATCTGAGGTCGGATTGGAACTCAGGTCCTCCTGAATCCAGGGCCGGTGCTCTGTCCGCTGCGCCACCTAGCTGCCCCAGTCTCTCTCACTCTTTAGTAAGCTTTGCTTGTTGGTTATATAGCAAAGTCTCTTTTGGTAGATTTGATTTTTTTGCACTATTATTGATCTTAAAGAAGAGAGCTTTGTGTTTTCATCTAAGGCTCTCAAATTCTTTTTGTGAGAAAAGAGTTGTTTTTGGTAATGTATGTCCAAACTTTCTGCCAAAAGAATTCAGAATTATGTATCTATTCATCAGAAAATCTTGAGATTTTAGTAGAATCTGCGGTTATGTTTTGTCCTCAGGTATGTCCTCAGATCATGCTAGCAACTTGGCCCAAGGATTTTCGAGGGCTTTACTGATACATCCCATCCCTGAGGCTCAGAATCTCAAGAGAGGGTTCTATGATGAATCTCCTTCGGGAAAAGTCCAGATTACTATAATTCTCTGAGATACAGAATATGTGAAACCAAAAACGTACAGCTTCCCCCCACTCTCCTCACTGGTTCCCAGCATCTTTCTTGGCACTTTTCATCTCATAAGATTTTCTCCACCCATGCATAAATTTTTCTTATACCAACTTCCATACAGGGCTATGGAACTCACCTCATGAATCACCTGAAAGAATACCATATAAAACATAGCATCCTGAACTTTCTTACGTATGCTGATGAATATGCAATTGGATACTTCAAGAAACAAGTAAGTTCTCTCCCACCTGCCCTGCCATCTCTAGTGGAACCCTAGCACCTCATTCATTTCATCAACATGCTAATAGGCATCATTCATTTGAAGTCCACTTGTTTTTATAGAATTGGTGAAGTGAGGCAGCAATTGACTTTACGGACCTGAAGCTGTGAATTCAGTCATTTTCAGGTTGGAGCCTATGTTGTGTTACATGGTGTCATATACTAGCGATGTACGTGATTGCCGCCTGGCCAGGTTAGAGATTGAAAATAACCAGATAGGAGGAGGAAGGCAATCATTTTCCTGGTCCTGTGAACTCAAGAGTTTCCTACTTAGGGGACAAATGCTTTGGGTCTCAGGAAGGACTTGGTGTAGAGATAGCAGCATGGATTGTTCCTGGAGCTTGGGAAGGGCTTAGGAAGCCCTCCTGGGGCTGTAACACCTGCAATCTGAATTTCTTTTTTGCCAGAAGTTCTCAATTCAATCTATTTTCACTCTCTGCCACCTCACACTGTGTGTGGAGAATGGGGTAGAAGTGGGGGGGTTGATTTTTAGAATTGAAGCCTTTGTCTAAAATTAGATTGCTCCTAATGGTTTTTAGCCAACTTTGAAGAATGGCATCTCTATCAAAAAAGGAAGGGACGGTATGTGCTATTCTGTAAAGGCTTACTTTGATCTCCTTTTTGGAGAATGGTAGCAGTGGGGACGTGCAAGAAGTGGGGGTTGGGTGAGAAATAATCCTTATTAAATTCTAATATAAAACAAAAACCAGGAAGCCAGTGGTAGTTGTTCCAAAGTTTGATTTATTTTCTTTGATGAGGTGAAATAGCTGCCTTAATTTCCTTGACTATAAAAGGAAGAGGAAAAAGGATAGGAGTGGATGGATGGCCTCAGAGATCCCATAGGTCTTTGATCAATGATCCTGCAACGTCACAAGAATACAGAAGAGATGTGTGCAAGTGGGGATTTGGCTACATTATTATGTACATACAGTGGTACAACCTCTCTCTAACCTAGCTGGCTATTTGCACTTGGATATACTCTGGGCAGAGCACAACTACATTCAGTAGGAATTTGCTCTTAGACAGTTGGCCAGTAAGGTAGCTGTTGTTTCTCTTTTTCACCTGAGAAATCTTACAGAAAAAATTCTCAGGCCTGTGTTTTCTGATGAGACTTTTCTTTCAGTAACTTCAGCTTGAGTTCTGGGTTTTTCTTTTCCCTTCTGCCTTTTCCTTCCTTTCCTGCCCTGACCCCTTCCTATCTCTCTGTGTTACTGTGTTATTTTTTGTATTATTCTTTAATATGTATTCCTTAATAATATTAATGTTATTCCTTAATTATTCCTAATAACACACTAGTAATCACATTATCTCTTATTTTTGACAGTAAAATGTTGTTTGTGATACTATTTTAAATATTAAGCTTGGTTTTTTTTGTGGGAGAGGAGGTGATAATGGCTGTCCATATTTGAGACTTATATTCTTGATATATTTAGTAGTGTCCTATTTTTTTTCTGAAGTCCTAGTTACTCTGATTTCTGATTTAAAAAAAAAACTCTTCATAGAGCTATAGAACATAAAATTAAATAATTTATGTCTCCAGCTATATCTAGGATTAAATTACATTGTAGAGTTAAAAAATTGTGTGTGTGTGTGTGTGTGTGTATAACTCTTTGTGTTTAGGAGTTACATCATAAGCTTATGTATATGCTTCTTCAAGCATTATATTGGGAGCATGAGAAAGGCATATTTGAATCTCTTTTGTCTCTAGGGTTTCTCCAAAGATATCAAAGTACCCAAAACCAAATACGTTGGCTACATCAAGGACTATGAAGGAGCCACCCTGATGGGCTGTGAATTAAACCCAAGGATCCCATACACAGAATTTTCTGTCATCATCAAAAAACAGAAAGAGGTAAGAATCTTTAAAGAATATGGATTAGTAAGAGAAATGGAGACAGAAATCCCCACAGGGCAATCTTCAGACTCACAAGGGAAAACAAAATAGAAAGGGACTACAGCAGTCCAGAAGAGGAATTGCCAGAGAGGTGGGAAAGGGTAATTGAGATGTAGAGGAGGGCATTTCTGGTAAGGAGAATAGTATGAACAAAGCCATGGACGTAGGAGAGTCCGAGTAGGGTAATAGTGGGAGGTAATAATTATGTTGGGAAAGAAAAAAATAAAGTTGGTCTAGAATATCAAGCTAGGGAGTTTGGATTGAATCCCTTAGATGGTGGGGAGCAGGCAACCCATTTTAAGCCGTAGAGTGATAAGATTGCCCTATGAGGGGGGATGTAGGATGGACAGTAAGTTTTCTCATTTCTCTATTACCATCAGTAGCTTAAATAAACCTGTCCAAAAACCAGGCCTGTTTCTTGGTTTATATTGTTTAAAAAAGCGAAACAAACAAATAAACAAAAAAAGGCCCATCCTATCCTGGTACTTAGTTTATTCCCAGGAATAAGAAATAAAGGGGGAAAGCACCTTCTAAAATTTTTGCTCCCACATGGCCAAAGACACAAGACTAGGAAAAAAAACCCAAATAATTGCAGAGGGAGGGGACCTCTTAGTTAATAATAAAAACTAGCAGACTGCAATTTCCCTGCCAAGCAGAGGCACCTCATGTTTGGTTGTTATCTTGACTTGTAGCAAACAGGCTTGTATTCAACAGTCTGGTGTTTTCTTTTTGGAACAAAGGGCTAAGTGAAGCATTATGACTATGCAGCAGGCCCCTGGCCGGGACAGCACTGGATGGGAGCTGGACCATTGGATGGGCTCAGTCACAGGCCTGAGTCTGCAACCTGCTCCTTAGGTCTGCCGCATCGATCCCAGAGCACTGCAGCCTTGGAGTTCTAGCAGGCAGTTTCGAAATGAGTCAGTTGTGACATGGCGTAGAATTGTCCTTAACTGATACTGACTGGGGTCTTAGAGGTTATTTGGCCCAATCCCTTCATTTCCTAGAAGGGAAACCTGCCACTCGGCAGGTAGTAAAGAACAGGGCCAGGATGCAAACCCATATGCTCTGCCTTCATCTGGTGCTGTTTCTACCAGGCTACACTGCCTGCTGTGGAAACTCTTCTCTAGAAAATACAGTCTGCACTGGCTAAGCCAGGTCTTTCTGACAGTCACTGTAAGAAATTTAGCAATTGAGATGTTCAGCATCTAGTCCCTTTTCTTCAAACATTTTAAAACAGTTGAACCCTCTCCCAAATGTGGTGACTTATTTCACCTGTTGAGATAGGTGAAAGAATCCAGCCTCAGACGCAGTGTGACCCTGGGCAAATCACTTTACCTTGTTTGCCTCAGTTTCCTCATATGTAAAATGAGCTGGAGAAGTAAAGGCAAACCACTCTAGTATCTTTGCCAAGAAAATCCCAAATGGGGTCATGGAGAGTCAGACAGCACTGAAATAACTGATCAACAACAACAAACCAAGGCATAGAGGAAGGAATGAGAAGATTCTTAGTCATGGTAGTGACACGGTAAAGGTGGTGGTTTAACATTGACACGGCAGCAAGTGGTGTATGGACTGGAGGAAAGACAGAGCAGTTTCAGGGACACCATTGAGGAGACTGCTCTTGGTGGCCTAGGCTCGAAGTCAGGTGGGCCGGGCTCAGCATCGGTGGTGACGAGTGGAGTGGAAGGAACGGTGTTTGTTTTAACAGCACTTGGCAGTAGACTGGATCTGGGGAATGAAGGGACAGCGCAAGAGGAAGAGTAATTGACTGAAGATTCCTAGCGTGGGAGACGGGAAGGATGTTGAAATCGATTCAAATGGTGTGGATTAGAATGGGAAATGGGCGGGAGGCCAAGAGGAAGAATTCAGTCGTGGAGGCGGCACAGTGGGTCCTGGGAGGATGTCTAGAGACCCGGGGTGCCTCTCCTTTTTTTATGCCATGGACCTCTTCAGTGTGATGAAGCCTAGGGCCCCCTTCACAGAAGAACGTTCTTCTTTTCTTCTTTTCTTTTCTTTTTTTATTTGTTTGTCTTAGGCAATTGGGGTTAAGTGACTTGCCCAGCGTCACACAGCTAACGTTTGGTCTGAGGCCGGATTTGAACTCAGGTCCTCTTGACTCCGGGGATGGTCCTCTATCCACTGCGCCACCTAGCTGCCCCCAGAGAAATGTACTTAAATGCGTAAAATACAGAGGATAAATACAACTAGCTATATCGAAGTACAGTTATCCAGATACTGGGGGGCCTTGCTCTAGAGAGTCACATGAAATCACAAAGGAGAGAAACAGAAGTTTCTCCCTTGTTATGTGGTTTTCTATGTCAGGCTGATGACTTGAGACAACTTTTAAAAGTAATAATCTCAGGTGAATGTGTGTTTGAGTACTTAGGGCCAAAAGAATATAAAATGAAGGCCCCTAGCTAAATGCCATTCCTCTTTGAAGATCTATCTCCCCATAACCAGGGTTCTCCGTCTAGCTCACAAGTCTCTCCCTGAACTCATGAATGGATCTTTTAAGAATAATAGTTGACATTCACACCAAGCTTTGCCAAGGAATGGATGCCACCCCATTTAAGCCTTAAAACCACCATGGGAGGTGGATATTTCTGGCCTTATCCATCCCTATTTTACCAATAAGGAACCTGAAGCCTGGAGCTTAAGGGATTTGCCTAGGGTCACATGGCCAGTAGGATTGGAACCCCATGTGGCTGACTCCCAAGACAGGGCACTGTCCTCTATGCTGTACTGTTTCACAGGATTGATGATACTACACCTACCTCACATGGGGTTGAGCGCTCTGCAAACCTTTTAAAAGTCCTAGATTTAATCAAACAATGAGTATTTATTAAGCAGTTACTCTGTGGTAGGCACGGAGGATAAAATTACAAAGAATGACACAATCCCTGCTCACAATGGTCTTTCACTCTAATGGAGACAACAAGTATATATAAAAAAGATATTTAGGTAGGCATAATACTAAATAAAAAGTTAGTAAAGACATTGATAAACATTAATAAATGCTTGCTAAACACAAAGTTAATAAATAAAAAATACAAGGTAGTCTATGAGGGAAGGCATTAGCGGTTGGGGAATCATGAAAGGTATGGGCCAAGATGGTGCCTGAGCTTCATGTCAGAAAAATAAAGGGGACCCTGGGAGGTGGCAGTAAGGAGGGCGTGCCAGGGCACAGATAGGCAGTGTAGAGAATGCAGGACAGAGACGAGGCCGGTATGGCTGGCTCACGGGGGTGTGTGGGAAGCTTGGGAGGCAATATGAGACCAACTCGATTCACTGTGTTATGTTGTGATGAAATATTTCCTTGGAAAAGGATGTCTCTTAGCTAGGCATCATAATTTTGTGAAATTCTTTTATTTAAAATATTTCTTCATCTGATATTATTGCTTTAAAGATGTATTTTCCTGCCTCCCAAATTATTCCTAAATCAGATTACTAGAGAGAAACTTGGTTTTTCTTCTTTGTGGTTTTCAAGGATTGCCTGGGGGTTATATCCTCATACACTCAATTAAATCTTGGTTTTACTCCAAGATGAAAATGGGCTAGGGGCTTGAAGGGTATCTTACAGGCTAAACAGTTTCAGTACAAGCTACTTTCTTCAGGAAAAGCGAGAAGATAATAAAACAAGTCACCTCAGTACATTAGCAACCTTGGATCCCTGGGGTGTCCCTCTTTTCCCCAAAGTCTCCCCACCTATTACTGGTTAGAGTCATGGAGCTCATTTAGGGGATCTCCCTGTCTTCAAACTGTGCAGACTGGGGCTTTGGCTGAGCTGATTTAAATAAAACTCAAAGCCTACCCGCTACAGGGTTTGTCACCATCTGAAGACAGTCAGTCTGCTTCCTCAGTCCAAATGGCACAATTCATATTGAGGGGACGTAAAGGGGTTCTGGCTAGGGGAGACTGTCTCCGATGTTCCAGGGGTAATTTTTGTCAGTTTCATCCAGCCTCCTCAGAGAAACCCCGGCACAATAGATGACTTATGCTAAATACGCTAAATGTGACAGTGAGCCCCGGGGGCAGCGTGGCCTCTCAATATTAGCTTTTCTGCTCAGTAGAGATAAGTCATTTGGAGACAATGGTATGCATGTAGCAAAATGGGCTTATGCTTAATAATGGAATATTTTCATTTATTGCCTACTGAAAAGTGTATCCATTTTTTTCTCTCTCCTCAAATTGTGCACTCTCTTTTTATGTGCGGGGAGTAGTTGGGAAATAGAATATTGAATGTTATTGACTTCAACTCTCCTATAAACTTTCTCCTCCTAAATTGTGTTTTTCTTTCTCTGGTTGCAGATAATTAAGAAGCTTATAGAAAGGAAGCAAGCCCAGATTCGGAAGGTCTACCCTGGACTTTCGTGTTTTAAAGATGGAGTTCGCCAGATTCCAATAGAAAGCATTCCTGGCATTAGTATGTATTTATAGTGTTCTCTTCCAAAGCCAATTGTTTGCTTATGGCAGTAACCCCCTGCAATAGTTAAGCTGAGGTGAACGAGACGGTCACATTCTTGTTCAAATAAAGTCCTAGGTGGGCTAGAATATCAGGCTTTAGTCCTCAAGTCTGAGGCTAGCAAAAAGCCAGCCTCTCCTGGGCTTTGAGGAGTTCATTAAGGTTCCTCCTTCTCTGCCTTGCATTTATTTTTAGTCTCTCTCTTTTTTTTTTTTAAGGCAATGGGGGTTAAGTGACTTGCCCAGGGTCACGCAGCTAGTAAGTGTCTGAGGCCAGATTTGAACTCAGGTCCTCCTGACTCCAGGGCTGGTGCTGTATCCACTGTACCATCTAGCTGCTCCTATTTTTAGTCTCTTTAAAAAAACAAAAACCTCCCTGCACACCCCCCTCCTTTAAGTAAACAGGGCATCAGGTGGGATTTCCCTTTACTGTATGCCATAAGTGGCAGCTCATCTCAGGCAGTGATCGAGGATTCTGCTTAAGAGCTGTGTTTCTGCATAAAGGAAGGTTTACTCACTTATGCAAATTCAGTTAGTTTATTTCAAGTTCACTATCCTCACATAGAATTTATATAAGAGTTTATGGCCAACAGTATGTTCTTGGAAAGGAGACATCTTAATGTGGGTTCTCCTCGTATTTATTTCCATTATTAACTGACCAACAGGGAGGAGTTAGGAGAAAAAAAGGCCCAAACAAGTCCTTTGTTGGGCAGAGGCTAAGAGAAACCCACTTTATACTCTGAGTGTTAGAAGATAATATTATAATGCGGGGGTTCTTAACTTGGGTCCTTTAAAAATATTTTGATAACTCTTTCAGTATAACTAGTTTCCTTAGTCATCTTGTGTTTATTTTATTTTATGTATTTACACGCATTCTGAGTTGGGGTCCACAGATTTCACCAACTTGCCAAATGCGGTAGGGTCCATGACAAGAATAAAAATTTAGAACAATAGTTCAGCTGTGGTGGTGTTTGAAATGTCATCACCCTTCCACCCAGGACTGAGATATTTCCCTTCTCAAGGTTAGAGCAGTACGTGATTGTCTGGTTTTGGCAAAGCAGAACAGAACCTTGCTTGATATTGAACAACTTCGTCACCTCATGCTCAGTGGTTTCAAAGGTGCTGTCATTGGCTAGTGGCAGCTACCGCCATATACTCTGGCTTGTAGTTCTACTCAAGTAATGAGAAATGGAAGTAGGAGTCTAACTTTTACCTTGCAGTGGTTGAAGGGAATGATGGAAAGGGAATGTGGAGTATATTGCCTCACAACTTTGTTTCACTATCTTAGTAAGTGTTAGAAGTAACTGGAGAAGAGAGTCACTTTCTTTTTTTTTTTTTTAATAAATGCATATTGATCTTTTGTCTTTACTTCACCCAAATCCCTTCCTCCATCCCCGAGAGAGTCCATTTCAGTCTGTCATTGGGAATAGACTTAAAGATCCCTCTTGCAGCAATATTGTGATTTATCTATCTTTATTGTAATGATTAACACTGCACTCAGACTCTAAGTTGCTAAGAAGATGATAACTTTGTTACCCTTTGGATCAAAAAAGCAACTCTCATGATGTATTTAATTCTATTAATGTATAGGAGAGACAGGCTGGAAACCAAGTGGAAAAGAAAGAGGGTAAGTATAATTTGATTAGAAAGTGATGTCCATGAAGATGATTTCCCCCCTCTTCCTATCCCTCCCCTGTCCCAACATCTGCCCCTACTTCTTTTCAACTTAGAGGAAAGAGCAAAAAACCCATACTCTCTAATCCAATATTTCCCTGGGGTTTAGTTTTCACAAAATAAACTGTACCCTTTTTATATGATCCAGCACTGTAGAGGATGAAATGTATTGTGGGTAAAGGCTAATCCTTGTTTTTCTATTGTCTGTTACTCTTTTCTTTCAAGCAAAGAGCCCAAAGATCCTGATCAGCTTTACAGCACATTAAAAAACATCCTACAGCAGGTGAAGGTGAGTTGTCTCTTTCCCTTGACTTGATGGAAACATTTTGAAATGATTTTCCTATGTGGAATTTCCATATTAGATACCTTACTTTTTTCTTTACCAAAGAGCCATCAAAGCGCTTGGCCCTTCATGGAACCCGTGAAGAGAACAGAAGCTCCCGGATATTATGAAGTTATAAGGTTCCCTATGGGTAATGCCATTAACATTTTCTAAGTTTAGAGTTAACACTTTCTATCTAGCTGGAGATGCTGGGGATGAATGGTCACTGAGGCGTATTGTGTGAGATTCCTAGTGGAAAGAAAGAATGTGTGTGTGTGTGTGTGTGTGTGTGTGTGTTTTTACTTGAGGTGGGATGACCTATAAACCTTGGGGATGACAGTGACATGGAACGTTGATGTGACGGTATTGTTGGGGAAGAAGAGGAAAGAGGGAGAAAGACACCTGTGGCCTTTACTCAGTGTCTCTCTGTGTTCCATTGAAGCATTCCACAGCTGTCTTCCAGAACCCACAGAATCATAGCCACGGAGAAAGGCCTGCCTTTTTAGCTGCCTGCCTGCACTGTGTTCACATAAACTCTTTGGGTATAACCTTCTTTCAGTGCCTTTATTTTATTTATTATAAGCAGTTATTGCTTGTCCTGCTGATGTCTTTGGAGCCTCCCTGGACTTAGTTTGCTCCTCTGTAAAGGCAAGGGGTCAGACTAGGTAGTGTTTGAGGGCCAACTCTGGTTCTGTCATCCCAAGACCAGGTTTCCTCTGAGGGCCCTTCTAGCTCAAGCTCTCTGAGCTTCTGAGGTGCCTTGTCATCTGAAGGACCAGAGATTCTGTGGCTTAGCCCTCATCCTTGAGCATCTTAGAGTCCGGTAGGGGACTAAGTCATGTAGACAAACAAGTATTTTTAAAAAAATTAGGAAGTGATTAGGATCGTAGAAATGACTCAAGGAAGGGTTGGGTGTCACTTCTACCTGGGAGGATTAGGGAATTTGATATGGGGGAAGTGATACCTGAGTTAGGCCCTGAAGGAAGCCAAGGCTCCTGATTAGTAGAGAGAGGTAATCCGATAGTACTATGGATAGAGCATTGGGTCTGGAGTCAGGAAGACCTGGATTCAGTTCCAGCCTCAGATACTTATTAAGCTGTGTGGACCTGAGGAAGTCACTTGACCTCTGTTTGCCTCAGTTTTCTCCTTTGTAAAATGGGGATAATAATAGTACCTATCACTCAGGGTTGTGAGGATCAAATGAAATAGTAATGGTAAGGCACTTAGCACAGTGCCTGGCACATAGTAAGCACTGTATTAATGTTCGCTATCATTATCGTTGTTATTATTATTTATAAATGGGGGTGGGGAGATGATGAGCTTTTTATGAGACATATTGAGTTGATGAGACATCCAAGTGGAGATATCTAACAAATGGTTGGAAATGCTGGACCGGTAGTTACGGGGAGAGGTCAGGGCTAAAGATACAAATTTGTGAATCTCCTGAATAAAGGTGATGATAATAGCTATGGGAATGGATGCCTCCTCACCTCCACCTCGTGGAGCCCCTGGTTTCCTTCAAGACTCCCAAACTCAGCTGGATCACCACCTTCTGCAGAGGCTTCCTACTTCCTAGTGCCTTCCTGTCCAAAGTTACAACTTGTATCTGCTTTGTATGTGTGCACATACACGTACACACACACTCACACATATAGCCACTGTGTATTCAAGCTTATTATCAAGCTATGAAAGTTTAAAACTGCACTAAGACCTTTGGAATACCCTATATATCGGCTCCCATGTTAGAATACAAGCTTCGTGAGGGCAGGGCTTGTTTCACTTTTGTCTTTGTCTCCCTAGCACTTAGCACTTAATAGATGCTTACTGACTGATAGGTAGAGAAGTGGTAAACACCAGCCCAGCAGGGGTTCTCACACTTTTGGGTTTCAGGACCCTTTACATTCTTAAATATGATAGAGGATCCCAAAAAACTTTTGGTTATATAAGTCATAACTATATTAGAAATGAAAACATCTTAGTATTATTGGAACCTTGCAGGCCCTCTGAGACTACTTTGAGACCAGCCACACTGGAGACAAGGTGAGGACATGAGGAGGAAATGGAAATCAATAGAAAGCACGCCAATTCCTGGGGGGCTGTCAGGGAGTAGGAGTGTCTCAGTGGGAGAAAAGGTGCTCAGCAAAGCCTGATGCTGCCCAAAAAGTTAATAGAGGATCGATAGGGACAAGAGATCATTAGATCTCTAGAAATGAGCAGAGTCCTTGGTGAGCCTGGAGTTGAGTGAGTGAGTGTGAGTGTGTGAGTGTGTGTGTGTGTGTTTGTGTGTGTGTGTGTGTGTGTGTGTGTGTGTATGTGAGAGAGAGAGAGAGATTTTGAGGGCGAGGAGAACTGAGAATATTATACAAAAACCAGAAGAGGGAAATATTGAAGGTTTACTGAAAAGAGGGTGATGAATGACACATGGCTTAAGAATTAAGAGTAGGAGCAGAAGATTCCCTTATTATCTCAAAGAAAGGAGACTTTAAGAAAGAAGACACAATTTTTTTTTTTGGCTAGGCAATGGGGTTAAGTGACTTTCCCAGGGTCACACAGCTAGTGTTATATGTCTGAGGCCAGATTTGAACTCAGGTCTTCCTGAATCCAGGACCAGTGCTCTATCCACTGTGCTACCTAGCTGCCCCATGAAGACACAAATTTTAAAGTGGAGAGGAGGATAGGTAACAGAGCTCATCATGTCAGATGACTTGATTTCTCAGTAAACAGGAAAAAGGGTCATGTATTGAAGGAGTGTGGAGGTATTGAGATGCATTTAAGGGCTTAAGGAGAAAAGAGGTTTGGAACCTCAGTATAGTGGAAGGAATGCTCAATTGAACCTTGTGTTCTAAGTCTATCACTTCTCGTTATTAGGACAGTATAACCTTGAAGTCAAGCCACTTAGAGCCTCAGCTACCTCATCTTTAAAGTGAGGGGGTGGCCTAGACTAGAAGTGTCCATTTTGAGGCCCACAAGCAGCTACTTAAATCAGATTAAAACGTAATTGGGAGATTACAAGATAAATAAAATAGACAAAATAACAAATAAATTTAGCAAAATAAAAATAAAATACAACATAATGTTACTTTGTGGTTTTTGCAAGTCAACATGAAGCCCACAGGGATCTGGATCTGTTGAGTTTGATATCACTGGCCAAGACAATCCCAATGGATCCTTCAAGCTCCATAATCCTATGAATAGCCCAGTGAAACAGTCATGTGGGGCTCCAAGGGACAGGAGGGCAATGTGGTGGAGAGTCTGTAAGAAATGAATACAAACATTTTTGTGGAGCACCAAAGGCCCAGTTGAATTTTTTCCATATTGGTCTCTTTTTGCCAACTCCATCTTGAATCTCTGGCACAGTGTATCACCAGCGGTAAGAGGAAGGAACAAGTATCTATTCAGCACCCCAGGTTCGCCAACAACCCTCCTCATTTCCAACTAATGATCGCTTGTCCCTACTGACGCCTTTGTCAGTCTGTAAAACTCATGCACTCTTTCTCAGACAAATGGTTTGTAGCCTACCTTCATAAAGGAAGGACATGTTAAATTTCATGTAGAGGTTTGTGAAAATAAAGATCTAGTTTTTTTCTGGTTCAGGTTTGTGGATCCACTGAAATCTGATCATAGAACCCTTGGGTGTCTGTAGATCCCATGTTAAGAACCTCTGGGATAAATGATCTCTGGAATACTTTCTAGCTCCATACCTATGAGTCTGAGACCTTAATTCAAAATTGCCATTCTGAATCAGGGGAGAAGTTTTCTATACCATGACTTCTCAACCTGGTTGGAGCTACAGGTTGAGAAATCTTCCCCTACCCTAAAGGAGGTGACAGCTAGTCTTCTAATGTTCTCCTTTTTTATTTCTTGTAGATTTTTGGATGTCTGATGCAAATAATTGACAGTGACATTACATTTTATGTGTGCAGTATCAACTCATTTCATCCTCACAGTAATCCTGTGAGGAAGCTACACATAGGTATTGTTATCCCTATTTAACAGATGAGCAAACTAAGGCCCAGCAAACTTTTGATTTGCCTCTATGGTCATACAGCTGGTAAGAGTAAGAGAGAAATTATAAAGCCAGGGCTTTCCTGACCCTAAGGTCAGTTCTCTTTCCCCTACAGGATGTTCAGTCTCCTCCCCATTTTAGGGATACATATGAAGATTTTTTTTTTTTTAAATTGAAAACTTGCCTGATTGTGTCTTTTTTCCCATGGCTTTCTTCTACTTTCAGCTTAAAGCCTTTCTGGGTCCTCTGAGCTGTTAGGGCCTTCCCCTCTTAGGTGATCTTCCATCATGTATATAATCTTGTATGTCTAATTAGATTCATGTTGTCTCCCCCATTAGTAGGTGAGCTCCATGAGCCTAGGGACTATTTTTGGTTTCCTTGTTATTTTCTTTGTCTCTCCAGCCCTTATCACACTGCCTGGCATGTAATAATCACCTAATAATTAACTGTCAAAATTTGAAAGCATATGGTCTTGGTATTGGTAGGTGAATGTGTTTAGCAAGCTCCCCCTACCTCCATATGAAATTATTACATTTATGATTTTGAAAGCTATTTCCAGGTTTATATTCAAAACAATTAAAGGCAGCATACCTGACCTTAAGCTGAATTAGTAGATCTTTTGAGGGAAAATTGTGGGAGCCGCTCTGCATGCTTGCTCTTTCTATCAGATATGGTTTCCATTTGTACACTAATATTGTTTCAAAGTAATGGGTTACATGAAAACTTTTCTTCTTTTTCTAATGTAGTCACACAAAGCTTTGTGTGGATGGATAAATACTTTGTGATAGATTGCTGCGTGGGTTCGAATGTCTTAACCTTAATTTTTCCTAATTTTAAAATAAATCAAAGTTAAGTGGGACCCTACATATTTCTTCATTGATAAATGTGAAATGAAAGGAATTTAAGGGCTTAATAATGCATAGATCACCAGTGTATTTGCAATTGCATTATTTCTCCAGATCTATGCAGCATCAAAAGAATCCAATGAAAAGCACAGAATAAGTCATGCTGGCAGTTTTTGACTAAAGTGATCAGTTGATTCTACTCAAATGGTCTCTTTGCTAAGTTCGTGTGGTGGCATGGTCTTTGCAGGATTAGGTGGTTCATCATTCTAAGCATTTCTCTCACTTTCTTCATGTGTAAAATCTTCACTAGGGCTAGTTGATCACCAGAGGGCATTTCCTGTTCTAACATTCTATGAGTCAGATTCCTTTCATGATAAGTCATCTGCATCTTCATCATTCACAACACTAGACCTGGGAGTGAGAATTTTCTTATTGAAGCTGTATAGGGTGTGTGGCTGAAATGAATGCATTTTAAAAGGACAGAGTTCTGCAGCTGGAGTCTGGAAAAGTAATTGTATGGCCCTGGTCAAGTCATTTGACTTGGCAGTATCCCAGGCCACTAGGACTTTTATATGTCTCCTAAGTCAAAAATGGGTTGCAATCTGAATTGGTGGAGGGAGTTCCCACACTCAGGGCTTCCCCAGGTGGATTAAAAAAAAAAAAAGCATAGGTTCTTTGAATATTCTTGTGCTGGAACCTATAATCTAGTTAATGAAATATTCCATTTGTTGATCCTGTTTATCACCTAATACTAAAAGGAATCAAAGACTGTTGATATTTTTTTTTCTTATACAGATTTGAAAACCATGAGTGAAAGACTCAAGAATAGGTACTACGTCTCTAAGAAATTATTCATGGCTGACTTACAGCGGGTGTTTACCAATTGCAAAGAGTATAACCCCCCTGAAAGTGAATACTACAAATGTGCCAATATCCTGGAGAAATTCTTCTTCACCAAAATTAAGGAAGCTGGATTAATTGACAAGTGAAAATTTTTTTTCCTTCTCCCTTATAGCAGTTAATCTGTCACCAGGCCTGATGAATGGAGTTCAATTTTAAAGAACTGGGACAATGTATTGAAGATACTTATATGTGTTTTAACTAGCACTTTTCAAAAAACAAAACAACAAAAACAAACTCATAGCTTTTCAGATGTGTATTTAAATGGAAGTTACAGAACATTTTTATTTTATGAAATAGATTTTACTCTTTACTATTAATGTACATTTTCTACGGTGTGTAATTTAGCAGTATGTTCAGTGATAGGTAATCAGGGATTTCCTCCAGGCCTAAGTGGGAGGAGATTGCACATAGTACCAAGTTTTGGGGGCTTTGGAAAAATTTCCAGACCGTGAATGTCTTTAGTTTGTTTTCTAATGGAGTGACAGAGTTTATTTTTATTTTGTTCAGGAGAACATTAAGGAAGGGAAGAGTAATTAAAAAAAAAACCCTTTTGTAAAAAAAAGGTGAAATACATTACGTTTGAGGTCTCATTATAGACCTTTTATAAATATATATATTTTTAAAAACACTCATCTAGGTGAGGTGCTGTGAGCAGTTCTGGAGTATGTGAATTTGAAGGGAGGTGGCTGAGTCTCTTTGGACATTCTTGTACTGCTAAGACTTTTTCTAAAGATTTGGATTTTTTAAAATAATACTATCTACCTATAATAACTTGGGACTTCATGACCACTATTTTCATATTTCTTTGCTCTAGATAGAGGTGTCATGTCCTATCCTCGCTTTGCTTATGCGGGACATAAGTTCCCAAAGTAGCCCCAAGACCCACTTGAGTCATCAAGATTAGGGGCTCACATTCATTCATATGCATCATTGAGGCCTATTTTTTTTTAAATGGTCGTTTTCTTGTCCTACAAAATTCATGAAGATTTTTTAAAAAAATTATCCCCATGGTATGTTCAAGGACATCAGCTTATTGTAAGATTCCACCAACCAAATCCTCCAGGTTCTGTATTTGTCTATGGGAATTCTATTTTCTACCAAGCTTTACAGTCAGTATTTTAACTACTAGGGTGGTATCACACCCAGAAGCCTGTCCCATCCCAACTCCATTCTACAATCTCGTTACTTTGTCGTTACATTTCAGCTCAACACTGGGATATGTTCACGGATTACACTACGGGGAACAGTGGTACATTTACCAGTCCAGCTCTGGGAAAACCATCTCTTATAAAATATCAAGGAAGACCAAACTTAATGTTCTTGACACTAATTTTTTTTTGTGATGCAAATATATAAACTTGATTTTGTAAAAGACTGAATCTTAGCCTTTGTTTATATTGGGCAGAAAAACCTCATGATTACAGCGATAACAGTGGTTGGTAGTCACTAGCTGTGAAGTTGCCAGAAATTGAGTACGGGAGGGAAAAGTAGTGCATGGATAGGTTGCAGAATTTCATTGGGCCAATTGATGTCACATTGGAACTATGATAATTAGTATGGGAAAAGAGCTACTTGGAATACTTGCTCACACTAAAAAAATGCCTCAACTTTTTTTTTTTTTAAATAAACCAACTTGATTTATAATGGAGTACAGAGATGCAGCTGTATGAAGATTCCCTGGTACTGGTTTTAAAAGTTTTATAAACTGGGCATTCTGTAACACCTGTTGAGCTTGGTAACCTGTGAAAGTTGGTTATTTTCTGGGTAGATTTTCTTATATAGTATTGTCTTTAAAAAAAAAAAATCTGACCGTCTCTTCTATATTGAAAGCATAATTTATGTTTTCTAATTTAAAAATTAATATTTTCATATAGATATTGTGCAATAAAAGCTGAAGTAGGATGTGTGGTTTTTGCAAATGCTTTAACAGCTGATAAAATTTTACATTTGTAAAAATTAATATATTGTACTGGTACAAAATAGTTTTAAATTATATTTTAAAAAGTTCCAAATCTTCTGGCATGTTGTGTTTTTATTCCAGGGGATTTCCTTTGATACTACAAATGGGAAAGGATTCACCACAGGCTTTTAGTCTCAACTACTGAGCATCTTTTTTCATGGTTTCCCCATTACCTTGTAAGCTCCCTGAGGGCAAAGACTGCTTACAACTTTCTATCCCTGGCTCTTAACACATCCATAGGAAGTACTTCAGTGAATTCCTGTTCACTGTTTGAACTCAACGTGGAACAAGCCCTTAGCCCATCCAGGAGGGCTCTTAAGCACATGGGTTGCTTGTATCTTTCATATTATATTGGACACATGTATTAAGTACTTAAGTGCTTGTTGACTGATGGATTCAACTCTACATGGAATGAACCCATAGCCCATCGAAGACACTGTCTGTATAGTACTGTGATGAGTTAAGTTAGAGAAATGGGTGGAATTCCATTGCTGCTTCAGTTAACTGTCCTAGTCAATAAACATTTATTAAGTGCCTATTGTGTGCCAGTACTAGGTGTAAAGCCTGTATGCCAGCAGAAGTAGAAAGGTGAGGGGGTCCTGCAAAGGGCAGTCCTTTTAAATATGATCTTGATTGTTCCCCAGTCTCTGACCTGTAAGGGTTGGATCAAAGATGCATATACCGATACACTGAGTGATACACAATTAAAAGCAAGCAAGGGAAATGGAGCTTATCAGCCACCCAACAAGTGTGCTCATAGCTGACGGGAATGGAGGCAGATGGGCAAGTCAACAGCCGCCAAGGTGAATGAGACAGAGAAATTTCGACAGAGTGGTTGGGGGACTGACGGACACCAAAGACATAGAGGTCATGCAACACGAATTTATAGAATAAGCACTGACCATGGGGCCAGGCACTGCTTTGCCAAAGCAAAATAGCCCTTGCCCTCAGGGAACTTCTATTCTACTGTGAGGAAACCAGAATGTATACATTAACATACCTACAATATATAGACTAAATATAGTTATGGAAGCAAGGAAGAGGAACAGTAATAACCGGGAAGATCAGGAAAAGCTCCCCCCTTGAAGGAAGCGAGGAGAGCATCAGCTAGGTGCCTCAAAGAACAGAACTCTGGGCTTGGAGTCAGGAATTGTGCCTGGAAGATGCTGGCTGTGTGATCCCGGGCAAATCTCTAAATTCTCTGGGCCATTTTATTCATCTGTAAAATGAGAAGTTTGGATTTGGCCTCAAAGGCTTTCCCAGCTTTAAATCTTAGGTTCCTGTGACTAAAGGCATGACATGGAATGTCAACTAGAGACAACAGCAACCAGGTCAGTTCATCAGGAATTTACCATTTAGACTTTAGCAATTTGGGACTAACGCGAAATCGGTGTGGAAATATAAATTGGAAGGGCTTTAAGTGCCGGAGAAAGGAGGGTATATATTTGTCCTCCAGGTAATAGGGAGCCATTGAAACTTTTTGTATAGGAAAGTGAAAGTCATAGGGATAGATAATACAGAGAAAACTTGACAATAACAGCTCCCAGAAAAGATATTTATAAAGGTTTTGGAATTATTTAATGTATAGTGAACTCAGCTATATACATAAAAATAAAGGTGGAAGACAGAAGAGGGAGCCTGGGGTTAAGCTAGTAACAAAGTCAGATTCATAATAAAGCTCTAATAAGGCTGTGAGTGGGGTGGAAAAGTTCCCTGACATGGGGGAATTCAGATTGCTTCAAGCTTTTGGAAATTTTTAGTGCAGTCTCCATGAAAGGAAATAAAATATTTGTGACAAGAGAAAAACATCAAGAATGGAGGGTTTCAGTAACTATTTAGACTATGGGAATTTTATTTCAATAAAATGGTGTGGGCTCAAAATTTCCCAATAAAAGGAAGATTGCAAAATAGCTATGTTGCCTACCAAGAGGACCTAGGCATGGAAGACATTTTTAATTGTTAGATTTCAAGTCTGACAAAGGATTTGAATTTAAAATGTTGATCTTAAGCTTATTTATAGACCTGAAAAAACAAATTCTAGAGATACTTTGCTTAGAGGAAAAGCTTAGAATAAAATGGAAAGCTGGAAGAAGAAACATGCAAACCATAGAAAACATGGAGAATGTAAAAATTTTAAGTCCTTCTGAAGTATTTTTCTGTAACTCAAATCAGTTATGTTTCCATCAACAATCACTTACTAGGCACTTAGCATGTGCCTGGTATTGTACTAAGCAGTGGTCTACAATAAGACATCAGACATACAGTTGGCTGCTGCCATGGGGCCCACAACACCTGAACCAGATTAAAATGTAATACAGAAATATTTAACAAATGATAAAGCAGATAATCACATTTTAAAGTTATTTCAATAGGTAGATCACAGGGATCCTCATGTAAAGATTAGTGGCCCCCTTTTTCTATTTGAGTTTGACATTACTAATGTTCAGGATAAATAATCCGAGAGGGAAGGCACTGGGGTGGAGGCGGGAGTGGGGGAGGGAGAGACAAGGGAGGGGAGGATGGATGGAAGAGAGATGGGACAGGACTGATAAAGGCCTCTTGTGGATGGGATTTGAACTGAGTCTTGAAGAAAGACAGGGAAGCCAACAAGTGGAAGTGAGATCAACAAACATTGCATACAGACCTCTGTTCTGCTCCTAGCATTTCTCCTGGAGTTGTTAGACAGCAAACACCATATTGGCCATTCCTCAGTCCTTTCTGAAGACACACTGGCTCAGGTAGATGAATATCTTCCAGGTGAAGGATTATCCTATTAAGGAGGACTCTGGCAAGAATCTTGCAAGCGATGACTAAGAGAGAGGGAACCCTCAGTGGAAAATACCCTCCCTCTCCCCCCGCCCCCGCCCCACAATGATTGTCACAAGACAACCTATTTCTCTGTCCTTTATAGAAATGGACAATGGAAACATCCTTGAACTCCCGAGGGATAACCTTCTTTTGCCATAAAACACTGAAAATTTTAGTCAGCTTTTGTATGAGCAGTGGACCTCCTCCCTTGTAAATCTCAGCTGGAATAGCATCAGAACAAGGTATTTTGCCACATAAGAGGAGCCTAATGCCATTCAAAAGCTCTTCTTTAGTTGGGAAGTTTGGCTAGAGACTGACTTCAACCTGAGGTAAAAGGTCAGTGGCTTCAGCACTCATTGATGATGGTCTGTTAAGAACACTATGGAAGTGTTCAGCCCATCTCTCCAGGATCATGTCCTTATCATAATTAATGTGGTTCCACCAGCACTGAGTAGTTGAGATGCACCACGGGTTTTTGACCTATAAATAGCCTTCAAGCATCATAAAAGTGCTCTGGATTGTTACTATCAGTATAAAACTGAATTTCATCTGCCTTCTTACTGAGCCAAGACTCCTGCATCTCTAAGTTTCTTGTTCTTTTTACTTTTGCTGGAGTTAAACATCGCTTTCTTAGAGATGGATGAACTATCCTGATGGTAAACCCCGGGAGCTCTCATTTTTCATTTACCGCCTTCTGAATTTCCCAATCATTTTGGTCAAACCAATCTTGATGTTGGCTAGCGTTCTGGCCCAGATGAATAAAGGCAGTGCTGTCCACCAGATCTCCGAAAGTTGCCCACTCCTTTTCTGTTCCACTATAGCTAACCATGTGCTGGCTCAGTTTTCCCTCCAAGTTAGCAACAAACTGTTCACACTCAGAGAAGTGCTTTAATCTGTTGACATTTAAGTTTTCTGGTGGCTGTCTTGCCTTGGGGTTGCCACTTTTGTCAAATGTGAATATTTAGCTTGGAGAGGGTCTCTAGTCAGTCCAGCACTCTGTGCCACACTTTGCCTTTGTCACTCTCACATCTTTTCTCTTCTCCTTACAATAGCATAGTATATTAAATGCCAATGTTTGCTGTGAGGGTGCATCCTCGAGGTTTTATTGCATTTAGGTAAATGGAAGACAGTGTTGGTGATGAGGTCATGAGATGCACAAGTCTTCAGTTGTAAACTACTATTGCTGTTGCTATTTCCTCCTAAGGACTCCCTGCCATGTCTGGTGGTCTCCGCCTACTCTTGAATTGAAGTCACCCAGAATTATAAACTTGTACTCTTTTGGCATACTGATGATGAGGGTCTCTTCATATAATTTTGCTTTGGCCTCATCAGTGTTCATCACGGTAGGAGAATATGCACTGATGGTGTGATGTTTTCCTGCAAGTTGCAATCACATGGTCATGTGCCTGTCATTCACTCCTTCTGATAGGCTTACAAGCTTGTTGACTACATTAGTTTTGATTGCAAAAACTATGCCAGCTTCACAGCACTGCCCTTCACTTGCAGTCTGTCCAGAAAACATGTATTCAGCTGAAACTTCGGTAAGCTGGCCTCCATTTACCAGCCTTGTTTCACTCAGGGCCATTTGGATGCAATATCTGCTGAGTTCTCTTGCAACAGTTGTCTTCACGTCTACTGGATTTTGTGTTCTCGTGTGTGCACATTCCAGGTACTGACAGTGAGTGCAAACATCTTTGCAAAAGTTTTTGTACATTTTTTTGTTTCGACCTCAGGGCGAGATCCCTACCTGCTGCAGTTGGCAGGCCAGGGTTGGGTGAAGCAGACAATTTTTAGGGCACCTTTTCTAGCCCCTTCCTCACACCAAAAGGTGAGCAGTGTGATCCTTCAAAAAGGCTGCTTAGATACCCAGGGGCTGCCAAATCCCACTGCTGCTTCAATCCAATGAGATGACCCAATGTCCTGGTCCGCCTACGTGCAGGGTTTTGACAACAGCTTCAAGTTTATCCACACCTGCCAGTCACCACAGGACTTTGAGGTAGACAAAAATGATAAAATAACATGAGTGATGTCTTTTGACTCGAGCATAAATTGGGTGTTGATCTCACTCTCTTCAGTTATGGAAGTCTAGTGGCAAGATAAAGTCAAAGACAACTGGTTGTGGCTCGGGATGCAGTGGATGACCTTAACATCTTTGATGTTTTACCAAGTTCTAAGTGTTCCAGTGCCTGCTTCAACTGCCTTCGTGGCCACTGGAACAAATTGTTCTCATCCACCAAGGGAAATCTTCACATTTTTGGGGTAGCAACCCTCCTAATTCACTGAAGGGTTTGAGACTCCTTGGTTACCCTCAACCTGGTTTAGCCCATCTGCTGAAATGGTTTAGCAGGGTGTGACTGCTGTGAAAGCTACAATTCCTTGGAGCCACAGGTGAGAGTTGGGTGAATTAGGTGGAGACCAAAAGTGGAAAGCAACCCTGGAAAGGGCTTGGCAGCCCTCACACCAGAGGTGCTAGTCTTCCTTGAACACATCCTATACCCTACTGATGGAAGGTGCACCTACATCAATGAAATCCCAGTTTTGTGAAGTATATGCCATCTCTGGAAATTTATTTACAAAAACATCAGCGACCTGTTATAACAAGGCAACTTAGCAATGATGAACCCACAGACATTTTTTAAGTCAAAATATTCTTAACCTTTAACAAAGTGGCAGAAGATAGGCAAAAATAGGTATTGCTCTTTATTTTTATCACATACGAAGGGTTCAACACACAACCCCGTGCTTTCATTTTACAGATTAGTTTTTAAGGATCTGCTGAAATAACAAATGGGAAAATATGAATGCTCGTTCAGCCAACCTTCTGTTACATTAGTGATATTTTCTTATTTGCATTGAAGCAAATTGACCTAAGGTAAAATTTATTGCCTCTGGTAGGATCTACTCCTAGTGAGAATGAAGGAAGCTGCCTAGGCCAGCCCTATACCAAACAACTAAAAGTGAAGGGACATTCCTTTGAGTTTGTCCAGGTATGTAGTCAACTACAGTTGTAGACAACTACTCCAATCATGTAATTCTGTACTCTGATCAACAAAAAAGAAAATGCACTTTAAGTGGAGAAGACAATTATCACAGAGCTAGCTTACAAAACTTTTTATTACTTCTGGTGCACGGTAAGCAACAGATTTCTTACGAGTTTAAGCAGACATATACAAGGCTACAAAAAGTCAAACTGATCAAATCATACAAAGTGATCAGAAATTTTATTGTTAGCAGGTAACGAAATTGAATAATTAAGAGTTTTGAATGATTGTTTACCTGTCTTTTCAGACATTTCACAGTTATGATTCCCCGTAAGTAGGGAAAACAAAGATATTTGAAGTTACTAATTTAAAGATTTTAATTTGTCTAATTAACCACCACCATTTTCTCTACAATTACTACAGGAAATATAATTTTCATTTAAACTAGGGGCTTTGGGTAGTATAATATATTTAAGCTTTTAAAGAGGGTAACACCAGTTATTTATCTACAATAGGAAAGAAAATCAATGTCAAATGTTTGACGATAGGTTTTTAAAGCACTATGATGCTTTTTATAGCACAACTTTTCATATTAATAGTTCTGCCTACTCTTGTCCCAATAACACCATCAATTCTTTTCAAGCAAGAGGGTATAAGATGAATTTCAACGACATCCAACAAAAGCTTCATTGTATTTGGACAGTGAATGCTTTTTAGAAGATCTGCGTTGTCCGGGGTCCTTTTTCTGTTTGAAAATTGGAGAATTCAAAAAACAAACATCCGTAAATGGATCTCCTCTTCTCAGTTTTCTATGAGAATAAAATAAGATGTTAGAAATAATCCTAAGATTCATATGTTACCTTTGTAGTTCAAATCAGAATCACAGTTGAATTAAATCACAATCTGACCCTCAATCCTTCTGTCCTAACACCCACAACCCACAAGCCTCACCCCACAAAAAGACCGTTATGACATACGTGGCAAGTGCAGGTTCCTTATAATTCACACTGAGGGTACACCTGCGCTTACGCAGAGGCAGCACAGAGCTTTCTTCACTCTTGCTGAATGGAATGGAATGTTTTCTGCTTTTTGCACCAGAAGTTTGATGGATATTGGTGACATCCTTCAAGCTGAGATGAAATGACTGTTGATTTTCAGAAGGTGAACCTATGGAAAATAACATTCACTGCAGAGTGATCCATAAAAAGTAAAAAACCTAAAACTGCTTTCAGTTATGCAATCTGAGTTTAGAGAAGTCAGAATGTTTACCTGATGCAACTCTGAGCGGGATAAGTATGTAAAGAGTATGAATGGTCTAAGGAAAGAGAGAAACTCTATCTAGCTGGCGTGGAGGGTAGTCAAGGCTTCATGAATGAGGTGGCAGCTGAGTTTAGAAACACAGGGAAAACATCAATAAGCAGATAAAGGGATCATGTCACTTATTCAAGACAAAGGGAACAGAGTGAGCAAAGGCAGGAAAAAAGACATGCTCAGGGATGAACAGTTCAGTTTGGCTACAGCACTGAGTAAGTGAAGAGTACTCAATGAGGCTTGAAACGCAGGCTGGACTCAAGACTGTATGAGGTCTTGAATTCTAGGAAAGGGAGTCTGATCTGTTTGGTGGAGAGTAGAAATGGGGACATTTAGCTAAGGCTTTTAAGTAGTAGCGTGACCCGATCATGTTTGTGTTCTAGAAAGACCAATAAAGAGGATGTTGTGGGTGGGATCCATCGGTGGGGTGAAGACGAAAAGGGTGGCAGGCCTGGCAGAAGGTTATTATGACAGTTCCATTCAAGAAACACAAATAGGGATCTGAACTAGGGAGAGAGCAGTGGGAGGGGCTGGATTTGAGGCATTAGGAAAACAGAAACAACAGGAGTTAGCAAGCGATCTATTATGGGGAGTGAGGGTGGGAAAAGGCACATAGGGACACACACACAGACAGAGACACAGAGACAAGTCAGGGCTGGACAGCTAAACCTCAGAGTCATGTGAATAGCTGAGGCCACAGGAATGGACAAAACCACCAAAGAAGAAAGTGTAGCAAGAGGGGAAAAGACCACTGACAAAGCCTTAGGTAATGCTAGAAGGGGGAAAAAAAGAAACCATGAGGGAGATGGAGAAAGGATTAGAAAAGAGAGAAAAAGGAAAATCTGTTGTGATGGAAGTCTTAGAGAATCAAAGAGGATACTGCAGACTAGAGATGTCAGGCTCACTAAGTGAAGCCGAGATTAAAATGTAATTGGGAAACGTTTTACAAAGTAAAATATAACATATAAATGTGGCCTGCAGGGGTTTGTTTTTATTTGAGTCTGACCCAACTGCTGTAGATTATAACTGCAAATGCTGTAGAGGTCAAAGTGGAGGAAGACTAAGAAGAAGCCACTGGACTTAGTAATCAGGCCATTTAGTGAGCTTTTTGAGGGTAGTTTTAGTAGAGCTGTCTGATCACATGCCAAATTTTAATGGGTTTTAGAGGCAAACAGGTGAGTGGTAATGAAAGTAAGTGGACAGTGCTTATTCAAGAGTGACAGGAAAAGATGGGGAAGTGGTAGGATTGGAAAACAATTTTAGGAGTGTTTTGGAGCCAGAGAGGAAGGAGCCAAAGGAAAGAGACTGAAGATATAAGAAAGAGAGGGGATAAATGACAGCACCCAAGTCTGAGGAAGAGATGGAAAGGAGAGTGATAAAGAGCCCAGGGGAGTGAGGTTGGCTCTGGTTAGGAGAGCCATCAGCCAGAAGTGGAAGACAAAAGATGGGGTGAAGGGAAGTTTGCTCCACTAAACTGGAGCAAAAATGAAAATCAATCTCAAATGAGCAGAAAGATTTAAAGGAAGATGACAGTGCTGTGCAATTCCAACAGATCCAACACAGACCACTGAAATCAGCTCACCCTGAAAAATCGGAATCATTTCTCTTAAAATGATCTTTTTGATCCTGAGATGTGATCGAATCGGTGTTAGGCGCTCCCTGTGTGAGAAAACCGATTGGCCGATTTGTGCTGCTCGGCACCTAGTGGTCTTTGGGATGTGCCTGGGGTGTGGAAAGGCATGGTCCCTTTCCTGGGTGCCCACATCCATGTGTGTGACATGGGTCAGACTTGAACTTAGGGTTTCCTGACCTGAAGGATGGCTCTCTAACCACTCCTCCATGCTGTCTCATCTACAAACATTTAACTAATATAAATCAGTTGCTATAACAGAGGCTAGAAGAGCCTGGAAATCATCTCCATCAGTGAACATTCGATCTCCTAGGCCACAGGTGAAACAGAGAAGCCCCAGGCAAAACTTGATTATAATCTAGTTAACAAAACATTACAAAGATGGGAGTGGAAGGTTACAAAATGTCATTTCACAAAACTGGTGGGGAAGTCTGTAGAAAGCTTGGTTCGAGACCCAAAGAAGCAGATGATCTCCAAAACATTCTTAGATGAAAGTGGAAGGAGGACAAGAAAAAAATCAAAAATAGCAACTTGCTGGCACTGCAACCATTATTGACAGCTGGTGGTAGAGTACATGTGGCACGTCCCTTTAACATCCTGAAGCCTCAATTTTCTCATCTGAAAAATGGGGATGATATATAATACCTCCACTAAATCCTTCATGGGGTTGCTACGAGGTTCAAATGAGATAACTTGAGTCATTTTTTTTTAAAAGCTTGAAACACTCTGAAAATGTCAACTACAGTGTCCATACAAAGCAAGTAATAATCCTGCTATATTTGGCCCTGGTTGATGGTCACACCAAGAGGACTGCATTTACTTTTAGGCATCTGAGGGGCAGCCTGACATAGTTGAGAGCAGGGAAGCCTTGGAGTGAAAAAGACCTGGGTTCAAGGCAATTCACTCGGTTTCTCAGTGCCCCAGGCAGGTAGCTCCCTGATGCTATCAATCAGAGGTGAGTAATCAATGTGTGTCTATGGAGGGTGTTTCCATACCAGGATTCCTTAGGCTGATAAAATCACAGGTTCATACTGAAAGAAGAAAAATGACTTCACAAGGATAATAAATTAAATTTCTAGAGCACTTTAATGTCTCTTTTGTGCCCCCTCCTCCTTCACTACATTAAATTAGATTCCTCTGTGGATGCATTGTAGGCTTTCCTCCAGCAGAGGTTAGAAACTCTCATTTTTGTCTTGATAACCTATAGTCCAGGGGTGCGGAACCTGCGGCCTCGAGGCCACATGTGGCTCTCTAGGCCCTCAAGTGTGGCTCTTTGACTGAATCCAAACTTCAAAGAACAAATCCCCTTAATAAAAGGGGATTTCTGTAAAACTTGGACTCAGTCAAAAGGCTGCACCCAAGGACCTAGAAGGCCACAGGTTTCCCACCTCTGTCTAGTACATTACCTAGTACAATGACTTACATATAGGAGATGGTGGCAGAATTATTCAATTATATTACTTCTGTTTTTTAACCAAGGAGGAAGATCCTCAGAATGAAAATGTTTAATTAAATACAATTAACAGAATTGATAGGCAAGGTAAATGATGGTAAGATAGGAATAGCAGAACTCAGAGAGTTCATGTTACTACATGTTACTACTACATGTTACTACACCTTGAAGCCTTGAAAAAAAAAGTCCCATAGTGACATGGACAGATGCACAATGGGAAACAATGTCACAATGACAATTACAGGCATACAGAAGAGCCAGTATCACACATAACAATGAGAGAATACAATGTGATGTCTGCGGGGACAGAGTGAGGCTCCATAGTCTGAATTTGAACCCTGGTCATGTTACCTTGTGACCTTGGACATTTCACCTAATTCATCAGGGTCTCAGTTACATCATCTGTAAAAATAAGTGGGTGAAGCTGGATGATCTTTCAGGTTTCACTCTCAGTGACCTCAGAAAACTTCAGGCCTGGCACAGGCAATACCTGCCTGGAGAAAAGCAACCCCCTTCAGTCTTTAAGAAGGAAAAGTGGGTCTATCCCACCACTACAGACTAGTAGGTGTGCCTTCCATTCTTGGCCCAGTCCTACAAGGTATCATGAACGGGATGATCTGTGAACACTGAGAAAGGCACCCAGTAATTACTGGTAAGGAAGACCATCCAGATCAGGTCATGTCAGACTAATCTCATTTACGAGTCTGATGTAGCAAGCACTCCTACTTTCAGTATGCCACAGGACAAAGTCACTCAAACAACGCTTGTGGGCAAGATGGGCAGATATGAATTATAGCACAATTAGGGAGATCGGGAGCCAGGCCAGGATGGACCCATAATTGCATTAAAAGAGCAAAATCAAGTAGAGAGGAGGTCTTGGGAACGTCCTAGGGGCTTACCCTTGGCTCTGTTCTACTTAATGACTTGGATCTAGGTATAGATGGCATGTTTATCATACATGCAGATGAAACAAATCCAGGAGGGACACCTAATCCACTGCATGGCACAGTTAATATTCAAAAGAGATTTTGACAAATTAGAAGTGGTAAAACGAAATGCAGTAGGGATAAATGACAGTTATGTAATTAAAAAAACCCAACTCCACAAGCATAGGACTGGAGAGATGGTTAGATAGCTGTCCATGTGAAAAAAGTCGAGAGGGGTTAGAATTAAGGTTATAGAGGCTTCAGGAGACTTGAAAGCTCCAAAGAAGTCAATACTGTCACAATCATAGAAGTCTAATGTGTCTATAGGAGGCATCTTGTATCCAGAAAGACGGTGGCCACCCATCTGTCATACTCACTCCTCATTAGGTCAAACAGGGAATATTGTTCTCTTCTTTGTATTCCCAGCCCTGAGTATGTTACCTGGCTCACAGTAGGTGCCTAATAAACTTTAATTTATTCTGAATGCTCTGCTTAGAGATGGACATTAATAGACTGGAAGAGCCATAGAGAAGACAATAAGAATGGAGAGGGAGGAAATGACTACATTGTGCTACCTGGTTGAAGTAAACTGAAGCTGGGTGAGCTTGAGAGGGAGAGACCGAGAGAGGCCATGAGCACTCCCAGATTTTGCAGGGCCAGACCCTGGTGGCCATTACAAAAAGAACATCTCAACAGAACATTCTCCAGCTGGGATGGGCTGCCAAGAGGTTTTGTTCCACACTTCCTATCATCAGCCTCTTTGAGGAAAGGCTGGACTGATCACTTGCCAAGGGGCACTGCATTGCAGAAGGGCAGTAGGGGACTCTGCTGAGCGCCTTTCTATTTCCAAGACCCAGGTTTTGGGGTCAGGAACAAACTAAGGGGCCTCCTATGAGATGACTTTCATCTTCTTAACAAACAGGAACTGAAATAATTTTCTGAAAATTTGATCAGGAGCAGAGCTGGGGGTTGAGCCAAGAGAAGTTGTTAATAAGGCAGTATGAAAAATGTGAGAGTAGATGGTTGATTCACAAAGATTATAAGTCACTTGACATGATGAAGCATAAATATTTATGCATATCATCAATTCGATAAGCTGAGTTATGTTTGTTATCCATTATTTATAAGCTTTGTAATTTTGTACAACATATGCAAATCCTTTGATTTTGGCCCGACTTTATCTCTTCACCAAACTTCTTTTTTTTTCTTTTTTTGCTTCTGTGGTCTTTACTAACAGGGCCTCTGCAATATGCCTAGAATCGTGTTTAAAGACCAAACTGAAGTGGGCCAAAGAAAGCCAGGAATGGTTTCCCTACATTATCAGCCCGAACAACCCCACCCCCAGAGACAGATGGTGATTCTGTAACCTCTCCCAGGGAAACATATGGTGAGTATATCAGCATCAGCTATCATTTACCATCAACATCAAAACTGCAGACAAACAAATGGTTCACTTACTGATGCAGAGGCTGGTGTCCGCTCTCACAGAGCTCTCAGGGGTGGTTTCAGTCACACACTTCTTCTGCTCTAAAAGCTTCCTTTTGGATCGAGGTCTCATTTGGACCGGGCTTAGAAAAGAACCCAGACTTTGCATGTATTTGGATTTTTGTTTAAAAGGTACATAGAGTTCACCAGAATCCCGTTCTGAAATACTAGATTCAGAGCTGTTCATCTCAGACTGAATGCTGATTTCTTCTTGCACACAATCATCATTCACTTTCTTTTGCCGGAAAGGAGTGATATGAACGCGTTCTTCAAAATTAAAATTGTAGGCATCACTGGAGTCAATAGACTCATCTAATTTTTCCTTGGAAGGAGTTTTATTACCTCCACTCCTGCTCTTCCTATCCTTTGATGCACACTTAGATTTCCTCATCCCACTAGATTTTCCTTTCTGTTCTCTTTTTCCTCTTTGTGAATATTTATTTTTTATTTCAGTTTGTTTCACTTTAGGTTCCGCCACCACACATTCTGTTTCAGTAAGAGCATCTGGCTCAATCAGTCCTGGGGATAAATTAATTTGGTCCTTGTTCCACTGACAGATATTTTGGTCTAGATTTTCAGTGACAAGATTGTTTATTAGGTTTTCCTGAAATTCAAGGCTGCCCGGTTTGCAAAATTCCTCTGTCAAATTACCAATTTCTAAATGATCTAAAGTTTCAATGTGACATATATCAGTGTGTGTTTTCCGTACACTATACCTCCGAACAGACACACTTCTTGGTAAGACATCGTCAGGTAGCTTCTCCTCTTCGTTTGGAGAAGAAGTCTCAATATTAATCCCCAGTGCATCTTGACAAACAGGAGAGCTTTCTCCTAAGGATTTAATAGATAAATTAATTTAAAAAGTTCTCCTTCCTCCTCACCCCCCCAACTAATGGGCTGTTCTTAGACGTGACCAGAGAGGTGTTTTCTACATTTACAATAGGTTGTAAAAGTATCTGTTTTAGGAATAATCTTGGAAAACTTGACATTATCATTAAGTTTCTCAGTTACAAGAATCCGACTTGTGAAAAGATTTTGTCTGGCCCCTGGAAAAGACTCTCCAAAGGTCTATTATATTCCTCTGACTTAAAGAAATAAATCTAGTCGAACTAGTTAATAAATCAACCAATAAAAAATTAAGTAACATCTACCTACATAACATTATAAAAGCAGTTACAGGAAACACAAAAAGTAATGATAAGACCTTTTGGGGAACATACAATTTTACTGAAAAGGCATGTGAAAAATTGATGGTATGCTACCCAGAATTTTCATTTAAATATCAAATGAGTAGGATAGGTATCAGAAATTCAATCAGAAATTCAAAGGAGGGAGAGGTCATTGAGGATAGTAGAACCTGGATTAAATTTGGGTAGATGGTAAGGAGTAAGGAAGGCATTTGAGGCAAGAAGGATCATATGAGCAAAGCTGAAGAGGCAGGAATGAGCCAGGTCTAGATTTGCCTTAAGGAAAACAAAGTTAAGGATGGAAACATGAACTGGGCCCTTTGAATCCTAAGCTAAGGAGTTTAAACTTTATTCTAAAAGTAACAGGAAGCCATTGATGGTGTGTGAGCAGAGTGGGTGCTGGCAAGGTGGCAGTTACCTTCTATTTGAAATGATTCAGCTTTTGCTGGAAGGTCAGCATCCAGAACGGGTATACACCTTGGAAGTTCCCTATGAATAACAACTGCAATTTATTCATTAATCCTACTGTAATAATAATTTTAACATTTTCCTAATTTCTGTAGGATTTTTTTTTTAAGGTAGCATCTCCCAACCCCACTGAAATGAAAGTTCTTTAGCCAGACACTATCTACAAACATTTTTTATAGTAATCACCTCGAGGCTAATTTCTCATTATTAGCACATGCAATTCTTCACATATTTGTGTATGAGGTGGTGTATGTATCAATGAATAGGACCTATTCTGAACTGCTTTGCCTGAGGTAGTCTGTCTTTATTTGGTGAGAGGCAGTATGCTGGAATGGATGCAAGATCTGGACTGAGAGGACCTGAGCTTGAATCTCAACTCTCCTGCTTACTGTATGAGCTCAGGCCAGTCAGCTCTCAGCCTCAGTTTTCCTACATGCATTTGTGAAGTGGATCAGGCTGGGTGACTGAAGATCCCTTTGCAGCTTGGAAGAATATAGATAGGCACAGCACACATATCCATTTCTTTTTTAAACTAGGGGAAGGATGAAAGGGTCCTGGAGGAGAAGACAGAGGACCTGAGCTCCAAATCCTACTGAATACTTGTGTGATCTCTTGGAGCCTTATTTTCCTCATCTTTAAAATGATGTGGTTGGACTATATGACTTCTGAGGTCCTCTCCAGCATTGAATTTATGTTTTAATTGACCTCTACTTAACTTACATGTTCCTCAGTAAACTCTTTATAATTGGTTCAAAGATAAAACTTGTACATGATTAAATGATCAAATTCTGAATTATTAGAATCTGAATTATATTGTATATTTAGCATATCAAGCAACACATTTCATTTCAAAATGAATGCAAAATTTAAATTTGATCTACAAAATGTACCTTTCTTTATCACATCCAACCACTCACTAATAATTGTAATTTCAAATTAACTCTAATTTTAGTATACTGTTTTTCTGTGTGGACCTTTTTACACATAAAAATCAATATTTAAATACAGATTTTGATCACCCACAAGGGTAGTTTTATGTTAATCAAAAAATAATCATCTCAGAAATATAATCCTAACTCAACTCCATTCTTTACATTTACAATACATGCTTTATTGATCTGGGGTTAAATTGCTTTAAAATGATACACGGAGGAGAAAGGATGGCAGAAAATAGATAGGAGACGGGAGTATATTTTAAACAGTAACTTGTCCAGTCCAAAAATATAGCATGCATTACATAGTTATTCAAGAACTAAAATTAAATGTAATATTTCTTTTATAAACTGACAATTTATGCCATAAGAAAAAACATCATTAGAATAATCACTTCCATACAGCTCTCAGTCTGGAAAGTATACAAAGAGTATAACTTTTGGGAAAAGAATGCCAGTCCAAGAAAGCCTTCTTGTGCTGACCCAACAAAGAAGACAATTAAAAGTGTAACAAAACTAAAATATTTTTTCTCTGCTCAGTGATTCCAACAAATCTCATTTCATTACAACATTCAGACCCTACATATAGCAAACTATATGGCAGAACTTTTTGTCAGCAGGATTCTTTCTATGAGAGATGCATTTATTAACAATTTTGAAAAACTTTTATACTTACGGTAAGTAATTTACTGCTGAGTCACTGGAGATATCTTCATTGTAGAATTCATCCGTTTCTGAGGTACATATTTTCTGGTTCTGTTAATGTGTATGAAAAGCACTCATTAACATGGAAATATTCATATAGAAACATTACTAGCTACTGTATAGGTTCAACTATGCAAGAGAAGGCAAATAAGTGTGATCCATTGATGTGGGTTCCCTCTTTAGCTATAAAAATCCTACTCAAGTTCTGGAGGTCTAAATATTCTGTCTCCAAAATGAGAGTGGAAGGAAATAACAATTTTTCTACTATGTACTTATATATTTTTTCTTCAAAGAGATGTCATTTTAGGAAGCTGGCCTATATTCAGATCAAAATGGCATTATAGGAACATTGAAGATGATGATAAATTCATCATGTCTGATAACACCATATACATGCATAGTCTCAATTTTCCGAACGTTGGAAGTCAAGTTTTTTGAAAAGTTCAATTTTCTACTGTCCTTGTAGTTACCATTTGAAAGGTTTATTCACAGACACCATTATTGACAGTAAACAGATTAAATTAAAAAGGAGTACTTGGTCTATTTCTTGAATAATTCTAAAATTACACTGAAACTTTGGCTAAAAAGAAAAATGTAACAAAATGGATCCAAAAGGGTCTTTAGACACTCTGAACAGCACAGCTAAACTGTACTATTATCTGCCTAGTCAGAAATTAGCAGAGGGAAATGTTCCTTTCAAAGTCTTTTAATCTTTCTACAGATGTTACAATTAGAAGCACACCAGTGGTTGTACAGAACAAGAGTAGGAAAAGAACTTCCCCTTAAAAATTCCAACAATACACGACAATATTTTCAGTGCTGATTAATTTCTAGTCATTCATGAATGACTACCAAAAAGCTGGACCATAGAGCGGGGAACTTTCACTACTTTCTATAAATGTCTCCATTTGTTAATAATAAGCCTTTCTAAATCCAACTCTTACTCAACCTCTGCCGCTGAATCTCACTAAAACTTTAGAGACTAGGAAATGATTCAAATATTTTTCCCCTTACTGATCAACTAGCAATAAAGAAATACTGGGAAGACCCAAGAAAAGCAATCTCATCTATTTTTTTTTTAAATATTGAATTTAACACCCAAAAAGAGAACATATATAAAAAGTGGAAGAGAACAAGTAAATTCTATGTGAAACCATGAATTTCTATTATGTACAGCTTATTTGGACAAGGACATATGGATCTGGGAATCACCTATGTAGAGATGATGACTGGGAAGTGATGAAACTGCCATGGGCCAGAGTATGGAGTGAAAAGTAAAGGCCTAGGACAGAAGTGTGAGAGTCTCCCAGGCTTAGGGAGCAGGTCTAGGAACCAGGACGAAACAGTGGCACAGGAAGCCAAAGGAGGAGAGGCTCCATGACCAAGGGGCAGTCAACAGTGTCAATAACAGCAGAGGGGAAAAGGAGGAGAGGGATTCACTCCAAAAAATTCACTGGACTTAAAGGTAAGAGGTCACTGGGAGCCTTGCAATGTCAGTACAACAGTGGGGTTAAGAAATGAATAAATGATGAAAAGTAGGAGTGGAAAATTCTTTCTAGAAATTTGGCAGGAAAAGGGAACTTGAGGGCATGGAAGTATCAATGGAGTATATTTTAAAAATGGGGAAACTTGGCATGTCATGGGCAGCAGAGAAGAAGCCATTAGAAAGAGAGGGACTGAAGATATGTGAGAGGGAATCAATAAGACAACTCTCCAGGGTTCTTGGAAAAAGGGAATTAAAGTCAGAAGGGGTAGACCTGAAAAAGGGACCCTTTTTCTTTGGAAAATGTATGAAAGGAGAGGATCAGTGATAATGTATATGGGTTTTGACATATGGAAAAGGGGAAAAGAGAAACTCAGGAAAGCAGGAAGCAAGGTCATCTGCTGAGAGAGAGAGAGAGGAAATAGGGGAGGCAAAGAGAGGCTTGAGAAGGAATGGGAAGGTTTGGAGTAGCTGTTGAAGTATTCCGTTTTCTAAAAAGCACTAACATCTCAGAAACAATATTACGTACCTTGCTGTTGTTCAATAAATAGCAGCTGAAATAAGCAACTTAAAAGAAAAAAAGACAATTGAACGAACTTACAAGAGCCGTAGAACACAAAGCTTGAGCTGGGCTAAGAAGGTCAGCTGTCTCTAGCAATTTCTGAGTGACATTACAAATAATGCCTCTCAAAGTCGACAGTTTAGCCTGATCGAAGAAAAGAGAAAAATGTTTATGTTATGTTATAGTGAATTCCTAAATATTGTTAACTACCAAAATTATTTTGGGAGAGGAGTAGGGACAAGTGTTATCAATAAAACACTAGGCACAGAGACTAAAAGAAAATTTCTCTATGACATGGGCCCTGTCCTTATGGAGCTTAATTAATGTAGCATGTAGAGGATGAGGGTGGGGAACAACCAAGGGAGAAGAAGTAAACACAAATAATTATAATACACAATATTAAGGGCACCAGAGAAGCAGAAACAAAGAAGTGTTAGGGGAACTGCAAAATGGAAGGTTGTTAAAGATAGAAAAGACTGAGAAGGTAGTGTTTGAACAGGACTTTAAAGGATGTGGGAGGATTTCACGGGTAAAGATAAGGAGGACATTTTAGACATAGGAAATGACATAAGAGACACAGGGGCAGAAAGGCTCAGGGTACATTTTGGGACAGAGTAGCCCACTTTAGTTGAAATGGAGAGTATGAAAAGGAACAATATGAGATTAAGCTAGAAGGTCAAGTGGCCCCAGATTGTGGAGGGCCTTGGAAAAATGGGCAAAAGTTTGACCATGCTGGCAAGCAACAAGAAGCCACAGACAATTTTTGAGCAGAGAAGTGACATGAGTAGATCTAAGTGAATAATCTCCAAGTCATTTCCACTTGGCTCTGCAGTCCACTGTACTTTTCAACAGGTTTGTCTTGGCTAACAAAAAAATGGTTCCATTTCCCCTATGTAAGCAACAACTGATGGCGTGAGAAAACTGCCCCGAAGGGTGCTGAGTCAAAGAAACGCAGGACAGCTAAGACAGGATTTTAAATTTGCAGTAGATACGAGATAACTCATACGTAAACAAGTGAAAGTTAACCATTGTGTGAAACCTGCTGTTTCTAGACTTGACTTACATTAAATTATCTGATACCAAGTTTGTAGAAATAAATGCAGTTAAGATTTAAATAACCAAATTATCAATAAACTTGATCCCACTAAAACAGCAATAACCAAAATGCTGAAAAAATATTGACTGTTAATATCAAAAGACCATCGTCGGTCAAACGTTTTCCCAAATCACTCCACTGAAACTCAAACACATTACTGATTCCTGTCGTGTCCATACGATGATATGAAACAGCACCAGACAAAAGAATTGGGTCGGGATGGTTAAAAAGTGTTTTGATAATTTGAACCATAAGATCAGTGCTTATAAATTCCTGCTGCAAAATGAAATTGATTAGAAAGGTGACTGAGTCTTCTGACCTAGTATAATTTACCTGTCTTTAGAACCAGCTTAAATATAATTGCTCCCTCAGCTCAGTGACTTATCTCTGTCCCTCAGTTCAATTTGCTAAATCATCAGCAATGCATAAAGTCAAGTGTTCAATTTGCTACTTGCTTTAAAAACAAACATGTGCCAAGCACTTTCAGTGTATGTGCAAGGCACCAGAGACAAAAAGACAAGAACTAAAATCAGCCCCTGCCTTCAAGAAGTTTATACTTTATTGGAGGAGCACAACAGTAATAACAAGTGTAAGGAAAAGAGAGAAAGGAGAGAACATGAATAACGAATAATGAGGTATGACCAAGGGAAGCTTCATGGAGAAGATGGCTCACGGAGTTAGGCCTTGAAGGAAGACCAATTAGAAAAGCACAAGCATCAATTCTATACCCGAATCTCTGTGTATAGGGCATGGTTAAGGCTGAAATTGTATCGGAGGTTTAGACTGACTAAGGTAATCAATAGGAAAAAGCTATCTGCTATTAAATTTTAAAACTAAAATTGAGCTAGATTAGTAATAGGTTAAAATAATTAATTCAAGGGTGTTAAAATTTTCTTCTGGGAAAACAACTCTTTTTTCATAATGCAAATACCTGAGTAGAATCTTCGGCTTGCTGTGAAGTCAGCTGTCTTCTTAATACAAATAGCTGAAGGTTTAGGTATTGGCACTCTTTCTTCAAATTTAGGATGGTGTCTTGGGCATCTCTCACTCTGGATCTTTCATTTTCTAAAGCTAAAGCTAGAGCTCTGTTGTTTTCTTGGTAACTTTTCAATTGTGTAGATGGGTTGGCTGAAAGAAATATTCAATGGCTTTTTAATTATTAAATGCAAATTTAGTGAATGATGCCAAAAGAAAGTAAATATGAAAGCTTCTTACTGAGTATCTTGCACTTTGCAGCCAGGATGGTCTTGGGTTTGCCAACTTGTGCCAATCGCTTGTTTCTTTTCTCTTTCATCCGTTCCTTTATATCTTCCAGACTATCCTGAAAGGACTTTTTAAGGCATTTTTCCTTAGACATCTTCTACCTAGAGATTTAACAAGGGGAAAACTATTTAAATGAATCATTTCAAGCAATAATCCATTTATTATGAAATAAACTATGTCACTGAAACATGAGAACATAGGCTGTGTCTGGAGATTTGGCAATTACCTGTATAGGATTATCCAATCAATGTACATAGTTTAGACAAAGTCTGATTTTGCAGCTTTCCCAATTTCATTTACCATTTCTAATGTCAGGTGACTTATGGAATAGGTTTAAATAATGAAGGCATTTCTAAAAGATGGATTTTCCACTTTCTAAAGCACTTTCCTTGTCTGATAACATTTTTAAGCTTTTGCTATGGATGTTATCTGTCATTAACAGGGCTACATTCTACCCTCCTCATTCTCCTTTCCCTGGAATTCTAGTTTCTTCTGGGGCCCTGTACTTCTGACTGGGGAGTCCACCATATGTAGGCACTTTCAGATCCACCACACCACGTTTCTGCCATGTCACTGCTATGCTGCTCTTCAATTCCACCTGCCTTCCTGAGGCCTGGCACTACTGACTGCGAGGAGCCACCAAATCTAGGCAGCCCAGGACCTGCCTTGCTGCATGTGTGTGTCCTTCTGGTCTCAATGTCCACCTCTTATTCTGATAACAGTAAACTCTATTGCCAATCATTTCCCATGACTCCATTCACCATCCTGTTATTTCACAGATCACAACACTCCCACCAGGATGCCATTCATTCTCTTATCTGTTGTCTTCCCCTATAAAAATGCTAGCTCCTTGAAGGCATGATGGACTCTTCAATGGTTACATTTTCACCAAGTACACCCTTGAGGCCAGTGACACCAAAATATGAAAAACATGATTATATAGAAATGACCAAGGTTCTGATTTCTGGTCAATCATTTCAGCTCGATTTTGTAGGTTTCTGGCACCAGGACAGAGGCATTTATATATTTCACTTTTTTTCCTCCAACTTCCTATTGTCGCTCAGTTGTCCAAATGGATGGATATTTCACTCAATTCTTTAAACAGATCACAGTGAATTTCCTTTAACCCGGAATAGCAATGTCAATTTAAATTTAAATTTCAGGCTTTTCTATGCTGATCAACTTTAACATATTAATATTCAAAATACATAAAAAATATCGACAAATTCAAAGTTACAGTTCCGCTGTAACATCATATATAGTTAACAATAAGCACAAGTAGAAATATATCATCTTAAAAGTCTTTAGGATCTTTATGGAATAGCTAGGCCAACTTATTTTATATATAAAACTAAAGGCCAGAGAAACTCAAGATCACACAACTACTTAGTAGACAGAGCGAAGAGAAGACCTAGGTGCCCTGACTACTAGTAAATTATGACGCGTGTTAAATAGATCTTTAAATATATGTATATATTTAAAAACCCACAAGTAGTACTCAATGTCAGTAAAAGAGAACGATATTTTTGTTATAAAAACACTACTGTACATAGTTCAGGGCATGATAAATACTTTATAAAAATTCTTCAACCTGTGATTTTATCAGTGTGCGTACTCCTTCCACAGACACAGATGGCAAATTCTCAAAGAGGTAGTAGTTCTTTAAGAGTTGCTGTAGACAAAAGAAAAAAAAAATATCAACCTGTGGCCAATTTGGTGATGAACTCTGATCAGAGCTAGGCTGGTTCTTGGATTACAGACTGCGTCTATCCTAGGGCCCATATTCTAGTGCTTTCTGGCATTAAGAACAGCTAAAGCTTACAGTCTGCTGGCTTAACCTTGAAGAACTCAGGGTCACCTCCATGACATCATAGGACAGCAGAGTATGTAGGACTTAATGGAAAAAAGAATGACAAGTGTTTGTGTTAAATATAAAAACAAAATTGCCTAGTATGCTGTACTTGCATTAAATCAAATGTTGATGATCAAATGTACTCAACCTAAAGAAAAAAAAAAACCTTTCAACTTAGTTCTGCCATCAGATATTTATTGATGTGCAACACATGGGACTGGGAAAGGGAGAGGGTAGGGTAGGGATGGACATAAAGCTGATAAGTCACATTTCCTGCTTCCAAGAGATTTACTTGGTAAGTGTGTATCTGTATTGGGCGATGGGGCAGGGTTATGTGGGAATCTGGGTAAACAAAAAGCTACTGTACAAGGGATATTAAACACTTTTCAAAACCCAAAGTATTATATAAGTGTTAGCTAATTAATAATAGAGGTACAAAAATGCTATGGAGTTTTACAGGAAGAGATCATATCTAGTTTGAAGGAATAAGGAAAAGCTTCATGGAGAAAGTGGTTCTTGAGCTGGTCCTTAACAGACAGGCTGGATTTTAACAGGTGAGGATCTTGGGGAAGGCACGTCAGACAATGATCACAGCATAATCACATCAAAGCATAAAGCAGAGGTGTCAAACTCAAATAGAAATGGGTCCCAGCAGGGCATACTGACCAAAAACTACAAATTAACATTGTTTGTGTTACACTGTATTTTTATTTATTTTGTTAAACATTTCCCAATACATTTTAATCTGGTTAGGGCTGCACTCAGGAGTTTAAAATCTCTGGCCTAAAGGAAAGGATGTGCAGGTTGGCGTGGGGAACTGTGAGTAGTTCAGTTTAGATGGCCTGCTAAATAAAATAAACTCTTGGATCTGGCATTCAAGGCACTTTATGATTTGGCTCCAGTATTACCTTCTAGTCTTATTTCATGATATTTTCCCCTTGTGTAGTATACTAACCTGGAAAAACTAGGCCAGTTTATAAATTCCTTTCCACCTGTCCACACTTGTACATATCTGTTCTCATACCTGGCACAGACCACTCCTAACTTAATATATTGACGTGATTATTTTCTTTTAGGGCTTAACTCAGATACCACCAACCCAAAGGATGCCTTTCCTGATCTCTTTGGCTGGGAGTGCTCATCTCTCCTTAAATCTCTCAAACTCTTTTGGCTTTTTCTATGTAGTTATTCATTATCTAACTTCTGGAAACAAACAACTTTAACCTGTCCTCTCTCCTTGTTTTTAAACTTCTTGAGTGAAGGTGCTGTCACTTTTCACTTATATATCTCAGCTTAGCACAGTATCTGGCATTTAGTAATATGCCTCTGTTTCCTCAATTGTGAATGAAGGAGCTGGTTGTCTAAGGTCTCTAGTTCCAAATCTATAATTGTAGGACAAATATTGAATTGATGGTGTCTAAGGTCTCTAGTTCCAAATCTATAATCGTAGGACAAATATTGAATTGAAGGTTAGGGAGTGGTAGGAGATAAGGTTTAAAGCAAGGCTGGGGGCCATATCATTGGACATAACACTGGACTTTCATTCCATGATCAATGGAGAACCACTGACTGCAAAGATTCTGGAGAGGGGAATGACTTCTGCTAAGCAGATTCTAGAACCTCCATTCCTTTCTATGATGCTATAGACTCTTAGCTTTAAAACTCATATTTCTTCTTCAGTGTGTCCCATAACAAATTTCTTCGCCTCAACGTTCTGAATCCAATTCTTTCCTTTACACCTCCACTCTCAGAATCTCAATCCATTTTCTCCAGTCCTTTTGGCTTTTCCTACAACTACACTGACTAGCAGCAACCTTTATGAAGAAGTATCTCTAGGTCTTGGTTATTTTACTTTTTGTCAGATTAGATCTTGTAGTATATAATATATAATAACATTTTAAGCTATATTGGAAGATTTATAGAAGAGTACTCCTATCTATTTTTAAGGAATGCTTCTTACTAAGAAAAAGAAAACAGACTTAATCAGGAGGGGGCATAAACAAGATAACCGGCTATGTTAAAAATACTTACTCCTCAGGGACTGAACCTGTGATTTATTTGGTATCAATGCAGGTCAACAACCTCTCTACAATTACAGTTTTAGAGGGGCTGCCTAGAGACCACTGTCAAGCTATGACTTGTCTAGAAGTACTCAGGGGGCATTAGAGGTGGCACCCGAACTCAGGTCTCTCTGTAACTGCCCACTTTCTCTCTACTGTATCTTACAAAGGCTTTATGTGCTTGGGCAATAGGCCTTGCACGTGAGAAGCACTTATTTTATTTGGACTCTTAAAGGTATTAAAAACAGACAAAAGTCACACTCAGATGCCTTAGAGAAGCACGTGTTGGTAATCTTGTATTTTCAAAGGCTATGCCAGCAGGCACAACCTCTGGTAGTGTGAATAAAGGCTGGATTCTGTCAACTCTTGGATGGACCAATTTAGCTAAGTGGAGAGGCTAATCACCCGCAGGCTGGCTAAGATAAGATAAATTATTTGGCCATGGCTGCTTATAAAAATTAAAAATGGAGGTTCTAAACCAAATAAGAGTGACTATTCAGAGGATAGTCTAGACTTATCGGGTAGATTATAGTGAGGATTCCTTTTGTATATGCATTGAACCAGATGGCTCCTGAGGTCCCTTCCAGTTCTTAAATACTATGAATATGCAAATTGAGGTAACAGATCAAAGATCAAAAACACCTGCCTGTAAGCATGCTTACAAAACGTTGTATTAATGTCATCAAAATAGTCATTACCAATGAAACGTATTTCACAATAAATGGGGAAACTACTATGTCATACTTTGTATGTATCCGTTTCGTCCAAAATTGTTTACATAGGCTCAAGTTTATAGGTATCAGTGTGTGTGTGTGTGTGTGTGTATGTGTATGTATATATATATATACACACCTAGTATAGTACATTCAGGCTTTGGGCAAGTGATAGCGGAAAGTATGTGCTAAGTCAAGCTTTTGATTGTGAATCCCATTTTAGGTGGTTCTACCCTATTCCAGGGAATGACATGATCAGAACAATGTCAAGGGGCTTTGCAAACCTTCGAGCCCTATCCAAGAGCTGTCTATTGTTATTTGATTTTAGACTCTCTACAAATAATACCCTATGACAGTAACATTCTTCTTTGGGAAAGTACCACTATCTTATGTCTCATTTGATTGAAACAAATCAAAACATGGAAGAGTCATCTCTGTTGTTGCATTTGTCCAGGAATTTTGTATGATAATCTGTATGTTTTGTCAGCTCTACAAATCTTTATGAGAATGATCTATACAGTTAATGAGGATATCCTTCAGAGAAATATGAAAAAAGGAACAGGAACCTTTTAAAAAGAAAATTCTACAAGACCACATTTTTACTGTCATAAAACTGATAAAGGGGGGGCAGCTAGGTGGCGTAGTGAATACAGCACCTGCTCTGAAGTCAGGAGGACCTGAATTCAAATCTGACCTCAGACCAAGCACTTGACATTTACTAGCTGTGTGACCCTGGGCAAGTCACTTAACCCCAATAGCCTAAAAAAAATTTAAAACAAACAAAAAAAAAACTGATAAAGGTTTAGAGCAGAGGTTCTTAATCAGGGATCAAGCTGATAAATTTCAGGATGTAAACTTAAATGGGAAAAAAAATCTACATCTTTATTTTTACTAACCAACCTCTAACTGAAATTTAGCATTTCCTTTAATTATTAAAACAAACACATTATTCTGAGGTATCCAGAACACACAGAAAAGATTAAGAACTCCTGGTTTGGCGGGTCATAGATTTTGAGCTAGAAGGGACCTTTAAAGGTCATGTAGTCCAATCCCCTCAATTACAGAGGAGCAATCTAAGCCAGGCTTAGAAAGAACACAGTATCTTACTGTTCACTGTTTGTTGACTATACGTTTTTTTATTTTAAATTTAAGACTGCAAAGTGCTGCCTTAAAAGCTCTCTTCTAACAAAGCCTCTCCCACGCCTATGTTAAGACCACTGGCCACTGGTGGGGCTGGATTGTTAGGTGTTTTTCTTTCTGGAGCTAAAAGCGCCTCATATATTTTCACTCCACTAACCACCTTCCCAAGGGCCCCTCTGGGAGGACCCGTAGATCGGTTCCACTCGAGATCTAACTTTTGAGGAAGCGGGTGGAAGCCTGCACCTCCCAAGTCTCCCCAGACAAGCTGCCTTCTGCTGGGTTGCTCAGATCTCCTTCCAGGATCCCCAGTTACCTTGGGAGTCGTGTGGGAAGAAATGGGAACGAGACTCACATACCCAATCAGGTTTCAAACGCTATCAATTCCACCTCCACAACTGCACTCCCTTCTCTCCATCACACAACCAACACCCCGGTTCGGACCCTCATCACCCGGCGCCTGGGAAATCCCGGGGGCCTCCTCCAGAACTCCTCTCGCTAACTCTAGTCTCTCCCCTTTCCAACCTACCCTTCCGGCAGCTTCCCAATGCACACGTCTGACCACATCACCCTCCCTCGGTCAAGAACCTTTTGTGGCTCCCAGCTGGCATTTACCCGGCGCCTTCACGTTTGCCAACCGCTTTGACTCTAACCTCTCCAGACTGTCATTTGTAAGAACGGCTGGTAGTTGAATGTTTACAAAGCGCCTGGCCGACAGCTTCTCATTTGATCCCCACTAAAGCTCTCCAAGTCACACGCTGCCGTTATTGTCCCCATTAGACACGTGAGGAAAGAGGCAAACTGAGGCTGGGCGACCTCCCACCCAACCCTTCTTCACCTCCACCTCTGGGAAGGGTCCATTCACGGAGGAGGCATCGGAGAGGTGGAGGTGAGGCCGGAAGGGGCGGGGAAGGGCCTGGGCAAAGGCTCGGGGACCGGAGACCGGGGCGATAGACAATAACCAATGCCGGGCTTTCGGGGCCCCCGGCGGGGCCTGCGTGCGGCCTCCCCCGGGACGGACGGCCTCGGCACCCCCAGCGCCGGGCGGGCCCCGGGGCCTCCCCTCGCGGCCCGGCCCGTCCTCCCGTCTTCCGCCCGGCTGCCCTCCCGCCGCCAGCGGCGCGCTTCGACCTACGAGCTCCGGCGACTCCCGCCGCGGCGCCGGCGCCGGCTCCGGCTCCGGCCGGGTCCGTTGGTTCGGTTTGCTCGGCGGCTTCCGGAGCCTCGTTCGAAATTCTCCGCTGCGCTCCCCCATTGGCGGACGGCGTCGCATCACGTGAGGTGGCCGAAGTCGCGCCGCCGTCGCCGGGGAGACCAGAGAGGAGGGTGTGCGTGGGTACGTACGCCCCTCCCCCGCCCACTTGTCTCCGTCACGTGATACCTACTCCGGCCTCATTCCTCTAGGATCCACTCCCCCTACTCGTCCACGGCCCGCTGCTCTTTTTGCATCCGGGTACCTCGTTTTCTCCCGGCGATGAAGGAAACGACTGGCTCCTCCCCCGACGCTCTGCTGCGCCGGGATGGGGGAGCTTCCAAGCTCTTAGAGCGAGGTTACTTTCGGTCGCCCCGCATCGCCCTCTGGTAGTGGAGAAGGGGAACGACGCTTCCATCCTTTCTGGCTCAGGCTCTTACTGGACAGATAGATGCGCACAGCCACCCTTAGCAGCTGTGCCACATTGATCTAGTGGTTTCATTTTCTGAGTCTCAGTTTCTCTTTATGACAAATGTAAAGTAATATTTGCATCACCCGCCTCTTCTAAATCTTAAAATCTGCTTTTTTTCTAAATCTGTAGACGTTTGAGCAGCGTGCAAAGAGCACTGGATCTGGGGGACCACAGGGGTCTGTGTGTATTCAATTAAAGAAATCAGCAGGAGGTGGGGAAGGCTTCTTGTAGAGGGGGCACTGAGCTGAGGAATTTGAAAAGGCAAAGGTGGGGAGGGATGACAGGGTCTGAGCTGGGCGAGATCTCAGAGGGCATCTCTCTGGTCCATTCCCACAGATTGGTGGCCAGGCGTCTGGTTGGATTTTCATTGCAGTTCAACAGATGGTTGTCAGGAGCCCACTGGTTTATCATCATAATGGCTGGTCCTTCTACTGAGCTTTGAAGGTAGCAAAGTCCCTAACATACATTTTCTCAGTTGATTCTCACAGCCCTGCGAGGTAGGCTGGTAGATGTGTTCAGTGGATAACATGGTGTCAGGAAGATCTGAGTTCAAATTCGACCTCAGAAGTTTGCTGGTTGTGTAACCCTGCTTAAGTCACTTGACTTCTGCCTGCCTCAGTTTCCTCCACTTTAAAACAGAGATAATAATAGCAACTAGGTCCCAGGGTTTTGTGAGGATCAAGTAATATTCATAAAACACTTTGCAAACCTTTTTTTTTGTTTGCTTGTTTTAGGCAATTGGGGTTAAGTGACTTGCCCAGGGTCACACAGCTAGTAAGTGTCAAGTATTTGGTCTGAGGCCAGATTTGAACTCAGGTCCTCCTGACTCCAGGGCCAGTGCTCTAGCCGCTTCGACACCTAGCTGCCCCCAATAATTTTTTTTTTTTTTTAGTGAGGCAATTGAGGTTAAATGACTTGCCCAGAGTCACACAGCTAGGAAGTATTATGTGTCTGAGGCCAGATTTGAACTCAGGTCCTCCTGACTTCAGGGCCAGTGTGCTAGCCACTGCACCATCTAGCTACCCCCAGCACTTTGCAAACCTTAAAGCACCACAAAATGCTAGCTGTTACTGTTATTATTGGTCCAATTCTGGAAAACTGAGGCTGAAAGAAATGAAGTGACTTCCAAAAGGTTCACATAGCTAGTTTCTGAAGCAGGATTCAAATTCAGGTCTTCCTGATTTCAATTTTTGAAGATGATGTGCTCAGCTGTTGGGGTGCAAAAGCAAAAACAAAAACAAATCTTTACCCTCAAGAAGTTTCCAGTCTACCAGAGAAAATCAACATGCAAACAAATGAATAAATGGGAAGTGTATACAAAGTAATTTCAGTAGGGAGAAAGTGTTAAGGAGGTATTGAATTATTCATGATGTCCCATCCCCCTTCGCAAGTGTACATATCAGCCCTCTGGTAACTTGTAACCTATCCTCTTATTGGCATTTCAAGCCTTTCACAACTTGGCTCCAACCTGTCTTCATCAATGTGTTTCTCTTATCTAGCATAGTGCTCAGTAAAGACTTCTTGTTGCTTGTCTGGTCACATGGCTTGGATATACTGGGAGTCAACACTGTTGTGATGATGTGGAAGACCACCTGGGCTTACTATCTATCTGCCGGTCCTTTGGCTCTGTGATCTGACCCACTTCTGTAACCTATGGACCCTTTGGGCCATTCACCCTGCTGCTGCACCCTTAGAACTTTTGGGCTTTTCCATCTGCTCAGTTGTTTTGTCCCTTGTTTTTGAAGAGGACCAGGGACATCATAGGATAATGTATGGACTTGCACTTGAATTGATTTAAGTGAGGTAGAGTTGTACAAAGCATCAGTCTCACTCTGTCTTCCAGAGTCATGGAAGTCCAGTGGCGAGACAAAAGTCAGGATGACTGGAGATGGCCTGGGATGTAGAGGATGACCTTGGTGTCTCCTGACCAAGCTCTAATTGCTCCGTAGTGCCTGCTTCAGCCGCCTTCTTGGTGGTTGGAACAAAGTGTTCTCATCTACCCATTCTGCCCATGGGGGAGTCTTTACATGCTTTGGGTAGACATCTCCCTAACTCACTGACGGGTTTGAGGCCAGTCAGCCAACCTGGTTTAGCCCATCTCTGAGATGGTTTTACTGGTGTGGTCCTGCATGCTACAACTTCTTGGAGCCAGACGTAAATGTTGGGTGAAAAGTGGACACCAAATTTGGATGAATAGCGCTGAAAAAAGCCCCGATAGTCCTCCTTTAACAACCCACATGCCCCTGGCTCAGTAGCTGGTTTCTTGAAATGTCATCTCCTCCAATTAGAACGTGAGCTCCTGTAGATCAGTGCCTGTCATGACATTTCTATCTCCAGAACTTAGCACAGTGTTTACATATAGTGTTTAATAAATGCTTTTCCTCATCCATCCATTCATTCATTCACTTATTAGTGTGAGGAAGGTGATGGAGCTTTGAAATATTGAGGGTTCCTAAGGTAGCTAATAGTACTCATAATTGGACATCCAAGGGGATCCTTTAGCTGAATTTTGCAATCTGTATTGGGCTTTCCAAAATCTAATAAAGTTAACCTGAGGACATAAAATGATCAACAAAACAAGCATTTATTCAATTCCCAATGGCATTTTACATTAGTTTTAAATAGTGGGAAGTATTTCAGAAATCTAATCAATTAAAGTCATTACAATAGAATACCCAATTGATTGCTTCAGAATAAGTCCAGGGTAGTTAATTGCTAAGGAGATCCACTGGCATTAGCCTTAAAATCCTTTTAGGATCTTTTTCCTCACAGCCTACATCAATTCTTTTATTATTTGAAGGAGTCCTAATTTCATGGGGGTGAGTAATCCCTCCCCATGTCTTTAAGAGGGCCTTTGCCTCAGGGCACAGGGCATTTAGAGGCCTAGTTAGGGAAAATAATTAGTGAAAATAGGAAGCTAAGCCTGGGCTGTAAGTCCCTCTTTCCCTGTCCTGTTCTGCTCCCCTCCATCTCTTCCTTCCATCTCCATGTATTTGCCAGAGTCTCTAGGTCTCTGTCCTTCTGCCACAGGGAGGGTGGCGTAGGGGTGGGGAGGGGAGGGGAGAGGAGGGTATCCCAACCCCCCAACTGAAGGTGTGCTTCCTGCTGTTATTCTGGCATAGTTTGTGGTACCTGATCTTGGCATTAAAATTCCTAGTTATTGCTTTCATCCATTGACACAGAATAGAAAATGCTTAGTATTTGAGACTTGCTAGGACCAGAAAATTTATCGTCCTATGGGTGAACATTCATCAGGACCCAGGGCCACCTGGTTGTTGTTGTTGTTTTTAATAAGCTCAGGAATAGACACAGCCTGTTATTCATTGTAACTTGTATTTTCCTGATATGTCTTCTTTTTAGCAGCCCTAGGTTTTTGTTTGTTTGTTTTTCTGTTTTTAAAATGATATTTTGTGAGTCCTACCTACTAAGAGGCAGCATGACATGGTGGATAGAAAGTTGGCCTTGAGGTCAGGAAGACCTGGGTCTGTCTTGCCTCTGGTATATGCTGACTGTGTGACCTTGGCCAAGTCATCTACCTGTGGCTATAGTCCTAGAACAGGTGCTGATTAGCATTGGTAGTGAGAGTTTCTTCCCTGGAAGTTCCTTGTTCTAATAAAGTAGGGATCATTTTGTTCTTCTATCTCCAGCACCTAACTCTGTGCCTGGCACATAGTAGGTATTTAATTAATATTTACTGGTTGGTTGACTGATAGTACTACACCCATTATTATCATATTTTTTTTTTTTAAAGAATACAAACAGAAAAAGATGAAATAAGAACTCGGTGCCTACTTTTCAATCAATGATGGAATATGAGAGTGTATTCTGATGCAATGCTATGTGAAACCTATGATTTCATCCTCATGGGAATTCTTGAGAACTATCTTCAGTGAAGCATATTGCAATCCAGCAGTGATGTAATAGGTAATTCCTAAGGATTTGCCCAAGGCATTTAGGATTAAGTATTTTGCTTAGATTCAACAGCTAGTGATGATCAGAGATAAGACTTGAACACAGGTCTTCCTGATTCCAATTCTAGCCTACCTACAAAGATGAACAAAAATTTTTGACAGTCATTGGAGTAATGAAGTTTTAAAGTAAATGGATTGCTGAATATGAAAATAATTTTATTTTCCTAGGTCTGAATAAAGGATTATTGTTATTTGAGACTAGATTTCCCTATCTAGTCCAGTCTAGAAGTACGGGGGCCACCTGTGGCACAATTTCAATACTGATCGACATGGAAGCTTGAAGTTTTTTCTGATCTGGGCAAGGTCATTCCTCTTTAGGCATTCTGGTGGCCCTCTGCTTTTAGGGCACCATATTAGTGCCAGACTGAGTATCGATACCTGATCGGCTTTGGCTCAGAACTCCCGAATTTAAGCAATCCATCAAGCCTCAGGGGAGGGACTCTGAGCACATACCTTCACACCTGGCCAACTTCTAAAGGTTCAAATGAAATTGATCCAGTCATAGCCATTTGTGTATTTTACATTGGTGACTGTGGCTCATTGCCACTACCCGGAGCTCACACAGACTAGATTTGGCTTTGGGGTCTTCTTTCTAGTACTACTCTGCTTCATGCCAGAGTCTTTCCCCTCTTATAAGAATATCTAAATCTGAGTCATTTCTAGCTCTCTTGTGGGAATATTCAGTTCTCCTGTGAATATCAAACTAACAATGAATGAATGAATGAAAAAAAATATTTACTATGTGCATAGCATTGTGCTAAGTACTGGGGATATAAACAGATAAATCAGACAATCTCTGCCCTTATGAAAACACATATAAAGAACAAAGAAACTAGTATCATAACTCTTTTAGCAAAACAATAGTTACATCCACCTTCAGGTGTGTTTCATTTCTCTGCTCCCTCCCTAAGAAGATCAATAACAGTCTTGCAAAAACAAAAGCTCTTGGAGCAGCTAGGTGGTGCAGTGGATAGAGCATTGGCCCTGAAGTCAGGAGGACCTGAATTCAAATGTGACCTCTAGACCAAACACTTGACATTTACTAGCTGTGTGACCCTGGGCAAGTCACTTAACCCCAATTGCCCCCCCAAAAAATCCAAAAATTCTCACTCCCAATTGGTGAAGTTTCGATAGCATTATTCTTTGCTGCCACACCCTAGAAAACCCATCTGTCTTCCTCATGGTTCCTATTCTTAGAAGGTCCTCTCTCTTTCCACTTCACACATATGCCTATGACTTTATGGGGAACAACTAATCTCTTTTTGTAGTTGGCCAGGTTCTCTTATGGCCCATGTAGGTGGGAAAGGAGGGACTGTTTCAAGACGTCTGGGTATGGGGAGCCACCGTTTCTTCCTCCAGCTTCACCTGAGGACTGTTTAATTAGAAATGTGAAGAAAATAGCTTTTCTGACAAAGTTAGATGATTAACTTTTGATCCCTTCATTTTGCTGCAACATATTTAAATTATTAATGGAAACTTGAAAATATTCATGTTATACAACATTTTATAATTAGACTTGTTTCCTTAGAACATTATTTTGTGGTCTCTCCTTTATCAAGCTTTTTTTTTTTCTGTCCTTTTGGATTGTGGGAAGAAAGTTCTTCTATTAGAAAAATATTAGCATTTGCATTTTATAACTGGGTATTTTTCTTTTCTGTCCTCTAGGAATTACAGTATACTACCAAATGTAGGGATGAGCCAATTACTTGTTTAATTGCTACAACAATTTGCGGTAAAGAGAATCACGATTTGCTTTTCAGGGAGAGTCACAGAATGGGAAAAAGCGTGTGTAGACATTAATCCAAATTCCTCTTATTGCTTTACTTCCTTTTCTAGCTTCTTAGATGCATTCCACCGTCTTCAGGTGGCTATTGTCCAATTTCTGTCTCTTTTTTCACCTTTCTGCACTCTCTCCTTTGGCATTCACTCTCATAGCGTCAACCATTGCCCCCATGAAGATGATTCACATTCTGCATGTTTAACCCTAACCTGTCAGATGACCTCTGGGACCTCCTCATCTGTCAGGTAGCAGATCGCCTGGGAAGGATCAGATAAAGAAGAGCTGAGACTCAGTAGTCAGTGACTGTCTGCAGAGGCAGCCATCCATTGACCTAATAACAACGATGAGAAGTCTGCTGTTTTCTTGGGGCGTGTATCCCAGACATGGCGGAAAATCTCCCAAGACTTGTCGAACCGGATGACTACCACCCATTGCTGGTGATTCATATGGGGACCGGTGGATCATAGAAAGCATAACTCAAGATGACAAGAGTCATTCTGGATTCCGTCTCTCTCCTCTTTCCAAACTGTTCTCTATGCAGTAGCCAAACTGATGTTTCTAACATAAAGATCACTTATTGGCTTAAGAAGATTCAATGGATCCCCACTTCATTTAGGATAAAATACAAACTCCTCTATTTGGCATTTTATTTCCCTCACAATCTGGCTCCAGCCTATTTTTTCCAGGATGATTATATGTTTCTCCCTGTCAAGCATTCTATACTCTGGTCAAACTGGTTTGCTTGGTGTTTCTTTTTTACCAGACATGGCATACTCCACCTTTAAGTCTTTATACAGGTTGTCTCCTGTCTCTGGAATATGCACTTTCCTCACCTGTCTCCCGCCCTCCATCATTATACTTATTTTGTATATAATCTATATTTTACTTACTTGTGTACGTATTGTCTCCTCTGAGAGAATCCTTGAGGGAAGAGGCTGTCTCACTTTTGTATTTGTATCCTCAGAATTTAGCACAGCATCCAGCACATAGTAGGCACTAATAAATTCTTGTTGAATGAGTCAAAGTTTTAAAAAATGAAAAATAAAAAATAAAAAAACCTTAGGGAAATTGGTACTTTTTTCACTGCTTCCCACAGATGGCAAAGGCTTCAGAAGATAAAAGCAATTTAGGGAGTGACCAGTTAATCAAGAAGAAGAAGATGGCTGAGAATAGGATACGCATTTTTTGGAATATAGTTTAGAATAAAGGAATGTCAGGCACCTGACCAGGGATAGAGTAAACCTAACATGGATTGGCAAGATTACATTTGCTTAAACCTTGCAAATCTAATTAATTGGGCATTAAGTTGAAAAAGGTATGGGGGGGAGGGAGAGAATTAAATATGTTTATCCACTGAGCTAGGTGTAGTAAAAAGTAGCAGTGGTATTGGAAGAAGAGCAGTAGGGACACCTAGAAATGCACAATATTCAAAATCCAAAAGAGACCATGATAAAACCTATGGCCTCCAATGTCTATACTCAAATGCACAAAGTATGGGTGACAAAAAGCAAGGTGATCTTGAGGTCCTAATACAAGAAGGCAAATTTGACCTCCTGGTTATCACTGAAACTTCCTAAGGATATTCCATGATTGGAATATGGCTCTGGAATGATGTGCTTTATTCAAAAGAAACCATAAAGGAAAAACTTAGATGGGAGTCATATTTTATATTATGAAGATATAGTCCTGTGAGGAAATATAGGAGGGGAGCAGGGGAAAGATGGAGGTAAAGAATGACAGGTTGAAAGGGAGGGCTGTACATGGTTAAAAAAAACAACATGTCAATGAAGATCAGTGGAAGAAGAAACAGAAGCAATTTTGTCAATTTTTTTCACTTTCAGATGACCAGGATAGAAAGAGGGAATTGAGGAGGAGCTCAGGAAACAGAGACTCTGGAGTAGAGATGCAGGCCTCCATCATACCAGATGTCTGCTGAAGTTCTCTTTGCTGAAAGCAGAACAGTTAATAACATCCTCAGTTGCCTTCCTGATAATTTTCTCTTTTGAAAGTTAAGGAACCAATATGAGGAAACCATATTCTGGATTTGATTCTCATCATCAAGGAGGAACTCGTCATTGCGGAAAACCATAGGAAGAAGAGATTGTTCCATTTTAGGGTTTGTGATAGAGGAGAGGAAAGGCCAACATGATGTAACTTGTCACTAGATTTTAGGAGGCCATACTTTAAAGAGCGTAGAGAGAGGATATATAAGGTCCCATGGACTAAAATTATGTTCGGGAAGTTAGTCCGAGTCTGATAGAAAATTCTCAAGAATGAAAGCCCAAAGACACAATAGGAAATAATTCCAATGAAGAAAAAGGGAAGTTGTATAAAAAGGTAAAAATGAATACTAAAGGAATCTACCAGCCAACTTAATTGATTAAAAAAAAAAAAAGATGAGTAGAAAGTAGAAGCAAAAATAGGGAACAGAGGACGAATACAAAAACACAGCGTGATCCTGTAAGAATGCTGGGAGAGCCAAAGCTCAGAATGACTTGGGGCTGGAGAAGACAGGTAAGAATCACCAAAAAAAAAAAAAAAATTAAAAAAGTTATATTGGGAAAAAGGAGAGAGTCAAAGAAGAGGTAGAAATACTTTTGGGGGTGCATAGGGTGATGGTAACTAATGATAGAGAGAAGTCAGAGGAGCTCAACTCATCCATTGCTTCTCAGTCGTGGAAAGGGGTGTAGCGGACCCTGCTTGAGTTGGCTCAGGAGAACCAAATTGTTAAATTTCAATGTGAGCATTTACATCTTGAAAATTGGCAAATGCCAGAAATCGTGGCTTGATTTATTGTTTTGATGATTGTCTAGACTTAGGAAAATGATAGAGAAAATGTTAATAATGCAGATTAAATTTAAAAATGTGTCATGAGTATTTTTTCCTAGAGAATTGGGTTATTAAAAATTTATCAGCACACTGATGGGCCTGGAGAATGATTTTTGGAGAGAAAGATCAGAACAAAAATGTCCAAGAGGGAGTTGAGACCTCATAAGGTATGCATGGAGATTATAAGAGAATATCTAACTGCATTTAATAGGCATCTAGACCAGAAGAACTACATCCCATTTCTGAAAGAACTGGGAGATGTGATTGTCTGTTGAATCATTAAATGTGCTTTTTTTTTTAATGTTTAAAATTTTTTTATTAATTTATTTTGATTTATCAATAATCACTTCCATATGCTTTTGAGTTTAAAATTTTCCTCCCCCTTCCTCCCCACCACCCTCCCCAAGATGGCACACAATCTGATATAGGCTATACATTTACATTCATATTAAACATATTTTCACATTAGTGATGTTGTAAGTAGAAATTAAATCCAATAGGAGGAACTATCAGAAAGAGGTAACAAAACTCAACACAAGAGAAAAAAAATAACAATTCGGCTTCCATAGGTCTTTCTTTGGTTGTGGATAGCATTTTCCAACACAAGGCCTCTGGAGATGTCTTAGATCCTTGTATTGCCAGGAAGGCTTAAGTTTATCAATATTAGTCATCACACAACATGGCTGTGATTGAGTACAATGTTCTCTTGGTTCTGCTCACTTCACTCAGCATCAGACCATGCAAGTCTTTCCAGGTCTTTCTGAAGTCAGCCTGTTCATCATTTCTTGTAGGACGATAGTATTCCATCACATTCATATACCACAACTTGCTCAGCCATTCCCCAATTGATGGGCATCCTCTCAATTTCCAATTCTTTGCCACCACAAAAAGAGCTGCTATGAATATTTTTGTACATGTAGGTCCTTTTCCCATTTGTGTGCTCTCTTTGGGATATAGCCCTAGAAGTGGTATTGCTGGGTCAAAGGGTATGCACATTTTTATAGCCCCTTTGGGCATAGTTCCAAATTGCTCTCCAAAATGGTTGGATCATTTCACAACTCCACCAACAATGCATTAGTGTTCCAATTTTCCCACATCTTCTCCAACATTTATCATTTTCCTGTTTTTTCATGTTGGCCATTCTGATAGGTATGATGTGGTACCTTAGAGTTGTGTTGATTTACATTTCTCTAATCAATAGTGATTTAGAGCATTTTTTTCATATGACTATAGATGGCTTTAATTTCTTCATCTGAGAACTGTCTGTTCATATCCTTTGACCACTTATCAATTGGGGAATAGCTTGTATTCTTATAAATTTGACTTAATTCTCTATATATTTTAGAAATGAGGCCCTTATCAGAGAGACTGGTTGTAAAAATTCTTTCCCAATTTCCTACCTTCCTTCTAATCTTAGTTGCATTGGCTTTGTTTGTGCAAAACCTTTTCAATTTAATGTAATCAAAGTTATCCATTTTTCTTTTCATAATGTTCTCTATCTCTTGTTTGGTCATGAATTCTTCTGTTCTCCATAGATCTAACAGGTAAATTATTCCTTGCTCTCCTAATTTGCTTATAGAATCAGCCTTTATATCTAAATCATGTACCCATTTTGATTTTATTTTGGTATATGGTGTGAGATTTTGGTCTATGCCTAGTTTCTGCCATACTCTTTTCCAGTTTTCCCAGCAGTTTTTTCAAAGAGTGGGTTCTTATCCCAGAAGCTGGGGTCTTTGGGTTTATCAAATAATAGATTACTATAGTCATTGCCTACTGTGTCTTGTATACTTAACCTATTCCACTGATCCACCACTCTATTTCTTAGCCAGTACCAAGCAGTTTTGATGATTGCTGCTTTACAGTACAATTTAAGATCTGGAATGGCTAGGCCACCTTCCCCTGCATTTCTTTTCATTAGTTCTCTTGATATTCTGGACCTTTTGTTCTTCCAAATGAATCTTGTTATTATTTTTTCTAACTCTATAAAATAATTTTTTGGTAGTTTGATTGGCATGGCACTGAATAAGTAAATTAGCTTAGGTAAAATTGTCATTTTTATTGTATTAGCTCGGCCTACCCATGAGCAACTGATGTTTTTCCAATTATTTAGATCTGATTTTATTTGTATGAAAAGTGTTTTGTAATTGTGTTCATAGAGTTCCTGGGTTTGTTTTGGGAGATAGACTCCTAAATATTTTATAATGTCTACAGTAATAAGTGTGCTTTTAAAAGGTTAAGGAGAACTTTGGAGATGCTATAGGATTGGAGAAAGACAAAAGTTGTTTTAATTTTCAAAAAAGGAAAGAGAATGGAGTCTGGAAACTATAGGGCAGAGAGCTTGATTTCAGTTCCTGGCAAAATTATAGAACATATTATTAAATAGATGGTTGACAAATATCACAAAAAGCAAACATGACTTCATCAAGAATAGCTTAGGACAAACTTAATGTCCTTTTTTGAAAGGACTCCTATGCTGGTAGATTAGAGGATTGTCATAGATATAGTCTAATTAAATTTTAGCAAAGCGTTTGACAAAGTTTCTCATTGTTATCTTTGGAAAAGATGGAATGATAATAGCAAAATAGATGATGGTCCAGTTATGTGGGTTTGGAACTGGTTGACTGGCCAGAGAGTGATCCTTAATGGATAAATATCACTTTGGAAGGAAGTTTACAGTGGAATATCACTAGGATATAGGCTTGATCCTGTGCTATTTAACAAAGGATCATATGATCATTTTTATCAATGGCTTGTGCAAAGTCATTGATGGTAAGCTTATCAAATATATGGTTGACCCAAAGCTCGGAGGCAAAGTTAGCATACCAGCCAAGAGATTCAAGTTTCATAAAGCTCTTTACAGGGGAGAACAATGAATCAAATCTAAGAAGATGAAAGTGAATAAATGTAAGGTCTTCAAACTGAGTTTAAAAAATCAGTTTTCATGAGTAGAAGATAATGGCAGCATTTTGTCTTAAAAAGATTTGGAGATTTCAGTGACCTGCAAGCTTAAGTGAACCGGCGGTGAGATGTAGCAGTCAACAAAGTTAACATACCCTTACAATGTAATTAATATAAAAAGTTATTTAAATTAATTAAATAATGAAAATATAATTAATACTTTAGGTTGTATTAAGAGAGCCATGGTATCCTGGGTACAAATCATACTCTGTCTTGGTCATATCACATCTGCTCAGTTCAGTCCACAACTCATGGCAGGTGCTTAAAATATATATGCTGAACTGGACAGAGTTTAGTGGGTATTTGCTTTGAAAATTTAAGAAATAATTTTAGTTATCTTTCCTTTTTCATATAAAATGTTGTTTGCTCTTATTTATGAAAACTGTATCAGATTTATTTTCAAAATTTTAAAGCATGATAGAATGATAGAATACTAGAGTTGGAAGGATCACAGACCATAGATTTAGAATTGGAAGAGCTCCTGGAGATCATTTAGTCCAACTGCCTAATTTTACAGAGGAGGAACTTGAGGCCCAGTGAGGTTAAGGACTTGCCTAGGGTGACATGGTAAATAAAAGCGGGTTTTGAACTCAGGTCATCTGACTCCAAATATAGTATTGTTTCTACTGTGTCGTGTCCAGTGGTCTCATTTTGCAGAGCCTAGGTGTAATGGAATACCAGGGTCACATGGACACTTAAAAGCTAGGAAGTGGGGCAGCTAGGTGGTGCAGTGGATAGCACACTGGCCCTGTATTCAGGAGGACCTGAGTTCAAATCTGACTTCAGACACCTAACACTCAATAGCTGTGTGACTCTGGGCAAGTCAATTAACCCCAATTGCCTCACCAAAAACAAAACAAATAAAGAAAAACTGATGACAGACTCTATATCTAATGACCCAATATCCAAGTTCGAAGAGCCTTATCCATGAGATTGAAGACAGACTGATGAATTTTTTAGCATAGCAGCTCCAGGAGAGAGCGTGAAATCCCTGAGGCATTTGGCTCTTTGTGGATTGAGGGATCACCCACACCAGTGAAATCCCAGCAAAATGATGGACATAACACAGTAGAAACAATGCTATATTTGGAGTCAGATGACCTGAGTTCAAATCCCACCTTTACTATTTATTGTGTCATCTTAAGCAAGTCCTTTAAGTATGCAAGTGTGTTGATCAATGAATCGTAATTATTCATTGTGAAAATGATAGAAATAATTTTCATGATTGTTTTTTTTTCAAGACTATATATTCTCTCCCAAAGATGTCCAACTTATTACTTAGATTACTGAGTATCTATAGTAAATGATTCACTCTACTGGACACTGTCAGGTGTCTGAAAGAATATAAAATGAGGTCCCCAGTCTAGGTGAGATAACCGTGCACAAACACATATAAGTTAAGTAGTACACTAGTTACATCACTAATAGAGACAAGGAAGGATACAAGAGATGCCACTTGGCAATCCATGATTAATTACAAAAGGAGTCATATAGACAATGCTCTTAATTCAGAGGAGGTAGAAATTACTGTGGGCTAGAGTGAACTTAATTAAGAATAATTGTAGAGGGCAGGGCGAAGGAGGGCAGGACCTAGATATTTTAGAAGGGATAGGTTGATTCCTCCTCTTCCAGGATTTAAATACAAAGTGAATCTCACAGGGTTGCAAATCTAGTACAAATCTAGTTTTGCACACTGATAAAATTTTATTATCCTTATATAAACATTGACCTATATACAATTAAAAAGCCCCTATCCTCTTAGGTTTTGTTTTTATTTTAACCCTGACTCTGGAATAATTTCACATAATTTTCATTGTATTTTAATGAACATTTTTTCTAAGCCTCCAAAGGGTTAGAAAACCCTTGATGTTATTAAAATAGAAGCACTATTATATGTTTCTTTATGGGTAACCTGGATAGTCTACTCACATAATGAGCTAACAGAGGAACATGTAACAATAAGATGTATGAAAGCTTCACCGGATTGTTCCTAGACTGTGTATTGATTTTATCTCTATGGGTTGATCCTTAACTAGTAATATGGGGGGATGGAAGGGGGGGGAGAATATTTATTAAGCACCTACTATGCAAATACTTTACAAATAATATCTCATTTGATCCTTACAACAAACTTACGAGGGAGGTGCTATTATTATCTTCATTATTTTTACAGTTGAAGAAAGTGAGGCAGATAGAAGTTAAGTGACTTGCTCAGGGTCACACAGTCAGTAATGGTTTGAGGCTGGATTAGAACCCGGGTCTTCCTGTCTCCACTCCCAGTTATCTATCTGCTGCCTAGAGAGAAACTGAAATTAAGATTCTGCTTTGTATTAAGAGAGACGGCAGCAGGCAGGACATAGTGCATAGAAGTCTGACTTTGGAGTCGGTGAGATGCTGGTTCAAATGTTACCTCGCTTACATTTAAACTTTGTAACCATAAGCAAGTGACTTTGCCTCCCAGTGGCCCTAGGCAACTCTTTAAGATTCTAAATGATAGATAATTGCTCATCTCAACAAAGCAGGTGAAAGTTTCTTTAGGGATTACTAGTGGGATCAGGTTTATGAATGGCTGTTGGGTGGAAGAAAGAAAGGGAAGGAGAAAGGAAGAAAGGGAGAAGGAGGGAGGAAGGAAGGAAGAATGGGATGGAGGAGGAAAGAAGGAAAGGAAGGCAGGAGGAAGGGAGTGAGGGAGGAAGGAAGGAAAGAAGAATGTTTCCATATTGGAAATCATAGGTCTGGACTGAGGAACAAAAATAGTATTAAGTTATCTTAATTTAAAATTTAAATTTGAAGAATTTTTTTTCTTTTTTTAAATTTAAAGAACTTAAAATTCTTGGATACCTGACTATACTGGGGGATCCCACACAATAATGATATAACAGGTCTTAACTGAAGAAAAATCTGTATTATCGGTTTTCTGATCACGCTTAGGGTTCCCCATGCCAATACAATAACTGGTATAAAGTGAAAAGAAATATTAAGTCATTTTTCAATTCATAGACACCTGAACTGCTTGTTCCTCCCCCACTTTGCTCCCAATTACATTAAATATAACATTAAATGTTCATTAAAAAATAAAAACAACTTTACACATTTGGAGTAGAAATAAAAATCAGAAAAATGTTTAATTAATACTAATTGATAGAAAACAGCTAATTCTCCAGTATTTGCATTGTGGATTATCTTTGGCAAATTTTGCTTTCAAATTTTAATTGATGCTATTAAATCTTCTTAAGGGGATACTTAATTTACATAACAAAGTCTTTCTAGAGCAGTTAGTATGTGAGAACTATACTAGATACTGGACACTAAGATCCCAAATCAGACAGTCCTTCACCAAAAGGAACTTGGATTCTATTAGGGGTTAAAATGGAAATGGAAATTTAAAGATATGAAATGTATGAAGTAATTTCTGTGTTTGTGAGGAGGGTAGGGAAAGTGGGTACTAGCCACTGGATGGAGGGCAGACCTTAATAAGCTCTTAAAGGAGGCGGTTCCTGAGCTAAGCTTTGAAGGGTTCCACGGGACAGCTGGAGAGGCTGAGGTGCATTCCAGGTATAGGGGGCAAGAATAGGTGGAATGTGATGTTTGGAAACAATGAATAAGCAGGTCTGGATGGCAAGCAGAATGAGACAAGGTTAGAAATGTGAAATAAGCCTGGAGAAGCAGGCTGGAGCCTTTCTATGAAGGGCTTTCAAAGCCAAACTGAGGAATTTGTATTTTATCGTAGGGTCAAGAGGGAGTCATCGGAGTTCCTTGAGCTGGGGAGTGACTGTCAGATCTGCGCTTTAGGAATACCACTTTGGCATCTCTGTGGAAGATGGATGTTTAATGACTGATTGACTGGATTGGAGAAGGGTCAGGCTGGGTGCAGCAACAGCAAGTAGGAGGATTTTGCAATAGTCCAGGCAAAAGGTTGAGGAAGCATAGTATATAGTAGATAGAATATTGGCTGTGGCGTCAGAGTCTCTGGGTTCTACTTTGGCCTGAAAGCTGTAACTTTGTAGAAGCTACTGAACTCAGTTTCTTTGCCTATAAAATGAAGGAATTGGATTATATGGCTTCAAAGGTCCTTTCCAGCTCTGAAGCTGTAATCTTGGGTGATGAGAACCTGAAGGTGGGAGAGTTGGACCACTGTAGTGCCTACTGAGTGAATACAAGTTCTTCCTTATCACTCTAACCAAAGGTAGCAGCGACTTTGGAGTGGGGAGCAGAAGGGAAAATGAAGACGCTGGAGATCTGCCTTCCTGGGCGAGGAATTCTTATGTTTGTTTGCTCCATATCAGGGGTCTACGATGTCCAAGATGTTCCTGTTTATCTGTAGGGACAAAAATTTTTCCAAAACCAGATATTTTGGAGATTATCCTTGATAATAATTGTATGATTAATTAAAGTCAAAATGTCGATTTCACTATGGCTGAGGGAACGAATAAAAGATTATCTGCTTGTTGTTTCTGGGTTGCTTCAGTCATGTCTGACTTTTCATGAGCCATTTGGATTTTCTTTACTAAGATACTGACATGGTTTAGCTATTTCCTTTCCCAGTTCATTTTACAGATGAGGAAACTGAGGCAAACAGTATTAAGTGATTTGCCCAGAGTCACAACAGGCTGGATTTGAACTCAGGAAGATGGGTCTTCCTGATTCCAAGCAGAGTGCTCTGTCTGCTATGCTACCTAGCTGCCGCTGAGATTATCTGCTATCTAGCACTAAATACTACCTTGAAATACTTTTCCTTTTCAAAAGGAAAAACAGGTTATCTGCTACTTAACACTCCTGTCTCAGTGTTATTTTGCTTATCATACAATATGCATAATATGTAATATATCATGCCATTCGCATATATATCTGATAGTCATAATGTATGTATATGTGTACGTACGTATGCATGTGCATACATATACCTATGCTGTAGGTAGCTAAATGGCACAGTGGGTGGATTGCTAAGCTTAGAGTCAGAAAGACCTGAATTAAAATATGACCTCAGACATTTATTAGCTGCTGTGACCCTGGCCAAGTCATTTAACATGCCTGCCTCGGTTTTATCATATATAAAATGGGGGTAATAATAGCACCTATCTCTGAGGGTTGTTGGGAAGATAATATGAAATAATATTTGCAGAGTGCTTTACAGAACTTAAAGCATTGTAGAAATGCTAGTTATGATAATGATATCTATGTGTATATATATATCTACATCATATCTACATACATGTACTTTTATACCTATATGTATACACACACACCTATATTGTATACATATATATGGTGAAGAGTTTTGGTGGGAGAGATTTTTTTGGGGGGGGGCTAGGCAATAGGGTTAAGTGATTTGCCCAGGGTCACACAGCTAGTAAGTGTCAAGTGTCTGAGGTCAGATTTGAACTCAGGTCCTCCTGACTCCAGGGCCGGTGCTCTATCCATTGCACCACCTAGCTACCTTGATTTTTAAAAAATTTTTATTAATTTATTTTGATTTATCAACAATCACTTCCATGTGCTTTTGAGTTTAAAATTTTTCTCCCCCTTCCTCCCCACCACCCTCCCCAAGACAGCGCACAATGTGATATAGGCTATACATATACATTCCTATTAAACATATTTTCACATTAATGATGTTGTAAGTAAAAATTAGAACCAATAGGAGGAACTACCAGAAAGAGGACACAAAACTCAACAGAAGAGAAAAAATATAGCAATTCAAATTTCCTAGTTCTTTCTTTGGATGTGGGTAGAATTTTCCATTATGAGGCCTTTGGAGATGTCTTAGATCTTTGTATTACTGGGAAGGGTTAAGTTTATCAATATTAGTCATCGAACAAGGTGGCTGTTATTGTGTACAACATTCTCTTGGTTCTGCTCACTTCACTCAGCATCAGACCACATAAGTCTTTCCAGGTTTTTCTGGAACCAGCCTGTTCATCATTTCTTATAGCACAATAGTATTCCATCACATTCATATACCACAACTTGCTCAGCCATTCCCCAAATGATGGACATCCCCTCAATTTCCAACTCTCTGCCACTACAAAAAGAGCTGTTATAAATATTTTTGTACACGTGGGTCCTTTTCCCATTTGTATGATCTCGTTGGGATACAGCCCTAGGAGTGATATTGCTAGGGCAAAGGGTATGCACATTTTTATAGCCCCTTTGGGCATAGTTCCAAATTGCTCTCCTAAATGGTTGGATCATTTCACAACTCCACCAACAATGCATTAGTGTTCCAATTTTCCCACATCTTCACCAACATTTATCATTTTCCTGTTTTGTCATGTTGGCCAATCTGATAGGTGTGATGTGGTGCCTCAGAGTTGTTTTGATTTGCATTTCTCTAATCAATAGTGATTTAGAGCATTTTTTCATATGACTATAGATGGCTTTAATTTTTTCATCTGAGAACTGCCTGTTCATATCCTTTGACCTTTTATCAATTGGGGAATAACTTGTGTTCTTACAGATTTGACTTAATTCTCTATATATTTTAGAAATGAAGCCCTTATCAGACAGACTGGTTGTAAAAATTCTTTCCCAATTTCCTACCTTCCTTTTAATCTTAGTTGCATTGGCTTTGTGCAAAACCTTTTCAATTTAATGTAATCAAAATTATCTATTTTGCTTTTTGTAATGTTCTCTATCTCCTGTTTGGTCATGAATTCTTCTGTTCTCCATAGATCTGACAGGTAAACTATTCCTTGCTCTCTCAGTTTGCTTATAGTATCAGCCTTTATATCTAAAGCATGTACCCATTTTGACTTTATTTTGGTATATGATATGAGATGTTGGTCAATGCCTAGTTTCTGCCATACTCTTTTCCAGTTTTCCCAGCAGTTTTTTCAAAGAGTGGGTTCTTATCCCAGAAGCTGGGGTCTTTGGGTTTATCAAATAATAGATTACCATAGTCATTGACTACTGTGTCTTGCATATGTAACCTATTCCACTGATCCACCACTCTATTTCTTAGCCAGTGCCAAGCAGTTTTGATGATTGCTGCTTTACAGTACAATTTAAGATCTGGAATGACTTCCCCTGCATTTCTTTTCATTAGTTCTCTTGATATTCTGGACCTTTTGTTCTTCTAAATGAATCTTGTTATTATTTTTTCTAACTCTATAAAATAATTTTTTTGGTAGTTTGATTGGTATGGCACTGAATAAGTAAAGCTACCTTGATTTTTTAAAACAGAATGTAAGATTATAGGGTTTATAGTTAGAAGTGACTTTAGAGTTCATTTAGGTTTATAAAAGGGCAGCTAGGTGGCAGAGTGGATAGATTGCCAGTCAGGAAGACTTATTTTGCTGAGTTCAAATTTGGCCTCAGACACTTACTAGCTGTCTGACCCTGGGCAAGTCACTTAACCCAGTTTGCCTCAGTTTTCTCATCTATGAAATAGGCTGGAGAAGGAAATGGCAAATTCCAGTCTCTTTGCCAAGAAAACCCCAAATGAGGTCACAAAGTGTCAGACATGATTGAAAATGAGTGGACAATAATTGAAAGTTTTACAAAGGAGGAAACTGAGGTCCAAGGAAGTAATGTAACTTTCCAAATGTCACACAGAGAGCTAAATAGTAGAGCTAGAATTTTAATCCAGGTGGCAAGTCAAAAGTTGTATTATTTTAACTCCCAAATCCTTATAGGTCACAACATATAGTACTATTTTAGCCAGGTAGCAATAAATAAAACTGGGAATTGTTCTTGTAATTATGATTTTAGACAATGTTTTGGTTAGTACTAGAATAGATGGGTCCCATCTGGTTGCCTTTCAGAGAACCAATACCGATAATCACTATTTAAAGACAGAAGTCATGGAGATTGCTACCTTTAATTTTATTGCCTGGATTTATGGTCAATATCCTTTGACTTTTATTTCCACGGGGGAAACAATGATATAGTAGAGAAGTCATGCAAATGAGGATAGTAACCCAGGTCTACTACCTGAAAGAAATTAGACTGGGGGAGAAAAATGGGCTTCCGGTTGATAATAATATTCATATTAATTCAGAATATAATCACCAACATGGTGCTATATATAGGCAATGGATTCTCATTTCCATCTAATGAATCATTATTATGTCACAGGTAAGTGGGAGAAGAACTGGTGCAAATTTGGTAGGCGGACAAAATTTGAGGTGCCTTATTAACTTTTAAAAAGTATTTGCATGGCTGGAATCTTTTATACTTCACATATAATGAGGGGATAAGAAAAAGAAAGCACACATTATCTAACTACCTCTGGAAAATTTCTACTCAACAGTTCCTCTACACAATGTACTTCACATTTGCTACGTTAAAACCTTAAAAATTTTTTTATGCAACTGTTAATAGGCAATTCTATGCTTTCCTGAGCATGATGAAAACCTTTACACGGGAGATTAATGCATATTAACATAAGTGAAAGGGGAATGGATTTAGTGGTACTTCGAGGACATATGCCCCCACAGAAAGAGAAGAATGTCTTTAACATCTATGTGTTTTATCTGTGTTCTAGCCTTGAAAAATACCTTAGATTGCTTTTAAAGAATTGCCCACAGGCAAGAGGCCATTAGACTTTCAAATGATTATTTTTTATTGAGGCCAGTTATTCTGGGTGTAAAACTCTACAGTAGAAATTGCTATAACATAGAACTAAGGGGAGGCAGCTAGGTGGCTCAGTGGATAGAGCACTAGGTCCGGAGTCAGAAAGACTCATTTTCCTGAGTTCAAATATGGTCTCAGACCCTTGCTAGTTGTGTGGCCCTGGGCAAGTCACTTAACCATGTGTGTGTCTCTGTTTCCTCATCTGTAAAATGAGTTAGAGAAGGAAATGGCAAGCCACTCCAGAATCTTTGCCAAGAAGACCCCTAATGGGTTGGAAGTCAAAGAAAGAAGAGTTGGATGGTACTGAAATGACTCAACAACAACAAAAAACTAAGGGAATACAATAAAATAACACTAACAAATATTTGTAATGAATCAAAGGACTGACAGTCCAGTGTCACTCACATCCCCAGCTAAAATAATCTTTTAACCAGCAAACGGTGACCCTTCTGTAACACTTTCTTTCTTTCTTTCTTTCTTTCTTTCTTTCTTTCTTTCTTTCTTTCTTTCTTTCTTTCTTTCTTTCTTTCTTTCTTTCTT
>NW_020954577.1:34089983-34176506 GCF_900497805.2 Vombatus ursinus
CTTTCTTTCTTTCTTTCTTTCTTTCTTTCTTTCTTTCTTTCTTTCTTTCTTCTTCCCTCCCTCCCTCCCTCCTTCCTTCCTTTGTTCAGTCTTTCATCCCTTCCTTCGTTCCTTCTTTCTTTCCTTCCTTCCATGATTTTATTAGTATTGAGAACTCCCAGGTAGGAAATGCCCTCCTCTACTGTAGATCAACACCTGCTCTGTAACGTACACTCTTAAGAGAGTTGCTAGTGTCAAGAGAAGACAATTCACTTGCCTACTGCCCCCTAGCCAACATATGGCAGAGATAGGATTTGAATCCAGGTTTCTTTGACTCCAAGGCCCACTCTCGATCCATTCTGCCACAGCTGCCACATGTTGCCAGGTTGTCTTAAGGCTCTTGGATTTTCTGTGCTCTTCCATAAGGGAGTGACCTTCTCTGAGATCTCAGTGGTCTATTAGTTAGTAGAGAAATCCTAGAGTTTGAAGCTCAATGATTTCCTTCTGGTCCCAGACTTCAATGTGTCAATGGTGGGGTTTGAGCTTGTCTCCCTCCCTCCAGGTTCATCACTGTGTCCAGCTGGCCAGGCTATCTCCCCTTTATTAGATGAATGGGTATAGAAATGTCTGGTCATTTCATTTCATTGAGAGCTGGAGCCAGAGCAGGCTTATTGTATTCTTCGTTTTATGTCTTTAGTGAGTCCTTAGGACAAATAGCCAAAATTTTATCCCTACTAGATGACTCTAGGAGGGATACTTCTCATGTAGTGGCTCTCAAACTTTTTTTTGCTCACAGTACAATATTCTTTCCATGAAGAATCATAGCACATTGCAAGTAGAGTTCTCCAGGCAATTAGACCTCTAGATTCACCTTTGTACTCAACTCTCATTCCCCTCTCCCACCCTCTCACCCTCTCCTAGCCCAGGTCTTTTAGTGGGAGAGAAAATGGATAGGTGTGCTATTGTGAGGCCAACCCAGGAAGAGAAGGCAATAAACTGCTAGGGAACATACACAGGGACATCCTTTGAGATCACTGTTCTAATGTTTGTCCAGTTACTCTTGGAGGAAGGTATTGTGAGTACGTAATAATAACAGCTAGTGTTTATATAGTACTTTTAAGATTTACAAAGCACTTTACATATGATATTTTCTCACCACGACCAAGTGAATTAGGTGGTATTATTTTCCCCGTTTTATAGATGGGGAAATTGAGGCTGAGGTGACATGCTCACACAGCTAACAAGTGTCTGAGGGAGGATTTGAACATTCCACGTCTAACATTTTATCCACTATGCCAGCTGGATGAAGATGATGATGCCATATTGGCCCATTTGTACTCTGGAACTTTTATGGTGTAAGCTTGTGGCCTCAATTATCTTACCCTCTAAATCGACACCGTTTCCTAATTACCTTATTTATGTTGAGGATGCCACCATCCTTTTACGTCCTGAGGTTTGCAACCTTAGGATTACCTTTGATTCTACTTCCCCTCAAGCTTCATAATCAATAACCAAATCTTGTCATTTCTGTCTCCACAATATCTTGCCATCTATCTCCTCTCCACTTATACCACAACCTTCCCCACTCACCTAGACTACTGCCATCAGGTTGCCTCACACATGGGAGATGCTTAATAAATGTTTATTGATTGAGTGAAGGACTTAATTATGATGTCATGTCCATCTCTCTTATTCTTAGTCATATTCTTGTTAATTTTGAGTCTTGAAGGAAACTTTGTTTTTGGTAAAAAACAAGCATGGAGTCAGCACATTAGAGAAACATGCAGAGAGAATTTTTATTTGTTTTACGTCTTCAAAACGTCTGGATAAATGTTCAGAGAGTCTGGAAGTACTGATCCAGGAGTAATTTAATAAAACTGATCCCTACTATTCAATGTGGAAGGTGGCTTAGCTGGTGCGAAACCAAGGAAGTCTTATTGGCAAGTTGGTTCCAACAATCTGCTTGCTGGCATATTTATTGCTCAGCTATGCACACCATCTTCACAGCTTAATCATTTGCTTGAAAGTGATGAAGTACAATGGGAACCACCCAGATAAAACAGTCCCGTTGAGATTAATGAATCAATAGTGCATGGCAGGTCATTGCTGAGGTAGGATGGTTGGGAAAGAAATTTGAGATGGAACTAAGAACCCGAGACATTTTGAGAAGGACTCTATCACATTCAAAAAAGTCTCTTTCTCTGGGATGGTATTACAAAATAAATATCGATTCTGGACCAGAGCTACCTGGTAACTTCCCATGAAAAAGTCCCTGCTTTCATCTGCTTATGCTGAGTACACCCAAAGAATTTTGAGGCTGAAGGAAACCTAAGAGTTTTAGTACATGGAGAACCAATATGCAGTCCATTACCTGGGCTATATTCAAAATTTTTATCTCTTGGAAAACTTTATAGATATTAAAGAAGAGATATTACCATCTGCTTTGTCTCTGTTGTCTAAGGATCATGGGACCTTTACATCTAACTTGTAGTCGAAACCTTTCATATTGTTGACTTCTCCACTAAAATATAACTTCTTGAGAGGAGAGACTGTCTAACTTTTCTATTGTATCCCCAGCTCTTAGCATGGTGCTTTGCACATAGCAAGTATTTAATGAATGCTTTGTGCTTTTTTTTTTTTTGAGTAAGGCAATTGGGGTTAAGTGACTTGCCCAGAGTCACACAGAGCTAGTGAGTGTTATATGTCTGAGGCTGGATTTGAACTCAGGTCCTCCTGACTCCAAGGTCAGTGCTCTATCCACTGTGCCACCTAGCTGCCCCATGAATGCTTTTTTCATTCATTCAAAGGAGCGGCTTTTGGATGCAATTTTAAAGGACTTGTGTTATTGTTCTTTTCTGTGATAAAAAGAACCAGACATATATCAGGTCAACTATCACAATAGTTTATGGGTTATTTTTACTACAATATACATGTAAAGATATAGCTACAGACACTTATGATGAAAACAAATTTAATCTAGTCACTCTTAGACATAAATGGACTACTGACCTATGCCATTGCTGGAATACTGAATCTCAGGGCATTCTCCCCCTCCCTGCAATGGATCTGTGCCCTTTCTTTGTTCTGTTCATTGCATTTTATCTTTTAAGTGGGAATGTTTTCAGTAATACCTAGTAGAAGGAAGGTTCACCAACTTAAACTTTGGGATTATGATATTCCTTTTGAAATTTTGTGATTGGCTTTAATATGGAACAAATGAAGAATAATATTTTTGAGGTGAAAGAAATACTAGAGAAGCAAATACCCATTTCTATTTGAAAATAGTCCGAAAGAAATTCTGTGTATATTTTAAATAATTTTCATTGAATCACATTAATAAGTGTAACCATTTGTAACCTTAGTAAGTTCATAGCAAATTTGATAATTGCTTTGCATTTTGCATAACTTTTGATAATATGAGATAAAGGAACCAGCCCTGGGCAGATCTAGCAAGAGATTTGTTTTCACTTATATGGTAATGTGCGCACACATCTAATTCCACTTTTGATCATAGGCAGAATTGTGGTGAGTCATATAACATTTTACAAAGTCATCCAACAGAAGCCAGTTGCATGACTGGCTGAAGCTGGTTCATTTTAGGGAGAGCGGAGCTATACTGTGTTTGGTCCATTTGGCCCTAGACAAAGAGATTACCCCCAATAGAGGAACTCTCCATGGACTGTCTACTCTGCTACTTTGTATAAGACGGTGGTGAGAAGTACCTCCCTCTAACTATTCCTAAACCAAACATTCCTCATGTTTTGCCTCACAGATCACTTATTTCTGACTCTTAAGATCAAGCTTCAAGTGACTTAGTATTGCAGGTTTTAGGTATGGTGACCTTTGAGAGCTTCTGTGAAATTAACATACATAGCGCTGGCCCAGAAAGGGTTATTACTCCTGAGATCTGATGTTACCCAGTGGCAGCTGAAAAAATTGTTGCCCATTTCATTCCACAGCTGTGAAAAACCCAGAACAACACGCCCTTTAGGGAAACATGGGCTAAATATTACCCATTTCTCTTTTTCACAGTAGTATTGAGGAGCAACTGAGTGATCCTGAGTAATCCAGCCATTGCATGGGATTGGGGAAGATCCCCTTTAACTCCTTGGTACTATCACACAAATTTCCTAGGGGGTCTTGATGTCAGTGGTGACCTATAATCTCTAACTACCTTTCTGGTCCTAGGATTATTGGGATCTGTTTCACATGGCTGAAGGGATTGGTGGAGGGATTGGTGCCAAATAGGACACTCAGCTTGGTCTTAGGCAGTCACATCTATTCCCTGACCATGCTAGAGATGGCTGCTTCATGAGAGTTCTTGGATAAAAACCATAAGAAGGGCTTCATTTAGCCCAGGGCTTCTTAACCTAGATTTGTGTCATGGACTCTTTAGGCAGTCTGGTGAAGCCTGAGGACTCCTTCTTAGAATAATATCTTTAAATGCATAAAATAAAATATATAGGATAATACAAGAAACCAATTATATAGAAATATGATTATCAAAATGCTTTTTTAAATGAGGCAATTGGGATTAAGTGACTTGCCCAGAGTCACACAGCTAGTGAGTGCTATGTGTCTGAGGCTGGTTTTGAATTCAGGTCTTCCTGACTCCAAGGCCAGAGCTCTATCCACTGTGCCAACTAGCTGCCCCATTAAAATGTTTTTAAAAAGCTCATAGACTCCAGGTTAAGAACCCCTTATCTGGCCCATTCACTCCCTCCCCAATTTGAGCCTTGGTGCTTTGGCTTAAAAAAAAAATAAAGATCTAAGCTACCTGTGACTCCATTCAAACTGGACCTATGATTCCTTTGGTTTATGGAACTCCAGAAGAGAAAATTCCCTCTAGCAATGTGGATTGGAACTTGTTCTGTAACTCATCGTCTTAGAGATTTACAGTAACTTTAGTGTTCTGAAAGCTATCACCATGAGGAGTCAGTATCAAGCATGATCCTAGATGGTGAAGGCTTTCAAGGCATTGAAAACTATGGTGGAGCCTTTGCTCCCTACTCTTTTTTTAAGTGGGCCTAAAAGGACATTTTTCAATCGTCCATTGTGTCCAGACCAAGTTGTATGGTCTTCCCCACCAATTTGGTGAATACCTTATGGGTCAACTGTGAAAGGGCAATGATATGCCCAGTAAGCCAAAGTGAGAAGGAATAGATGTAGTTCCTGCATCATATGATGAGCCAGTAAGCCCATCGAGGGCCACACAAGGTGGAGAACATATGCCAGTGGGTGACCCTTGCTTCTGGGAAGATTTGCATTGGTTCTTTACTTTCTTAGAGTACTTGTATCATTTTACCCTGAAGTTCTCTACCCTGATGGTGCTTCTGGCTCATTAGCTGAAACATACAGAGATGCAGAGGTAGATACCAGAATTGGGGGGAGTACTCAGTGACCTGAAGAACTGATTCACCTCATCTCGTATCTTGATATGCTCTGATGTGCAGAAATAATTTTCTGGGAGCTCATCCACTCTATCCTCCTCCATGCCCCAGCCTTGTATACACTTATTGCATAAGTAAGTTGATCAATACATAGAATGAATTCAATTTGGGAGAAGGAGCAGTTCCTTTCAAAGACTTGAAGCACAGAGGCATCGTCTTGAGGGACATATGATATCTTCTAATTGTCCACTCCAAGGATTAGAGCCTGTCCAATAGCTCAATTAATATCATAATGATTAGATAGTGGTTTTCAGTTGCTTCAACTATACCTTTGTCTCTATTCCCGTCCTTCTCTGATGTCTTCGTATTTTTCATTCCTTAAAGTGGTGGCAAGGAGAAAACTTTAGAAGTATCTTTCAGTTGAAGTCAAAAGCATCCTTAGCAAATTTGTTTGGCAAGTCACCTTTTATGAGTGTGTGTGTGTGTGTGTTTGTTTGTGTGTATGTGTGTTGGGGGCAGGGGGAGATAGAAGGTGGTATAGAGAGAGAATAAAATCTTTTTTGAAATGAGACCAAATACATTTCTAGCTCTGTAAAAGTAGTTAAAATACTTATTCAGTGTGAGTCCATGAATCCTTTCACTGCCAAAATAAAAACTTTGAACTTGGTTTTACTTCCTCCAAAGAAGGAATGGTATTTCCCAGTTCCATATTTACACCTTCTTTATACTTTCAAGATCAGAACAATTATGTGGTGCATTCCTTTGAAATGTGTCCTGGCTAACTTTGTTTCATATCCATCTAAAATCTTGTGAGGAAAAGGCAATTTTAGAAATCAGTCATGAGCTGTTCTGTTACTACTTTGCATATGGAAAAACCATTATGTGAATTGATGACATAAAAAATGTGTGGTTCCCTCCCTGCCTGTACCCCTCCTCCTACATTGTCATTGAGCTTATTGGAAAATTTATTAACTTTCCTATTTTCAGCACATGTAATGCCTTGCCAAATTCTTATTCATTCACGTGTGTGAGGGAGAGGTCTCAAAGGAGTTTAGTATGACCAAACCTGGCTAAATCCTTTTCGATAAATGCCCATGGGTGAATGAAGTTCTTGGCACAGTCTTTAGACGGGAAACTCCTGAAGAGTTCCTTGAACCACATGTGTTTTTCTTTTCTCTTGGCTAGCTAATTTTAAATGCAAAAAAAGAGTACTCAGCAACATTATGTTCATAAGAGATATGTGACAGTCTCCTGGAGAATTGGGGCCATTTGAAACAGCACCTGGAGTAAATGACATCAAAATATTCTTCCTTTGAGACAGCTGTCATTGTGTATCTCAGGATTCAGACACGTGTAAGGAGAAACAGTGTTCTATTCTCTGTCAAAGGTAGGAATGTAAAACATTTTAGGCTGAAAGTTACAAATGAGTCCAAAGGAAGGATGCTAAGTCTTAGAAATATGCACACTTTTCTTCTATAAAGGTAGTATGGAAGGAATGCCACAAGATGGCGCCATCATTATTACTGTTGACATCATTATGCAGAAGAGTATAAAACTGCTCGCGATCACTCTCAATGTCTAGAGACCTGTATTGTTAGGAAAGCTTGAGGCTGAATAAGCTAAAACTCTGAAGAGTGTCTTGTTTGATGAATTTAGTTATGTTTGAAGCAAGAACAAATTGGGAATGGGATTGAGCTTGGGAAAGATAGCATAATGTTAACAAATGATAGAGAGAAAACATGTTTTTCAATTTTTCTTGCTTCTTTTCTAAAAAGGAAAATCACATTCAAAAACAATTCAACAAACATTTATTAAGCACTTATTGTGTGTAAGGCATGGCAACTTGCTTCAGAAGGAAATGACTAGATCCATTCATGCAAAGGGAGAATTGCAACGTAAAAATGAGTGAAGAGACAGAATCTGTTGAAATGAATGAGTCTCCTGGCATACATTTCAATTCCCTGTTGAAGGAACTTGCAGGTGTGATCCCAGAATCATTATCAATAATTTTTGACAAATGGAAAATAGAAAAAGTGTCAGAGAATGGAAAACCTGATTTTACAGTAGTTTATGTGAAGAAGACTTGGGGGTTTCAGTTGACCATAAACGTCAAATGAACCATTTATTGTAATGCTATTGCAAAAAGCAAAAACAACAAAAAACAAACTAATGCAACTTGAGTCTGCATTAATTTAAAGAATCATATTTAAATCATCTATCCCAACTCACTCAATATCCATATGAGGACCAGAGATGTTACATGAATTGTTTTATAGTAAAATATAAGGTTCTGGGAGAAAGGGGTTAGTTTTTCTTTTTCGTCTTCATATCCCCAGTATCTAGCCCAGTGCGTTGCCCATATTAGGCACTTAAATGTTTATTGAATTGAATCAGCTAAGGCTACATAAGAGCTAAGTGGCAGACTTGAAGCTTAAGTCTAGGTCCATTTGCTCCAAGAGAGTAACCAGGAGGGAGTATGTTTTGGAAAGCATCTCATGCAAGGAAGAACAAAAAGAACTGAGGATGTTTATACTAGAAAAGAATAGACAAATGGGAGACATGATGATTGTCTTCAAAAGTTTAAAGTGCTTTGTATTTCTTTCAAGGACATAATTTGTTGTTGTTGTTCAATTATTCTGCCGTGTCTGACTCTCCATGACCCCATGGACCATACTGTCCATGGGGTTTTCTTGGCAAAGATACTGGAGTGGTTTGCTGTTTCCTTCTCTAGTTCATTTTGACAGATGAGGAACTGAGGCAAATAAGGTGCAGTGACTTGCCCAAGGTCACACAACCAATAAGTGCCTGAAGCCAGATTTGAACTCAGGAAGATGAGTCTGTCTGAATCCAGGTCCACATTCTATCTTCTCTGCCACCTAGCTGCCCTCCTTCTCCAGTGGATTAAGGCAAATAGAGGTTAAATAACTTGCCCAGGGTCACATATCTAGTAAGTGTCTCAGACTGGATTTAAAATCAGGTTTTCCTGGCTCCAGGCCCAGTGCTTTATCCACTGAGCCAACTAGCTGTCTCACGGACATAATTCAGACCAATAAATGTATTAGTAAGGAAAGTAACAGGTACCATTTTTGGGGAAGGGCTTGGGATATGTGGTTATGAATGACTGGTGACTGACTCTCAGGATTCCTTGAACTCAGCCAGCTTTGAAGGTACAGAGAAAAGAAGGAAGAGAAAAATGGAAAGTTGAAGCTTTCCCTAGTCTTGCATGATAATCATTTTTAAGTACTTCCATGAAAGTCCTTCTTTGGCCAAGGTCATGATAAGGCAGAGGCATCATTTACATATTTGTGATTTCCATGTTATCATGTGGTTTTGTCTGCTATATGAGAACAGAGCAAATATTCCTAACAATATATACATATATGTGTATCTCTGTCTCTCTCTTTCTCTCTCTCTGTCTCTGTCTCTCTGTCTCTGTCTCTGTCTCTGTCTCTCTCTCTGTCTTTGTCACTGTTTATTGACCTGGATCATCCAATTTGGTTAAGAACTCCTTTCCTTAATGCAGATAAGTAACTTGTCTACACTTTACAGTCTTAGAAAGTTTCCTCCCTAAGGGGCGGGGGATGGCCAGGGTACTGAGAGGTTAAATGACTCTGTGAAAGTCACACATAGAAGTCAGAGGCAGGAGTTGAAAGCAGGTCTTCCTGACTCCCTGGCTTTCTATCCATTACAAGATGCTTCCTTCCAATGATTTCTATAGATTAAACAGAAACAGTAAGAAGCTCATTCTGTCTTGTCTCTTTTCTTTGTTCTCAGGTGGCAGTTTTCCACACTCGTTTGCTGTCCAGAATTGCACATTATGAATGTACCTTTAGCTTTTCCCTTCCCCTTCTTCCTTCCATTCCCCCCTTCTCCTCATCTCAAATGACAGCACAGACACCAGGACACAGAACTCAGGCAGTAAGAATGGTCACACTGAATTTCTCATTGTTATCATTTGGCATCCATGTTGTTCTAAATGATACCTTTGACTTTCTGAATGAGCTGGTGAGAATTAAGAACATTCCAATTAAAAGAGACTCAGATGAAGTCAAAGAAGGTGACTTGCTCCACATTTAAAAGGAGATTTTTAAACAAAGGAATGAACCTTTTCTTTTTCCTCTTTTTGGGAATGAACCTTTTCAAAGTACACATCACCCTTTTCTTTTGAAGGGATGAATGAAAACTGTCAGTGGTGAAAGTTCTGAGAAGTAAGGTGACTAGTGAAAATAGACTGAAAGTCATAATAGGACTCCAACTATAATGTCAGCTGAATGTGGAACAAGATTTTGAATGGTTAGATGGACTGAAGAAAGAGACAAACCTACTGTTTCTGTATTACCAGTAATTTTTCTTTCCATACACATACATGTTTTTCTCCCTATGATTTATTTCTCCCCTATCTTGTCCCATTCCATTATCTTCATTTTTGACCATATCACATGCTGGCTAAGTCATTCTGTTTTAATGTCATCTTATTTTCTACTTATCCTTTCAAAACCCTCTAGATCATTCTGTGGAAATTTCAGGGAAGTCACATTTGCGACAGAAAGGAACAAATAAGAACGAAATAAAATATGAAATGGTAATCGAGACAACACATGCAGAGATATTTATGGAAAACTGTGTATTTGAAAAGTTGGAAGAAATGCTTGGTAGGCTTGTCATAGGAGTACAGAAATTGTATGACAGTTTTTGTGAAAGGTAAGGTCAGATATCGGTATTCTTACCAAGGAAGTAGTTGCTGGTTCCTATAATTAGGTGAAAAACCAAGGAAAAAAACATTGGAAGTAGGAAGATTTGATATTAAGTGTAATCAGAAGAAATATGCCAAGTCATTCATCACTAATTCAAATGGTAGCAGATAATATAAGAAAGGCCCTAGGAAACTTGATTATCTAAAAGTTGGAACATTTTTAGAATGTCAAACAGTTATAAATTTCCATTCTTGATCACCAAATTTGAGAAATACTTCATCAACAAATCCCAAAGGAATCTTCAGTGAGTCTCAATAGAAAGCACTTTGTATTTGATGGGGTGCCATTCCCGGGAAGAGAGAGCTGGTAGAGAGACCTGTCTTCAGAACATCAGTGAATCTCTGTTGTTTGTTAGAAAGTTCCCTCATCTTTCCAAAGCAATCCCCAAATAAAACCAAAGTAAAAATTGACCATTCTCCCTTCCGAGCCTCAGTTTCTCTCTGTGACAACTGAGACTCATACTGTGCTTGTCATCCATTAAAGGGAAAGGGTGTAATATAGCATCCATGAATAAACCGTTTGCCTGTACAACTGCATGCTGGTGATGAGTCAGTGGGTCTTTGGGAACTAGATCTATGCCCTAGTTTTGTGTCCTTAACGGAAATAGCATCAGAGAAAGGAGTGCCTTACCACCCACAGCACTATATATACTCTCTGTGTCACCATAGTAGAAAGAGCATCTTACTTAGAGTTGATATAAATACCCACTTGCATTTTCAAGAAACAAGGCTGAAAATGTCAACCATAGTGGAGAGTAGGGGAAAGGTGTGCAGTGTCTTACATCATGTAAATGATGTCTGAATTTCTGCTCCAGTTGAGTGACCATTATCTGAATTTCAAGTGTAGGCTGGACTCCCTCTTAGAGAAGAAGGTGGAGAGAAGTGAAGCATACTTGTCCATGCTGCAGGCCATTAGGGAGGATAAAGGAAACAGAAGCAATGATTCAATGAGAAGGAAAAGGGTCCTGCAATGGAGAGGGGAGATATCCCTTATTTTGATGATAGAAAATGAAGCATGTTACACAGAGGGGAAAGGGATGGAAAAGGGCACCTGGATAATTCAAAGTAAATAATCTATTTGAAACTCTACTTGAAGAAGAAAGAACTGGAGACTCTGAGGAAGAAGAAGCTGCCTGTCCTCCCAAGAATAATATGGATGAGAAATCACTGAATAAGGGGCAGAGGAAGAAGGAAAGAGTAGAAGTGATTGGTGATTCCCTGCCTAGGGATACTGAGGCAGCTATTTGTTAAACTGATAACAATAATAGAGGGATCTTTCGTCTCCTGGAGCATGTGTGAAACATGGGACAGAGAAACTCTCAATACTTTTGATTTTTTCCCACTAAATAGTATTTTATTTTTTCTAACTACTTATACAGATAGTTGTTCTGAAAAAGATCCGAGGGTTTTAGTGGATTACAATTTCCATATGAGTTAACAATGTGATGTGGGAGTCAAAAAACCTAGTGCAATATTGGGCTATGTTAAGAGGACTATGGCTTTGAGGAATAGGGAGGTGGTAGTCCCATCGGCAACGGCTTTCATCATTCCCCATTTGGAGCATTGTGTTCCACGCTACGTACCATGGTTTAAGAAAGACATTGATAAATGGAAACCCAGACGGTGAAAAGCCCTTAGTCCATATTGTACATAACAATGGGTTGAAAGAACTGGGAATGTTTGGCCTGGAGAAGACTTAAAGGGCATTTGATTTCTGTGTTCCAGTATTTGAAGAGCTGCCATGTGGAGAAGGGACTTGACTTGATCTATTTGTATCCAGAAGACCAATCAAGGAGTAATGAGTAGAAGTTACGAAGACACTCATTGTGGCTGGATGTCAGCAAAAGCTTAACAATTACAGCTTCCTCAAGAGGTAATGCATTGTCCATTGTCTCTTTCCCACTATGGTCAGCAGTCTTCAAGCAGAAGCCACATACCCACTTGCTATGTTCATTACAAAACAATGATTCTTTCTGTGTATGGGAGGGGCTAGATGGCCAGTGAGATCCCTTCCAACTCTCAGTTACTCAATTCAGTGGTTAAGCAAAACCAATCTGTTTCCTACCTTTAGAACATGACTTGCCTTCTAAGAGGTGGGAAGGATGGTTCATGATCAGTCTTCTGGGGTCATTAATTGGTCATTGTTATTAATGTTATTGTTAGCTTGTCATTTTTAAGAGGATAGAGACTGGATGTGTGATTTCATGCATATGGGGAACTCCCAGATGAGGTCCTTCTACCAAAGCAAGTCAGAACTTGCTCTGCAACTTAGTGTTTTAGAGAATTACCTAGAGCGCTAGAAGGTTAGAGATTTGTCTAGGGTCACACAGTGTATGTAAGAGGCACTACTGAACCCAAGTGTTCCTGACTTCAAGGGCAGCTCTTTATACACTATACCATGAAAATAAGGGCCAATTATAAGAACCTGTGAACTCTTTCTGCCTTTCGTACACAACTCTTTGTCTTTCATCTTGGGATGCTCAGGGGACATTATCTTCATGTTCAGAAATAACTCGATGAACTATATTTTTAATCATGACAAGTTTATAATTGTGAATGAATGAAAAACAAATTTAAATGTTTTCTATGCACCAGGCTCTGTGCTAAGGATACAGGTACAAAAGTCTAGAAAGTTTTTGCCCTCTAGTGGGGATATCCCATATAAAATGGGAATATAACCCCCATAGAGGAGTTGTGGCCTAGCGGGAGTGCTCTGGTCACAAAGTCACAGAGATAATGATGAAAGTCATAAGAAAATTGACTGGTACTTTCTTCTGAGGAATGGTAGCTTTGATTTGATTTTTATTGCTCTTAGAGCTAGAGGTAGAAAGCAGAGTGGAGGAAGGAAAGAGAGAAGAAGGATTAACATACCCAGCATGCCAAAAAGATAGCCTTAGAGCAGCAGCTACACACCAATGGGTCTGGCATTGTGTGGGACTTTGTTAATATGATTTCAAGTTTTTGACCTTTAAATGGCCCTAGTATCTCATTTCCTCCTCAATTTTCAAATCAACAAATCATCAGTCAATCAATAAACATTTATTAAGTACCTCCTTTGTGTTAGATACTTTGCTAAGCAGTGGAGGATACAAAAAGAGGCAAAAGACAATCCCTGTCCTCAGGGAGCTTACAATCAAATGGGAGAGACAACATGCAAACAAACATACAAAGTAAGCTATGTACAGGATACTAGGAAATAATTAAGAGAGGGGAGGCATTAGAATGAAGAACAGTGAGGGAAGGCTTCCTGTAGAAGGTACAATTTTAAATGGGACTTAAAAGGATGCCAGGGAGGTCAGCAGTTAGAGAAAGATCATTCCAGGCATGGGGGACAGTCTGAGAAAATGTCTGGAGTCAAGAGATGGAGTATCTTGCTCATGGAACAGCCTCTCTTATACATGACCTTGAACTGGGTTGGGAATGAAATAATAACAGCTGACATTTATATAAGCATTTACATACATTCTCTCCTTTAGAGCCTCACAACAACCCCATGAGGTAGGTACTAGAAGCATTATTATCCCCATTTTCCAGATAAGGAAACTGAGATAACCCAGCTAGTAAGTGTCAGAGGTAGGATTTAAATCCAGTTCTCTAGGGTTTTCTAATCCAATTCTCCTTTTTCATTGTTGTTGTTCAGTCATTTCAGTCATGTTTATGACCCCATTTGGGGTTTTCTTGGCAAAGATACTGGAGTAGTTTGCCATTCCCTTCTCCAGTTCATTTTTACAGATGAGGAACTGAAGCAAACAGGGCTAACTGACTTGCCCAAGGTCACACAGCTAGTAAGTGTCTGAGACCAGATTTGAACTCATGAAATGAGTTCCTGATTTCTAGCACAGTGCTTTATCCATTTCATCACAGAGCTGCCCTAATTTTTCTTCTACCCCATGACAAAACACAATTCTTATGTTCAAGGAGTTTTTGATATAATTTCAAAATAAGGATTTTCAGCTTTTCTGAAGTTTTTCTAATTGTTTGGAATTTTGGCCTGGGGACAACCTCCTTTCATAAGTAAATGAATAATTAAACCGTTTAATGGGTATACAACATATTACTGTAGAATGAACATTTGCTTTGTAGAAGAATAGTGTTCAATTCCTATTGCTGATGCTTATTACCTCTTTGATCTTGAACAAGTCATTTAACTACCCTGGGACTCAGTTTTTCCATCTGTATAATGAGGCAATTAGCTTATCTGAGGACCTCTGCAGTTCTAGATATATGATCCTAATGGGGACATACCTATGAAAAATGGAAGACTGAGTCAACTCTAATGGAGTTGGAAGGCATACATTTTCCCACTAAGAACTGGATAGGCTAGAATTAAAAAAAAAATCCCATTACTAAATCATTTTCACAATTTTTCACAATGAGATTTAAAAAATTCAGTTGAATTATTTCCTTTCGGAAGCAGAAAAGCATAGTTTAATAAAAAAAAACCTTTTCGATTGGGCTCGCTAGATGTATGTGTGCAGATGCTTTGTTTTATAATTACTCTGTTCAGAATGAATCAAGTGAGTGTATTGAAAGGACGGCAAAAATATAAAGCTATCACTTCGGGGAGCTGGACCACTCCACAAATCTAATGCACTTCCCCCGAAGATTTCATAAGAGGACCTAAAGACAGGACGTATAAATAACATTCTCAGAGTGCCTAGGTTTGGGGAGGCATATATTCTTTGGGGACTCCATTTTTATATCTCTCTTTATTATTTTGCCTGAGTAGAAGGAAAAGCCTATTCTACCGAGTTTAAAGATTATTTGCTAGTTGGCATGAGTGAAATGTGGGCTTTTCATCTTAGATAATTCAACATTCTAAATCATATTCTCCAAGAGCCAAATCTAAATGACATATTATCTACCTATACAGTGACATTTTAGCATCCTCCAGGGAATACCTAATGGCCACCACTCCTTCATTTGTTGTGTCAATGCAGTAAAGCAGACATAGGTATTAGATGGCCCTTGTCCACCTTCGTTTAGGGAGAGCTGTTGCCATGGCGAGCCGGGAGAGTGGGGGGGGGGCAGGAAGGACTGTCCGGCTGAGATAAATAAATCAGAGAAAGCTATGGGGCAGAGTGAGCTATATATGACTGAGTGTGGAAACACACATATGTCTGCCTAATGCCACGTGCCACAAATTAAGATAACTTTTTGCTAAACTCAAATCCATTTCCCATGGCAGTGTCAACCCTCTATCTGCTTGCCCTCCGGAGAGTAACTTTGGCCTTTGAATCCATGACTTTTGTACTCTGTGCCAGGCACTGTGCTAAGTGCTTTACAAATATTATCTCATTTGATCCTCACAACTACCCTGTGAAGTAGGTGCTATTATTATCTCTATTTTACAATTGAAGAAACTGAGGCAGAGTGACTTGCCCAAGGTCACACAACTAGTGTCTGAGGCCAGATTTGAACTCAGGAAGGGATGACTGACTCCTTTTTGACTCTACGCCTGGTGCTCTATCCACTGCGCCACCTAGCTGCCCCATCAAATTTGTAGCTGACACAAATCTGGGTGGAACAGGTAACACATGAAATGACAATTCAAATTGTAAACATCTTGATAAGCTAGACTAGGGCTTCTCAACCCTTTTTGGGTCATGGACCCCTTTGGCCGTCTGATAAAGCCCACGGACATCTTCTCATAATAGCTTTTTTTTTAATGCATAAAATGGAATGCATAGGATTATAAAGAAAACCAATTATAGTGGAATTATTATCAAAATAGTAAAAAACAAGTTATAATCCTTTGGGTTAGAGCACTGGAGAAAATTGAATATGCTGAAATTCAATAGAAATAAATGTAAAATCTTCCCCTGGGATTTAAAAAAAATTGGCTTCAAGGGGCAGCTAGGTGGCGCAGTGAATAGAGCTCTGGCCTTGGAGTCAGGAGGACCTGAGTTCAAATCCAGCCTCAGACACTTTACACTTACTAGCTGTGCGACCCTGGGCAAGTCATTTAACCTTGATTGCCTCACCAAAAAGCAAAACAAAAAAAATCAATTAAAAAAAATCAGCTTCACAAATGTCAGATGGAGGAGGCATGATTAAAGAGCAATTTGAAAAAGATCTGAAGGTCTTATTGGACTGAGAGTTCACTATGAGTCAACAATGAGATATGGTAGCCAAAAAAAACTAATGCAATCTTGGGCTGGTTTAAGAGAGACCTAGTTTCAAGGACCAATGGAATGATAGTGCTACTGTACTCTGATCTGGTTAGACCATCTGGAGTACTTTAATTGAATTCTGGTGAGAAGGACATTGATCTATTGGAGTATTCAGAGCAGGGCAACCAGGATGGTAAAGGACCTTGATTTCATATCTTATAGAGATAATTTGAAAGAAGACTCAAGGAGGCCATGATAGTTGTGTTAAAACATTTGGAGGCTATCATGGGAAAATGGTTTAGATTTCATCCAGATAGTCAGTCAACTAGCATTTGTTAAGTACCTATCACGTGCCAGAATGGATTTAAAAAGAAAGGCAAAGACGAAAACCAAACCAAAAACCACCCAACAACAACAAAGCAAAACCAATTCCTGCACTCAAGAATTTCACCGTCTCATGGGGAAGGCAACATAGAAACAACTATGTATAGTCAGATATATACAAGATCAATTTGAGGGTGGTTCTGGAGGGAAATCACAAAGATTAAGAACTGGGAAAAGCTTCTGGTTGAAGGTAGGATCTTAACTGAGATGTGAAGAAGTCAGAAAAACTCAGAGGCAAAGAAAGCAGACCTGAATTCAGATGTGGCTTCAGATACTTATTAGCTGTGTGACTTTGGGCAAGTCACTCTGCCTCAGTTTCTTCAATTGTAAAATAGAGATAATAGTAGCACCTACCTCCCAGGGTGGTTGTGAGGATCAAATGAGATAATATTTGTAAAGCATTTAGCTTTGTAGTGCCTGGCATAGAGTAGATCCTATGTAAATGCTAGCTATTATGATCCTTAGATGAAGAGGCAGAGCATTCTGGGCGTGAAGGACAGCCAGTGAAAACATTTGCTCTACTTGGCCACAGAGGTCAGAGCTAGGGGACATAGGTGGAAGGTCAAAGATGCACATTTAGGCTTGATGTCAACAATGGGAGCTCTCCAAAAGTGGAACGGGCTGTTTTGAGAGGTGGTGGCTTTCCCTTCATTGGAGGCCTATAAGCAGAGGCTGGATAGCCAGACCACTGGTGGCTGGGGGTCTTTTCAGAGATGGATTAGACTAGGATGCTAAGGATCCCTCAGGTCGAATTCTATGATTTTGTAATTTCTTGCAGGAACTTCTAGGCCAGATCTTTCCCCCCTTCCCCTAAACTGAGAGCTTCAACTAGTGCCATGGAATATGCCTTGCAGCAGCACATGACTGCCCTGCCTCTGTTCCCATCTTTGGATATAGTTCAGACCCCTAGCTGAGGATAAAGCTTTTATATACAGTTATCCATTCCACATGGTGACTTTCCCCATTGCGGTTCTGATATACTGTGGGTTGGCCTAAGAAATTAAATGGGAATTTTTTGGAAGTTCTGCAGAAGCCACGAACAACACATGAAGGCCAGGAGACGGCACAGAAAAAAGTTCAGAAACTTAGAAATGCATTAAAATATATGTATAGCATTGTATAATATCAACATATTTTATCTTTTAATACCAAAATAATTTGTACTTCTTCTTTGGCAAGAAGGGAGGGCCAAAACATTTTATACAGATTTTCCAGATCATGGGGTAACTGTGCTGTGCCCCTAATCCCTGCTTTGTGGAAGGGATAACTGTATTATTCCGTATGCAGCAATCATACAAAACATTCTTGTTGTCTTATTCCAGGCTCTAAAAGACTTTTGGGACCATGGAAGTTTGACCCATTTTCAGCCTGGTTCAAAACTTTGGCGAGTGGTCACCTTGTGAACTCCCATTCACTTAGAAGCAACACATGAAAATACTGCTGAATTTAGAGCCGCAGGACCCAAGAGTGAATCCTCACTCTGCCAATTATTATCTCACCTGTGGCTAGAAGAAGCTGCAGCATGTGCAGCGGCCACACCCCAGTAAAACCATCTTGGGAGACTGGCTAAAACCAGGTTGAAGGTAACCCATCGGTGAGTTAGGAGGATGTCTCCTCCAAGCATGTGAAGACTTCATCCTCCCCACCCCCCACACACAGAATGGGCAGATGAGAACAATTTGTTCCAGTGGCCATGAAGGTGGCTGAAGTAGGCGCTGTGGAATGCTTAGAGCTTGGTTAGACATCAAAGATACCAAGGTCATCCCCTGCAGCCTGGGCCATTGCCAGTTGTCCTGATTTTTTCTTGCCACTGGACTTTGATGACTCAGGAAGAGTGAGCCTGATGACTTTGTGCAACTCTGCTTCACTTAAATTCAATTCATGAAGGAGTCAAAACATCACTTGTGATGTCACTGGTCCTCTTTGAAACAAATGACCAATAACCTGTTTGATCTTTGGCAAATTCACTTCCCAAGGCCTTGGATAACTCATCTGTAAAATTAGTGGGTTGAACTAGATAGCCTCTTAGATACCTTCACAAATATCAGTTGGGGGAGATCTGGCTGGACAGTAAGTTGTCTGAAAAATATCTGAGGGTCTTAGTGGACTGCAAGTTCAACATGAGTCCTGAAACACATGAGTCTTAGATTTTTACAACTGTACCAGGACCTCTAAGAGGGTTTTGGAGTTCCTTGATCTAAGGGACACTAGACAATAATTCTTATTATGGGATCTTTCCACAGTTCAAGATAAATTCATTCTTTTTTTTTAATTAATGAATTTATTTTTAGTTTTCAACATTCACTTCCATAAGATTTTGAGTTCCAAATTTTCTCCCCATCTCTCCCCTCTCCCCACCCCAAGATGGCATGCAATTTGATATAGGCTCTACATATACATTCATATTGAACCTATATTCACATTAATCATGTTGTAAAGAAGAATTAGAACCAATGGATGAAATCACAAGAAAGAAGAAACAACCAAAAAAAGGGAAAAAAAGAGAGAGCAAATAACACGCTTCACTCTGCATTCAGACTTCATAGCTCTTTCCAACATGAGTCCTTTGGAATTGTCCTGGATCCTTGCATTGCTAAGAAGAGAAAAGTCTATCAAAGTTAGTCATCACACATTGCGGTTGTTACTGTGTGCAATATTCTCCTGGTTCTGCTCGCTTCACTCAGCATCAGTCCATTCAAGTTTCTCTAGGTTTTTCTGAAGTCTGCCTGCTCATCATTTCTTATAGAACAATAGCATTCCACCACATTCATGTACCACAGCTGATGGGCATCACCTCAATTTCCAACTCTCTGCCACTACAAAAAGAGCTGTTATAAATATTTTTGTACATGTAGGTCCTTTTCCCATTTGTGTGATCTCTTTGGGCTATAGCCCTAGAAGTGGTATTGCTGGGTCAAAGGGTATGCACAGTTCCATAGCCCTTTGGGCACAGTTCCAAATTGCTCTCCAGAATAGTTGGATCAGTTCACAACTCCAACAACAATGCATTAGTGTTCCAATTTCCCCACATCTTCTCCAGAATTTATCATTTTCTGGTTTTGTTATGTTAGCCAATCTGCTAGGTGTGACGTGGTACCTCAGAGTTGTTTTGATTTGCATTTCTCTAATCAATAGTGATTTAGAGCATTTTTTCATATGACTATAGATGGCTTTAATTTCTTCATCTGAAAACTGCCTATTCATATCCTTTGACCATTTATCAACTGGGGAATGACTAGCACTCTTATAAATTTGACTCAGTTCTTTATATATTTTAGAAATGAAGCCTTTATCAGAGATACTGGTTGTAAAAATTCTTTCCTAGTTTTCTGCTTCCCTCCTAATCTTGGTTGCATTGGCCTTGTTTGTGCAAAAACTTTTCAATTTAATGTAACCAAAATAGATGAATTCATTCTTGAGAAAAAATACCTCTCAACATTTTTCTAGAGTCTCCCACTAGATGAATTTATACTTCTCTCCATCAAGATATTTGTGAAACTGCCTTTACTGGCCCGTAATACAGCACCTTCTTTGCTTGGAAGATAGTATTCATGAGTTTCTGTGGCTAAAATAACATATTTTATAGTTAGCAAAGCACTTCCCACACATCAGCTCTCTAATGTGTTTCCTCTTCTTTTCTTCTCTTCATCTCAAAATTCCTCAACACCATCTCTCACTTTCTCCTCCTTTCAGTCCTTTGACAATGAAGTAGCCCTTCTCTTTTCTCTATATAAAATAGAGGGTTAGGACATTAGAAACTAGAAAAAAATCAGAAAACACCTCTTCCAAAACTCAGTATGACCTCCATGCAACCTTGAGGCTTCAGCATGGGGCTTGTATCCAAGGTAATAGAAGAGAGATCTTGGAGCATAATGTACAAAATAGGGTTAGGGAATGGACTTTTGATTTTATTAACATAAGGAACTCTCAGGTTAAGAAAATGCCACTACTGTTGCAGGTTGGCATGTTCTTCTCCTAGAGAGTTGCCTCAGGGCACTGCGAGGTTAAGGTATGGGCTAAAATAAGGCTCAATATGTTGATATTGAGAGGTCTTAGGAAAACTGTGATAGTCTATTTTACTACAGCATGGAATACACGACTGCAATTCTAAAAGTGTTGATCAATTTCTTTAAGATTTTAAAGTTTGTATTGGCTTTACAATTGTCATGACAGCTTCAGGAGCTGATGTGGAGTTACAAAAATCCTGCCTTTTCAATCAAAAAGGTTTTCTTTACATTTGGCCCCAGAGGCAAACATATGGGAGAACAGGGAGAGCCAATCTCTTGTGTGTGGGCCTTTGTACATAACAGGCTGTCGCTCATGCTTGTAATACTCTCTCTTTTCAATTGGCCACCTAGTTTTTCTAGGTTTTCTAGTTTTTCAAATTTCAGCTCAAATTTCACCTTCTGCAGGAGGCCTTTTCTAGTCCTTCCAGTGGCTTGTGCCTTCTCCTCTTAGGTGATATCTCATGTACTCCATAACTATATCTATATAGAGAAAAATAGATAGATAGATATAGATGGATAGATAGTTATTGACATGTCTTCCTCAGTAGAATGTAAGAATGTATTGACTAGTACAGTTTTGACATTCCTTTGTTTCCCCAATGCTTAGCACAATTCCTGGTACATAATATTTGTTGTTCAGTTGTCCAACTCTCGGTGACCCCGTTTGGGGTTTTCTTGGCAAAGATATGAGAGTGGCTTGCCATTTCCTTCTCTTGCTCATTTTACAGATGAGGAAACTGAGGCAAACAGGGTTATGTGACTTGCCCAAGGTCACAGAACTAGTAAGTATCTGAGGCCAGATTTGAACTGAAGAAGATGAGTCTTCCGGACTCCAGGTCTGGCTCTCTATGCACTATAGTGCCACCTAGCAGTTCAGTTCCTAATATACTCTGAATAAATTCTTTTGATTGAGTGAGTGATTGACCCATTCAAATTATGTATTATAGTCTATCAAGACATATCCTATCTTGTTAAATCATCTCGCTCCCTCCACTGGGTGGCAGCCACAGAGCATTCCCTAATCAGCTAAGGGATGACAAATTTGGGTAAAAATCTTCTTGAAAAGAATTTGCTCTCTAACAAACTTGGGAATTAAGATTCCTATGTGGATTTTGAGATCTCTTTCTTCATGTTAGGTGTCACTTGTTGGCTTCCAGTAATAAGGTGGGTCACACCTCTTTTCTCAGATGAATTAAATGTACAAGTCAGCTTTCACATCTTTTTGATTTATTGCCCTCCTTTATGCTGTCTGCCCCTGTAGTTTATCATGGTCAAAATACATCACCACTTTTCGCTTTAAAAGGTATAACTTGTCCAATAATAAATTCTTGTCCCTGACATGTTAGTAGGAGGAGCTGAGACTCAGTTCAATCAGATGCTTGAGTATTTCACAGAAGATATTCCTGCTAATTAAATATCCCCATTTTTGATCCACCAATAAACATTTATTAGACACCCACTTTGGGCCAGGCACTGTGCTAAGCACTAGCAGGGCCTGATTTAAAAAAAATGAAGCTGTGGTGTGGGTTGGTGACACAAAGAAATACTAGTGATCTTTTCATGTAGTTGCTATTGCAAATTCTTCTGTTACTGGACATTCATCTAAGAGCTGTTCTCAAGTTTTTTTTTTTCTTTTCCTGCTTCTCTAGCTGATAAAGAAAAGGTTGATGACAGAGGCGAGCAAAGTAGGGTGGGGCACAGTTGTGCATTCAGTTTAGATTTGAATGACTAATGATTTTGCTGATGCCACAAGTCTTACTGTATTTATATGTATTGGCTTTTAATAACCTGTGCCTTGTACCTTAGTACTTCATGGACCTCTGGTAGGTGTGGAGCCTCCTTTTCCTCCATGCAGATCACAACTACCCCTCTATGATTCATGTAGTCCAATCCTTGAGAGGTTCAGGGTTCTATGATTTATCACCTTGTGGTCAAGAAGACGGTGCATCTCTCTGAACTTAACTACTGTGGTGCTCAGACCAGAGACATGTTGGATGCCCACATATGACCCTTTAAATCAGTAACAATAATGACGAACATTTATATAGTGCCTACTATGTGCCAGATACTGTACAATGTACTTTACAAATATCTCATTTGATTCCCACAACACCCCTGTGAGGTAGGGTCTATTATTATCCCCATTTCACAGATGAGGAAACTGAGGAAAATATAAGTTAAGGGACTAGCCTGAGATTACACTGTTAGTAAGAGTCTGAGGGTGGATTTGAATTCAGGTCTTCCTGGCTCCAGGGCCAGTACTCTTTAGAAATAATATTTAAACATCTAAAACAAGGATTGCCTACTATGTTTGGGGAGCAGGGTAAAGGGGAAGCCCAGTCCAGAGTGGAATGGTACTGGTAGCAAGAAATCAAGCATTTTTTTCTTGATAGTTTGCATTTCTTCTTCTGAGAGCTTTCTTATCTTTTCATGATTTGTCTGTTGGAGAAGGCTCTTGTATTCACCATTATCTATCTATCCATCTCTCATTATCTACCTATCTATCCATCCATCTATGTATTCATCCATCCATCCATCTATTCATCTATAATTATCTACCTATCCATCTATCCATACATCCATCTATCATTATTTAGCTAGTCATCTATTCATCTATCTATCCATCAATATGTCTATCTATCATCTATCTTCCCATCCATCTATCCATCCATCCGTGTATCTGTCATTTTATGTATTTAAAAACATGATTGTGAGAAAGGATCCACAGTCTTCACCAGATTGCAAAAGGATCCAAGACATAAAAAATTGTAACAAATCCCTGCCCTAGAAGCACAGACTACTAGGCAAAATAAATTTCTTTGTCATTAGCAATTATAGCCCTCTGAAATCTAGTCACAGAGGGCCTGCCTCAGCATTTACTCTTTACTTACTAAATGGAGTTCTAGATATTAGGAGTATCCTGAAGTTATCTGATCAAAACTCAGAGCTGACATAGTTACTCATTTGGTCTAATACAATATCCCAAGCAAAATATATACTGTATTTACACCATATTTTGATTTAATAGTAGCCAAAATTCCAGATGAGGATTTCGAAGCCAGAAAGATGTATGCAGATATCACAGATTTAAAAGACACGCTAGGCTCTCTATTATAAAATTCTTTGTATCAATCAGGAATTATAACACAGCACAACTAAGGAAGTTGCATCTCCAATCCTGATACTTTTAATAAAGACATTATTCACATTTTATTCAATAGAACTGCAAATAGCTGTATTGAAAATGCTGCCATAGGCTACTTCCCTCTTTTAAGATGGTTGGGAAATAACTTTTTTATGTTCTCGGAAGTGTGAAACAGAGATTCAATTATGCTGAGGGTAGGGAGACATGAAAAACTCTGCTGCCTGTGAATAACTACATATTTCCCAGGGGAATAAACATTAATGACTATAACTAGATTATAATTGCTCATGGAAGCTGGCTCTGGCACAGGATAAAAATACCTGACATTGCTAAGCTTCTCTTTCAGCAGCACAAGATGGATGAGGAGAGATTACATTTGAAGGCAGAGCCTTCATTCAATGTAAGCTAAGCTCCCATTGTGTAATCAGAGTTAAGATGGTGGCAAAGACCCTGGTGGAGTTCCTGCTATAGGAATGTGGAAGTTCGCCCCTAGAGCCTCATCCAGGAAGGAATCCATAAGAACATAAATTCTTGCTATCGATTCACAGCTTTGCAGCTGACCAAGAGTGTAAGTTCATTGCCATTTGGCTTTTGAATAGAATTCAGACCTTATCATGAGATGAATTTAATTAAACTCAGTATTTATTAAATGTCCAGTGAAAGCTAGGAAGATCTGAGTTCAATTTCTGGCTTCTGACTCTTATTGGTTATGTGACCGGGGGGTGGGGAGCTCTCTCACTCTCAGTTGCAGAGAAGGTGCTGACCTGCCTGCATTAGTAGGGGGACTTTCCATACATTGGAGTTCCCCGTACCAATGAAATCATAGCTCTGGTCCCTACTCTGAGCCCTGTGTATCAGGCATTGCGCAAAGTGTTGGCTATACAAAGTCAAAAGAAAAAACAATCCTGCTCCCAGAGAGTTTATACTCTAGAGGAGAACTTTAATTTGGCAGGCTACATTTTATAATCCTCCGTACTTTGGAGAAGGGTGGGTGGGACTTCTAGAGGCCATTAAATTTATATACACAATTTAAAGTATATTCCTATGAAGTAAGCCACCTTTCCTCATTATGCTCCTTTTTTTATACCATAAACCAAACCTTGACCTCTATAAGGAAGAATGGATTTTATTCCTATAAAAACCCTATTTTTTTCCTTCCTACCCTACACATCACTTTTCTTTACTCATTGAGATCCATATATAATATATAATAATAATACTTAGCATTTATATAGTGCTTTAAGGGTTGCAAAGTGCTTAATAAATCTCTTTCTCTATATATCACTTATGTGTATTAGAAATAAACATAATTATACACTCGTTTAATCTAATTTTTATAAAATACTTTTATTTAATAATTAATACTTTTATTATCATTATCATCCAGTAACATTTTTGTGCAATTTAAAATGTTTTGTGTATGATGTCTATATGTTGATATGGTACTCATACTGCAATCCAGGATTATTAGTGGAGTTTCAAGTTCAAAGTCAGAGAGAGAACACAGCGAGAAAAATCTAACTCTGCTGACAGATAGCTGGCTTTCCTGTTTATTTAAACATTTGGGTGGTTCTTCTGCTGGGTGGATTAGGAACAGATGGGGATTTGTGATTCAGTAAGACAGAGCTTCGATGCCAACTCTGCCTCTAACTACATAAGTATGACCCCTGGCAAATAATTTAATCCCTGGTTGCCTCAGTATCCTGTTTCATAAAATGAAGCTTACAGCAGGGACCCACTTTTCCAGAATTCATAAGCAATAACTAAAATAATTATTTTTAAAAATTCTCTGAAAACACAACTATGAGACCTGAATGTCTTTTAGTTGGACAGCAGATAGTTCTAGAAATAACAAATGATTGTTTGTTGAAAAGCATGATATATGGGATATGTACATTATATTGCATATCAATATCGATATAGACATGAAGAGATAGAAAAGAGGAAACAATTATAAAATATGCATAATATTATAGCAGAGGATATATAGATATATTTATATATAATTTTTTTGGTAAGAGAGTTTGGAAATGCTACAAATGGGTAACAGATCAAATAATGAAAAGAAGGGTCAGATAATAGTGGGACACAAATTGAATATGAGTTTGCTTTCTTTGCTTCTCCAAAAGAGGGTTCGTGGATGGGAGGTGGGGGAGGGAAAATGCAAAATGAAAGAGGAAGCCAAAGTTAATGAAGGCAGTATCCTGTCCTTGAAAATGGTGATATAGATGTTCAAATGCAAGCACAGACCTTATCATACCAATCATACTCTATCATACCATACCATGCCTTTTTCAGCTCAGAAGATAATCGAGTTTATAAATCAATAAATATATATTAATCACCTACTGTGTGCCAGGTACTGTTCTCAGCTCTGCTGATAACAAATCATATGAATAAAATAATCCTTACATAATTATTTTAAAAATTTAATTTATTTTTATTTTCTTTCCTTTCCTCTCTCCCCCGCAACATTGAAAAAGCAAGGAAAATAAAATTCCTGTATAGTCAAGCAAAACAATTCCAGCATTGGCCATGCCCTACCCCCTCCTCATTACAGGATTATTTTGAAAAATTCCATTTCTATTTCTATTTCTACTTTCTCTCCCTCTCCCTCCCTTTCCTCAATCCATTTAGAAGGCAAGAAAAACAAAGCATTATTATTTTTTTAAAAGTACACTTGGGGATAAAAACAATGAGGATGAATGGCCACAATTCACCATCAGGGGTCAGCATTAACCTCAAAACCATTTATTTTTCTGCTACAAGATGACCATTTTTACAGGTTTCTAAATATAAAGGGGTTTTGGGTACAGACCATAGCTGTTAGAAGTGATGCATTGCCTTTGGACATAAATAGAACCACACAGCTCCTTGGATGTTGGCTGGAGTTGTTAGAAGGAAATGATTGAAGCATCTCTCAGTCCCACTGCTGGATCTTTTGTTGACCAGATGCATGTTTGGTATGGCATGGCCACAGAGAAGATAGCCATCATGGGTAGGAAACTTGGTTACAGTGCTTACAAGTGTGTGTATCCATCCTGCCACAAACATAAGGGTGTTTGGTGTGGAACTTGTGGCACCCCGGTCAAAAGTGATTGTAGCCATCCATTATCAGGGATTGGTCGAGGAATCTGACCCCTCTGAAAAAATATATCACATACAACCTTGAGAACATGCAAGAGGTGCATATCCCAGATTTGGTTTCTGCTTTGTGTGTGTATAAGACAGATCAATAGTGTCAGAAAGGAAAGAAGTGAGGGTACATTTCAGGCAGGAAATGGGTGTCCCATGTTTTCATCTAAGAGATGAAGATGAAGGGGGGGGTTTGAGGTGCTCCTAGATGCATAGAGGCACCCCAAAATCGTGGGAAAAGCCCAGATCGCAGTGTGGATCTGCCTGAGTGAATTCAACTCAGATCTTCTTCCAGAGAGAGAAAAAGTTTATTAAAGATAAGCATATAGGCCAGACTCCAAAGGAACCCAAACATCAGTGATCTAAATCGGGTTTAAGGTGGTCAGGTGATGCTTGCAAGGATGAGCAGAGTGAGGCAGCCTAGAAAGCTCAGTGTCTGAGTGGGGGCTCGGGCTAAGGTGGTCAGGCCAGGTGACACCTGACAGGGTGGGCATGGGGTCTCATCCTCTAAGGGCATGAGAAATTCCCAGCATCAGAATGGGGGAAAGGTGAGCCTTAAGTACAGATTGAGGGAGGGGCCATGCAGTTTGGAGTGATGGGGAGGAAGGGTCCAAGGAGTGGCCAAGCATTTTGGGGTGAGGGGAGCAAGGGTCTAAGGAGATCTGGATGGGGGTGGCCAGCAAGCTGGGGTGAAGGGAACACTGGCACCTAGCTAGGATTAAGGGTGGGAATGGCCAGGAAGGCAAAGCAATGGGAAAGCCAGTTGATGGGGGAGGTGGACCATTTGGAAAAGGGTCCAGGTGAGAATTTCCATTTGGAATGTCTGAGTGATTTGAACAGACAATGAGAATAGATAAAGAAGGGAGCTGGAAGGGGAAGTTTGCTTTCAAATGGCTTTTAAAGGGAAATAAGGCAGTTTCTAAAACTTTAAGGGTTTCCTGGGATGGGTAAACAAAACTGAAGCCAGGTTCTTTATGGGGGCCGGGGAGGAAAGATGTTAAAGAGAGATAAGTGAGTCTACGAGGAATCTCACAGTTTTAAGGTTTTTGAGGGAATTGTAAGTAACCCTCTTCAAAGATACTGACTCCCTAGGAAATGCACTTCGAGTAGTTTTTTCAGTCTTGATAATTGGGACAGTTGATAATTGGTTCAGGGGATAGATGATTGGGCCTGGAGTGAGTAAGATTGTAGTCAGAACACCATCTTTGATGCTGCCTAGCTGTTGGCCAGGGACGAGTCACATAACATCTCTTTCCCTCTTCCTTTTCATCTATGAAATGGAGATAATGATACTGCAATACTTGCTCCTAAACTTGTCTTGAAATTCAAAGTGTGTAATGAACACAAAGCAGAATTTAAATGGCAGCTATGAACTTAATACCCCTGTAACAATGATGAGGTCTAGAGGTTTGGGGGTGCTGGAACCCTGAGATCATGACGCGGGCCCTGTCTGAATGAATTCAACCCAAATCTTCTTTCAGTCACAGAAAAAGTTTATTAGACACAAACCATGAGAAAGTCTCAGCCTTTAAATGGGAGCCAGGGTGGATCTTATATACACTAAAGTAACTTTGGGAGACCAGAGGAGGGGCTGGGAAAAGGGTCTAGGAGAGAATTCCGATTGGAAGGTCTGAGAGATTGAATAGACAATGGGAATAGATAATGAAGGGAACTGTAAGGAAGAAGTTTGAAAGGCATCTGAATTTGAAAGTCAAAAGGTGGGGCTAGGGCTTTCAAAGGGAGATTAGGGGAGTCAAAAAGGAATTGTTTGAGACCAAGAGTAAGAAAAGTTTAAGGGTTTTCTGGGACTTGTAGACTAATGGGAGCTAGATTCTTTTTAGGGCAAGGGGCTAAGGCAAATCGGAATAAGATCAAAAGGTGGGGCTAGGGCTTTCAAAGGGAGATGGGGAGCTGGGCCCATAGACAAATGGGAGCCAGATTCTCTTTGGGGCAAGGGGCGAAGGTCTCGGTTTGGGCCCATACCCCATCAACAAGTAACATATTCCTGTAAAAGACTGGCCAGCATCAAGGATGAAGATCAGCCTGATCTGTTTTTTCCCCTGTGTGAGACTGCCAAAAGATCAAATCCAGAACTAACTTTCTTTCTTTCTTTCTTTCTTTCTTTCTTTCTTTCTTTCTTTCTTTCTTTCTTTCTTTCTTTCTTTCTTTCTTTCTTTCTTTCTTTTTTTCTTTCTTTCTTTCTTTCTTTCTTATTGTAAATTCTTCAAGTTTTTTTTTTTGCACTTAATAGTATTTTTTTTTACCAATTTCATGTAATGATAGTTTTCAACATTCATTTTTGTAAGATTTTGAGTTCCTAAGTTTTCTCCTTCCCTCATCTCTCCCCCCAAGACAGCAAGTGATCTGATATAGGTTATACATGTACAATCATGTTAAACATATTTCCAAATTAGTCATGTTGTAAAGAAGAATCAGAACAAAAGGGAGAAACCATGAGAAAGAAAAAAACAAAAAACCCCCCAAAAGCAAAAATAATATGCTTCAATCTGCATTCAGACTCCATAGTTCTTTCTCTGGATGTGGATAGCATTTCCCATCACAAGTCTTTTGGAATTGTCTTGGATCATTTTATTGCTGAGAAGAGATAGTTTCATTATAGTTGATTGTTGCACAATGTTGCTGTTAGTATATACAGTGTTCTCCTGGTTCTGTTCACTTCACTCAGCATCAGTTCATAAGTCTTTCCAGGTTTTTCTGAAATCTTCCTGCTTATCATTTCTTATAGAACATTAGTATTCCATTACATTTATGTACCACCACTTGTTCAGCCATTCCCCAATTGATGGACATCCCCTAAGTTTCCAATTCTTTGCCACCACTAAGAGAGCTGCTATAAATATTTTTGTACATGTGGGTCCTTTTCCTTTTTTTATGATCTCTTTGAGATACAGACCTAGTAGTGGTATTGCTGGATCAAAGAGTATGCGCAGTTTTACAACCCTTTGGATATAGTTCCAAATTGCTCACAACTCCATCAACAATGCATTTGTGGAACTCAGGACTTTCTACGTTGACTAGATGCTAATGAACACAGCTGGTCTATGACAATGAGTGTAGGTTGAGGTTTCATTTCTGAACTCCTTGAAGATAAGAATGTTTTTTGACTTTCTTTTTATCCCAAGAATTAAGCATAGTGTATAGTAGGTGCTTAATAAATGGTTGGTGAATTGACTGGAAGGAAGAGGTGGGAAATTGTAAGAGGTCATTATTATATAGGCTTTAAGGTTTGCAAGGTGCTCGGCATACCATTTTCATTCATTCAACAAATATTTATTGTGTTCCTGCTATGTTCAGTTCAATTCTATTCAACTCAACTCCATCCACTCTAACAGACTGTTCAGTGCCTGTTATGTTCTAGGCACTGTATTCAATGCCTGTTATGTTCTAGGCACTGTATTCAGTGCCTGTTATGTTCTAGGCACTGTGCTAGGCAGAATGGATAGAAGTGGATACAAACATGAGACAGTGCCCTCAAGAAGCTTATAGTCTACTAGGGGATACAACATGTTCATGATGAGTATATATAAAGTAAGTATTTGTTAATTGGGTGGGGGAGCACTAACAACTTGGGGAATTAGGAAAACCTTAAAAAAAGGTGACTCAAACTGAGCATGAAAGGAAGGTAAAGGTTCCAAGAGGTGGAAGTGAGGAGAGCACTCCAGGCTTGGATATAGTATGTGCAAATGCATGAAAAGGACTTGTGTAAAATTTGGGTCATGGGATATACTTTGAAGGAATTCTAGGAGGCAGAGGAGATAAATTACCATGGGAGAACTAATGGAATATGCAATTTTTTTAGCTTGGAGAAAAAAAGACTGAGTGATCACAATATTTTAAATAAATAGTTGATGAATTATTAAAGGGTGTCAGAATATACCACAAAAGTCCATTTTTCTTTGTCAAAGACTGAGCAGAGAAGAATGGACTTGAATTGAACTGGGTTATTTAAAGTTAAAGCCAAATTTCCTGAGTGTAATCAAGGCTGTCACAAATCAAAATGATAACCTGAGAGAGTTTTAGGAATCTCCTTATGTAGAGAATTTGTAAGAGTTTCAAAAAACCATCCATCTTAAGTGGTATAGGGATGCTGCAGGCTGATCACCTCTTGGGGCCTATTCTGTTGCATTATTTCCAAATGCCAAAACAACCATGATTTTATCCAATGTGCAGCAGTTGAATGAATTAAAAATAGATGAAGCCCTACAAAGAACCATAAAGGGGGCTTTCACACAAGAACGTATTGATTTAATGCAGCTAAAATTGAGTAGTAGCAGTTTACACTTGAAATAATACTGATGGTACTTGGCCTCTTTTCACAAACTCTTTTCCTTGTTCAAACCCTATGGAGACAGGAAAAGTAAACAAACGTTACTTGGTGGTATTACAGCTCATAGCCCAAAGCACATGCCTTACATAAATAAGTATTTTCAGAGAGCTTTTGAAAATAAGAATTTTTCTGGGGACAGAGATAAGGAGTAATTGTGAAAGGATTTGGCTATCATGCTCGGTTTGTAATTTTAGGCAGTATATTTTGTCTGGCTTTGTATTCCCCTCACCACTTAGCATGTTCCTTTGCATATTTCAGATACTCAATAAAGGTTTCTTGAAATGGGACACAATTAGAGAAGAAAATTTCTGGTGTTCACTTTGGCCATTCTTTGGCATTATTTTTAGTTATTCATTTCTTTGAAAGTCTGATTTTAGTCATTTGGGACCTCTTTCAATCTCTGCGGATTGGAATCTCCTCTAAACCTTAGTAGATGATCTTTGAGAGAATACAGAAGCTAAGAAGCTAAGAGCTCCATCACTCTTTTTTTTTTGAAGGATCCTGCAGTTCCTTTAATTAATTTATTTTGATTTATCAACAATCATTTCCATAAGCTTTTGAGTTTAAAATTTTTCTCCCCTTCCCTTCATGCCTCCCTCCCCAAGATGGCACACAATCTGATATAGGCTATACATATATATTCCTATTAAAAATATTTTCACATTAGTGATGTTGTAAGGAAGAATTAGAACCAATAGGAGGAACCACAAGAAAAAGAAAATAAAACAGAACAAGAAAAAAAATAGCAAATAGTATGCTTTGATCTGCATCCATCACTCTCCAGGAAGCCCATTTGATGATTGTCATTGGATGGTGAATTTGGAGTTGGAAGGGACCTGAGAAGTCATCTTCTCTAACTCTCTCATTTTACAAATGAGGAACCCAAGGCCAAATGAGGTTAAATGACTTCGCCAACATCACACAATAGATGTGAGAAAGCTGAGATTTAAACTTAAGGCTTCTGACTCCTTTGCTATATAGCAATGATTCTACCACTTAGGTTGATCCTAAGAGGAAAGACACAGTCCATCATTAGGGCCATAGCTTGGTAAGACCTGTCAGCATAGTAATTGTAATCACTCACATTGATATACCATTTTAAGGTTTTCAAAATGACATGTATCTTATCTCATTTTATGTTCACAACAACTCTGTGAAGTAAGTGTTATTATTATACCTACTTTAAACATGAATAAACTAAGGTTGAGAGATGTTAAGTGACTTGTTCAAGGTCATATAGCTAGGAGGTGTCTGAGGCAGGCAGACAAATTGAGACTTGGGAAAGACGTTAGCTTAAAAAGTCCATCACCCACTGGGGCCATCACCCGTTGTCCTGACCTACATCTTGTGCCTGGACTCAGATGACTAGAGGAGAGAATGAAGCTGATGACTTCCCACAGCCCTGGCTCACTTAAATCCAATTCACTTGCAAGTCAAGACATCATCCTCCTGATGTCATTGGTCCTCTTCAAGAATGAAGGATGAACAACAACAGTCTGAAGGAGAAACCAAGTTCACCCTTTTGACTCTAAATCCAGCCCTCTCGTCCCTTACCATCTATATGCCTTGACCGTCCACAGCTCATGCTCCACGGAGATGTCCTTTGAAAGAACCAAGATGACCTCCAAACCACTGAATCATTGTAGTATGGCATCCATGGAGAATTTTCACTCATTTGAAACAAAATTATATATTTATTAACTTGTCTACCTATAGAAGGATGTGTGTAGATATAAAAATAATTTAGGTGAGATCATGATTACTTAAAAATATCCTCCCACATGTTTACTGGGTTTAAACTACTTAGGTTTAAAATATATAGCAAGACCATATAAAATGAGATTTGCATGCTATTGTGGAATGGTATATTTATATGAAAGTGTAACACCTTATTATTAAGGAGTCTGATGGGAAGTATAGTTCTTTTTTAGCTAGAAAGATGGACTAAAGGATCATGGGAGTTGGAAGCTCTATGAGACAGTGGAAACCAGAGAACTTTGTAGACCCTTGGAGAGGAGAGAGGAGTCAGGATTAGTCAGTGACAGCTTCTAGCCTATTGTGAGAAAAGGATGTTGCTACCTCAAATTGAATATAATCATCAGCAGTTAGAGCTCAGTGATTTGATGAAATAGTGACCTGCCGGACAAAATTTGCAGCCATAAAGGGACTGGATGAATTTATCCCCTATCCTCATCTTTCTCCTCCTTTCCTTCACTACTGCATGAACTCTTAAATTCATTTTTATTTGCTCTCTGTACTTTTATAATGGATTTTGTCTTTAGATAAAGATAAGCTCACTTTTACTGTTTTCTGATGAAGTGTTTGCTATGAACGAGTGTATTACACTATGAAGAAGGCCAAAAGGAGCTCTAGAGACTCTCTCTCTGTCTCTCTGTCTCTCTCTCCTCTCTGCCTCCCTTCTCTTCCCCCCTTCACCCCCTCAACACAAAGAGGGGCATTAACTATAAGGACTAGGACTTGTGTTACTATGGCAAAACACGTAGGAAAAAGGTACTCTTCTCTCCAATGTTGCTTGCTTAATGTTTCCTTGAGCTTTAGTGAAGTTCCAAAGTGATTTACATGTCATGAATTCTAATTACCAGGAGCATGATGGGAATGGAAAGGAATACACTTGCTTCTACCCAGATAGGAATAAAGGATGGAGAATTTTCTAAGTCTAGGCTTAGTCAAGAAAAAAAATAAGGTCTTGACATGACTTTTTTGTCTGTCTATAAGATGAAGTAAAGCCTAACAAAAACTCTGAAAATGTGTTGACTAGCCCTTCCGGGTATGTTGACCTGGGGCAGTCTCACAAAAGAGCAATAACATTCTTTCCCTGAAAACTATCACTCCCAAGAAAAAGAAGAAACTGCAGCAGCAGATGGCAATGGCTTTGAAGAGAAACAGCGGATGACAAGTACAGCAAATGGAAATAGTAGCTTATTGAAGAAGCAGCAGATCACAGATTTTGAGGTGGATTGGAACATCAGGAAGCACTTTTTCCCCTCAGGGTGTGAACTTTCTAGAGGGTGTTCTCTTTTCCATAAACGTGGGAGTTTGGGGGTATTATACCCCTGTGTGTATTGAGGTCTGAGAATGATACAATTGCTTAATTTATTTTTTGTTATTTACTTGGCCATTCTGTCCCAATTAAGTGCTTTGCTTTTCAATTTATGCTTCCTGTAGTCTGTTGATTAAGAATATCCCAGATGAGATCTTGTCCTGTATTGCTCCTGATACCCCACACAAGAGCTAGAGTATGAAGGGGGTGCCAGAATTCCATGGGATCCATATGATATTAAGTACAATTATATGGGAATAGGGGAAGATTCTAAAGACATTTTAGACAACTGAACTAGACATCAAAGATATATTAGATATAGCAACAGAGATGAACTCAACAGTGTTCTAGCAAACTGAAAATGGCAGTTGAATTATAGTGCTGGCAATGCCTGTAAAAATCTATGAAACGTATCTGTGGATAGAATTCAATAACAAAAATAGTTAAGTTAGCTTGAAGAAAGATACCAGTTAGTTGACATCCATTGAACTCATCTACTAGGCATTATGGGCAGCTAAAAAGTGAATGGTTAATATGAGATAGAGGAAGGAGTCAAAAAAGTCTAGGGGCAGAGAGAAATAATGAGAGAGACTCAGCTGAACGGATTCTCATGTAAATGAGGATAAAGATGCCAAATTGCTTGGGAAGGAGGAGTGTGAGGCAGGTAGAAGTCAGCTAACAAACTAAGGGGATTGTAACTATATAAAAGTAGTCTACTCTGATATATATAGAAAAACAATCTAGAAGGAATTGGAAGAAACTTGGCAACTAAGTGACTACATTTAGATTGTTGGACTGGTGGTCAAGATAACTTGAGTTCAAATCCAACCTCAGACATTAGTAGCTGTGTGACCCTGAATAAATCATTTAGCCTCTATCTACCTCAGTTTCCTCATCTGTTAAATGGGTATAATAATAGCTCTTACCTCTTGGGGTTGTTGTCAGGATAAAAATAAGATAATATTTATAAAGCACTTTGCAAAGAGAGAGAGAGAGAGAGAGAGAGAGAGAGAGAGAGAGAGAGAACCAAAAAGAAGGGGTAACTTCCTCTTCAAGTCTTTATAGGTTATATCATATAAAGTTCAAACAAGGGCATAAGGACATTTGTCTGATTGGCCTCATGTAGGTGGTAGGTAATCTCCAAGGGAAGAGCAGTTTGAGATGTATAGCAACATATAAGTCCTCTCATTTGGGGAGCCCAAAACATAAACTTTGGGTGGATCCAAAACAAGACCTTTGAGGGGACCCAAACAAGCACAGGGTGAGATCTAAGCATTCCTTACATCCACCTGGGATCATCTTTGAGGTCAACCTGACTTCTGTAGTAAACCTTTTGGGTTAGACAATCTTTTAGCCACATAAAGCTAGGTTAAAATAATATTAATAAATGAGAAATAATAATCTACTCTATTTAAACACTAGTTTCTTGTTATTATTATTGGTTATGATTTAAGTCAATCCTGTAACTTTTGGCATATCCCAGTGGACGATGAAATCTGTTGCTGCTCATTAAGAAACCTAGTGGCTGAGGATAAAGTGCCACTCAGAAATGTCTAATGCTCCAACTAGGGTATACTTTTGTGGATTGTTTCAAACTAGTCTTTCTCTCCATGATCTCAGTCTGTAGACCAGCTCTGGAATTCTTGGGGGCAATCCTCTCAATTGCAGAACACAAGATTCTGAGGGAGTTTGTATATTTTAGAGATCAGAAGATCAAATGAGGATCTTCTTGGATATTCCTGAAGCAGATCAGAGACTCAGGTAACCAAGGAACTAAATCATGGAACATATCCAAGGACCTTGAGGCTAGTTTTTACCCAGAACTCAAAATCTTCCATGATGGTTTTAGATCAGGTGTGGACATCCAGACTGACTGATGGGTTCTAGTAGCCGCAAGGGTTTTTAGAAGCTCTAGAATGACTGGGGAGCTGAAAGTTTAGGAGTAAGGTGAAGAAAGTTGGGTTGGGGGGCTGCAGCTATGACTACGTACCTGACAATCCTCCTCAGAAGAGCAGACATGCCATTATCTGAGCCCATTTTGCTGGGGCTTAAGTCAGAATGAAATGTGACAGGCTATTTCATGGTCCCTTGTGGGACAACAAATTGTCAGCCTACATTTTGATTCCTTATCAAACATTTTGACTTTCAGAAAACTGTTTTGTCAGTTCACTCTTTCTCAATTTTTGAGCTGTGTGTTTCCAAGTAAAATTAATCATGTAACTGTTCCACAAATACTCAATTCAAGCCTGATTTGTCAGAACGACTGATTACTCAAGAAGATTTTAGAACCCTTTTATAAGCCTTTCAAAGGCTGCCTTCTTTTTGAACTTCCAATTTGCATTTTTCCAGCAATTATGTAGAACTCAAATCCCAGAAGAGTTCCATCCTGGTTCTAATCTTAGACTCCTCAAAATTTGAGTAGGGTCTTATTGTTATTCATTTTTTTTCCTATGGAACCTTTCTTCTGAGAAACTAAATATACTTTTTTAAACTGATCTGCTCGTCTTAAAGCTTGAATTACACCCTCTCAGCTCATGGAAGAAGTGAGAACTGTGCATTAGGCAGGAGAAAAAAACCCTCATGGAAAATCTCAATGGAGATAATAGATGGGGTTAGAGTTAGATGGGTTGGGGAGCACTGCTTTGCTTTCTTGGACCTTGGGGGAAATGTCTCCGGGGCAGGGCAGCTAACTGACCCCTGAGTAGATGGTCACTGATGCCTCCTGGTCACCTTGGTCAATATGTTTTATTTCACAGCTGTATTGGCTCCACAGGGTATTTGTTTGAGCTCATTAGAATAATAAAATCTTTAGTCAAAATCTCATCTAGCTCAATATCTCACCTCATCCAGTCCTAATCCACCTACAATAATGCTGTCTGATTTTGTTTGAATACGTCCAACAGGAACTGCTCTAAGACTTGGAATCATTCTTCCTTAAGCTGTGTGGTGTATTGGATAGCATGGAGTCAGGAACACCCGGTTTCAAATAGTGCCTCAGACACTTGCGAGCTGTGTGATCATGAGCAAGTCACTTAGCCTCAGTTCCTCATCGGTAAAATGGGGGATAACAATATCATCTACCTCACAGGGTTATTGTGAGGATCAAATGGCACAAGAGGCAGTGTGTTTATCGTAGATGTTGAATCTGCCTCAGCATCAGGATAACCTGGACTCATTTACCATCTTTAACACATCCAGGCTGTGTGACTCTCAATAAATCACTTAACATCTCAGTGCCCCAAGCAACTATCTGCCTTAAGAGAGAATAAGTCTAACCCCTTTACCAGGATAATAACCCTTTCAATATTTGAAAACAGTTATCAGCTTTTTTCCACTAGAGGAGGAAATGGCAAACCATTCCAATATCTTTGCCAAGAAAACTCCATGGACAGTGTTGGTGTGCTATGGTCCGTGGAGTCACAAAGAGTCTGATGGGACTGAACAGCAATGAAAACAGCATCAGTCTTTTCAAGGGTTTTTTTCTCCAGGCTTTGTTGCTATTGTTCAGTCATGTCAGACTCTTCATGACTCAGTGGACCATACTGTCCATAGGGTTTTCTTGGCAAAAATACTGGAATGGTTTGCCATTTTTTTCTCCAGTGGATTAAGGCAAACAGAAGTTAGGTGACTTGCCCATGATCATATAGCTAGTAAATGTCTGAGGCTGGAGTGGAACTCAGGGCTTTCTGACTCTAGGCCTAGCGTTCTCTCCACTGAGCCACCTAGTTGCCTCCTTTTCTCTAGACTAAATATTCCTAATTCTTCTACAATTCCTTACCTGGTATGGTTTCTAATTTCCTCAAATCTTAGTTCTATATTCACTTAAATTTAATTCAACAACTACTTTCTAAGTGCCTACTATGTTCAAGGCCCTGTGCCAAGATGTGAAGGAAGCCCAAAAGAAAAACAATATCAGACTTCCCTCAGGGAGCTGGTTGCTCTCCTGTGGTCACTCTCTTGTGATCATTCTCAAACCCTCTCCAAACTATACCTAAAGGGCTATAAAACCGTGTATACCCTTAGACCCAGCAATATCACTGCTAGGTCTGTATCCCAAAGAGATCAAAGAAAAAGAAAAAGGATCTATTTGCACAAAAATATTGTAGCAGTTCTTTTTTTTTGGGGTGGCAAATAATTGGAAATTGGGGGTATGTCCATCAATTGGGGAATGGCTAAACAAGTTGTGGTGCTGTGCGATAAGAAATGATGAGCAGGATGCTTTCAGAAAAATGTAGATAGACATATGAACTGATGCAAGGTGAAATGAGCAGAACCAGGAGAACATTGTACACAGTAACAGTAATAACTGTATGCTGATCAATTGTGAATGATAGCTATTCTCAGCAATACAATAATCTAAAACAATCCTGAAAGACTTATGATAAAAAATGCTATCTACCTCCAGAGAAAAAACTGATGGAGTCAGAATGCAGATTGAAGCACACATTTTGAACTTTATTTTTCTTGTTTTTTTTTTTTGCCTGTTTTCTTCTACTCATGGCTAATATGGAATTGTTTTGCATGACTGCATGTGTATAATCTATATTAAATTGCTTTCCTTCTCAAGGAGTGGGGAGGGAAGGGAGAGAGGGAGAGAATTTGGAACTCAAAATTTAAAAAAAGTTAAGATTGTTTCTACATGTAATTGAGAAAAAATTAAAAATTTAAAAAAAGCAACAACGATAATCCCCCCCTTCACAAAACCCCTCTCCAAAGTGGTGCCAGATCTGAAACTAAATCTGCGTATGTGATCTCACCATTGCATACACTACATTGTGATTATTACCTCTTCTTGTAATTCTATTAAAACAGCCAAAGATAAAGAGAATACTAATTATAATCCCTGTCTGTCATTGACCAGCCCTCTGCTTTATGATGCCTATCCGCTCTAAATTTCTTTGGTTCTGTAATTCCTTCATTTCCCTTTATATGGTGGAAGGTGAACCTTTGAGAATCAGCTCTCATGTTTCAGCCTGTCAGGCCCAATACCACACTAAGTGAAATGGGGAGGGGGTGAGGTGGGAGTGGTTGGGGTGAAGAGAAATATGATTTATATAGCACCTGCTACACTGTAATATGTTTTTTTTTTTTGGTGAGGCAATTGGGGTTAAGTGACTTGCCCAGAATCACACAGTTAGTAAGTGTCTGAGGTCAGATTTGAACTCAGGTCCTCCTGACTCTAGTGCTGGTGCTCTATCCACTGTGCCACCTAGCTGCTCACTTTGTTTTTGTTTTTAGCGAATACCTCATTTGATCCTCACAACCCTGCAAGATAGGTGCTAATATTGTTACCATTTTACAGTTGAAGAAACTGAAGCAAACAGGTTAAATGACTTATCCAGGATGCCTGAGGCTGAATTGGAACTTGGATGTTCCTGACTTCAGACCCAGTGCTCTATCCCCAGCTGCACATAATGTACTAATAAAATCATGTGAATTCTCGAAATAGTGAAAGTTAAATGCGTAAATGTTGAGGATCGACTGTACTTAGATTAGAATTTCTGGAGAGGCAGCACTGTCGATTATAATATATAAGTGGTTGTGACAAGGAAAGGCAAAAATAATTCTGAGTCAGGTAAATTTATCACTGCCCTCATGACTAAGTAAAGACTCCTACTGGAAACCCACATACCCCGAATATACCCAAATCTTATCAGGTTGTGTACATATTTCATTAATTACCAGCAGCTAAAGTGGAGGAGACTTGGTAGCAAATGTTTAGGACCATGCTTCATCAGACTCTTTAGAAGACAATAAGGTGAATTTGGAGCTGCTCCAAAATGCTCCTTGTGCAAATTCATTTGTAAATACAAAGGTGGAAAACTTCATACTTTAAGAATGTGGGAGAAAAAGATGAATAGACAAATATAAGGAACACAAATGCAGTTGTATAGGATACACAATTGTATCAACTTTCCAGTTGCTATTGAAAGGGTGGGGCTGAAAATACCCCTTCCCATTTTAACCACGCTACCTAAACTAGTTAACACGAATAATCAATCATGAGTAGGTCTCAGGCTAAGTGCTACAAGGCCTTCAAGTCAATAAGAGTCAGAGTGAATTGGGTTTAAGGAAAGATATATAAGAAAGAAACCTAGCCAGTAAACCCCAAGATATCTTGTGAGGTTTCAGCAATCAAAATTTACATTCCTTTGGCAGAGCACCTGCAGGTAAGATTGTGATGCCCAATGTGGACAGAGGGAGAGGAGGGAGGAAGAGGAGAAGAGATCACAAACAACGATCTGTGAGTAGTAGTAGTTGGCCAACTGGGGACCCAACTGGGCAGTTCCAGTTGGCCAATGCATCTGCTTCCTTCCTTCCTTCCTTCCTTCCTTCCTACCTTCCTTGCTTCCTTCCTTGCTTCCTTCCTTCCTTCCTTCCTTCCTTCCTTCCTTCCTTCCTTCTTTCCTTCCTTCCTTCCTTCCTTCTTTCCTTCCTTCCTCCCTCCCTCCTCCCTCCCTCTTCCCCCCTCTTCTCTCTCCTCTCCCTTTGTCCACATAGAGAATCATACTCTTACCTGTGGGTGCTCTGCCAAAAGGAGTATTAATTTTGATTGCTGAAACCTATCAAGATATCTTGGGGTTTGTGGGCTATGTTTCTTTTAAGGGACATACCTTAAACCCAAATCACTCTAGCTCTCATTGATTGGCCAACAATAGGTTTCAGCCCAAGCTCCACTGGGTCATTGTTTGGGCCTTGATGGCTTTGAGTGAATATAAATAGCAATTGTTTCTGTTTTGGGCAGAAACCCTGAGGATTTTCCCCTTCCAGATTGATATTTTTTTGATTAGGTAAAAGAGGACATTCTTTACCTCATTTCTTAGCTAGCCTTAATCACTGAATGGGCTTTGCCTCAGTCAAACTGAGACCTGGGAAAGACCTTAGCTTAAAAAGACCAAGGTCTCCCACTGCATCTAGGGCCATCTCCAGTCATCCAGATCTATATCTTATCACTGGACTCAGCTGGCTCTGGAGGAGAAAGTGAGTTTGGCGACTTTGCACAGCCCTCTCTCACTTAAATCCAATTCACTTGCAAGTCATGGCATCACCTTCTTTATGTCATGGTCCTTTTTGAGAATGAAGGACAAACAACCAAAGACCTAAATAGAATTTTGGGCAGCTATATGGCACAGTGGATAGAGTGATGGACTTGGAATTAGGAAGACCTGAGTTCAAAACTGGCCTCAGACACTCACTAGCTATGTGACCCTGGGCAAGTCACTTAACCCTGTTTGCCTCAGTTTCCTCAACTATAAAATAAGCTGGAGAATGAAATGGCGAACTACTGCAGTATCTTTACCAAGAAAATCCCAAATGAGGTCATGAAGAGTTGGACATGACTGAAAAACGATTGAACAACAATAACAAAAAACTGGAATTTGTTGGTCAAGAATTACATTTGGATAGGTTAAAGAAAAGGTTAGACATAGAATTGAATAGTGGGAGAATGTTGGGCTGAATCACATTTGGGAAATGTTTAGTGATCCCAAATGGCTTATTAGTACAAAAGACCATCTTTTCAACACTAGCATTCTCTTGGTGATTGTATATCTGTGAATCACAGAACTATAGTCTTCAGAAAAAAAATTCAAGTAACCCAAAAAGCAAATGAAAGATCTCCTGATGTGGCATCCCACCTCCTGGAAGAGAGGTAGGGACCCATAAGGACAAAATGTTGCATGTGCTGTCAGACATGATTACTTGATTGGTTAGTTTTTCTTAATTCTTTCCATGCTTGTAAGAGATGTTTCAATGGGAAGAGAGGGAGTATTATTGGAAAATGTTTGTGATGTCCAAAAGAGAAAAACTCAAACAGGCATCAATAAAAAGTGGAAAAAAGATGCATGGTAGGCATAATAAGGCTATAGTCTATTACTTATGAAGACATATTTAAGAAGTGGCAAAAAGCGCAGTGGGTAGACCATTGGCCCTAAAGTCAGGAGGACCTGAGTTCAAATGTGGCCTCAGACCAAACACTTGACACTAGCTGTATGACTTCAGGCAAGTCACTTAACCCCAATTGCCTAAAAAAAAGAAGAAGAAGAAGAAGAAGAAGTGGCAAAAAGGCAATGTTAAGACCATGAATTATTGGCAATAGATTGAGCTGGATACAAAATGAAATGAGATCGTACAACTTATGGCAATCTCTATTCTGCTTCCATATTCTTTAGGATCCATCTGAAAGCTCATGAATCCTCATTTCTTGGATCCTCATTTGACTAAGTGACTAATCACCCTAGTGGGATTTTTTCTTGGTACCTCCCAACCAGTTTCCCTGCCCACTCCCCCTTCATAGGTTTCCCAGTGAAAAATTTTGCCTTAGAGTCACTGAATGTTTCTGGTCTACTCTTTCCTTGGTACCATTTTAAGCCATGTTCCCTAAGAAAATCTTGACTTGGAATTCTCAGTTCTCTTTCCTACCATCTGCCTTTGCCCAGCCTATTGGCTAATTGGACTCTCACAACATGGGATGTAGGAAGAGAGAGGTTGTTAGTATATGAATGCAAGGAATCAGCCATGCCTGAAAGTGAGAGCCAACAGAAACTCAGACTTAGAACTCTTGAGTTCAAGGGCAGATTTCTTCTCCTGCATCTAGTCAGCTATGCCTCCAGTGAAGAGGACAAGATGGATAGAGTAAGAGAGGCCAAATTCAGCAACACCTTGGTCTTCATGGAGCATCTTGTGGACATCATTTTAAGAACAGTGGTGATTTAGAAAATGGCAGGTTTTTTGGGGGACGATGTGGCAGAAGGGTGGAAACAAAAAGTGTATGTCTCCCTAGAGACTATCCAGGCTTTGTGGAACTTTTATTAAGATTCCAGATATCTCAGGAATAATTTTCAGACAATGCAGTCTCACGTAGCAATACTGGTCTCTGCAATTAGATGAGTGTAATCAAGCCTATTCCCTGTAAAAGAATGTCTGTTTACTCCTGGTATTAGACTCTGTTAAACACAAAAAGTGATCAATAATTTTGGTAAAATGCTTTCATTTTGAATGTCATTAACTCCACTGAATAATAGAAGAGTTATTTAATTATTGTAATGAGTTCTAAGGAGATTTTTTTTACCCTCTAAGGTTCATGTACTGTTGTACTTTTAAAACTTTTAGTTTTCAAGCACAAAAGTGCTTGAAAAATTCTGTTGTTTTGGTATTTTATTTTATTTTTGTACTGTATAAAGGATTAATTCTTTTCTAATTCTTTTCTTATATTATTGGGTGGGGGGCATGGCTATAAGAGTGTTTTAAATTTATTGAACTTTCATTAAACATGTTTGATGCTTTGGCAAAAATGAGTTTTATTGCGAAAATCTCTTACAAAATGAAAAATAAATCAATTACCTACATACTTGAATGTTTTTTTAAGATCTGGAAATTGATGTAATGAGCAAGAGAAGATGCTAGTTCCTTTATTAAAGTGTGTGTGTAGGAAAAGGCCTTACTTTAACACTATCAATTTTAAAATACACTTTAAGTGAAAAAGTAATAGAGAATTGTGCCTAAAATAAATGATGAGTGTGTATTTTCTCAGGCATGATTGACTGTAATTGCTGCTGAAGGCCAAATGCTCACTTAAAATATACCCTCCCGAAAGGAATTTATAGAGCTCTTATTTGGAAGGTTATTCAGCTGTCTTCAAAGCGGGAAGGAATATCTAAATCAAGATATGGGCATTGCAGCAGCAATGAGTAGAATTCTAGCAAAGTGAAAATAGCAGACAAATTATGGTCAAACAATTCCACTAAGAATCTATGGAAAGATTATGGGCAGAATTCAATAATGCAGCTGATGTTCCCTCTGTAATCAGCCTGCCAGATACCACATAGTCACACAATCTTTGTAGCAGCTGTATTTTTCGGTTCCATTCCCCTCTCTGTACCTTATTAAATCATATTCAATGAGTGTTTAGATAGAGAATAGAGCAAGGAGACTCAAGCCTAGATATGTATAATAAGAGAACCTAAAAGTGAGCGGAATTTGAATGGCCTTCTTTTTCCTTTATGTTGGCATTAAGATTCAATCTTATTGTTACTGCTGTTTGGTCTAGCTCAAGGGGACATTGTAATTCACAAGGATGAGAACAGACAGTTGAGGCACTTATTCATGTCTATCTCTAATTCTTCATTGCTTTCCCATCTTATCTACTTTGATTGTTTCTCTGGTATTTTCCTCTTGCGTTCTTTGGGACACATCATGTTTGGTCTGTGGACAGACTGGGTTCCACAGCCCTGGCTAAATCACTTTTGGTTTGGGGGATCTGGAGATAGTCACAGACAGGAAGTGACCACACAGGTAGATGACCAAAGAGTTGCCCAACTGAGCCAAGATTGATAACTGGGTCATTCAAAACCAAGAACCAAAGTGTGAGGGGAGCCAGTGAAGAGTGAGGTCTGGGTTAGGTTGCAGGGTTTGATTGTAAAATACAGGATAGTGGATAAGCTTAGCAAACTGGTCTCAATTTGCTGCACTCAGCATTCTGTGGGTGCATGTATTATGAGGTAGGCCCTATCTTCCCATTTCCCCTGAATTGACCACAGCAGAATTATTCCCATCACAATTGTCCCTCGTTGCTTTTGGAGGCAATTGTTGCCAAGTGGTATAGCAGGCAGTCTCTTTCCTTCTTCCACTATCATTGACTTTTACTTCTTTTGTTTTAACATTTTCTGCCAGGCTCAGTTCATCTTTTCACAATGGCAGTAATGATACCTCTCCCTAGGTCCATATGCATTGGAGGCAGACATCATGCAACCTGTACCATAGTAAAGAGACTGATTTTTTTTTTTTTGTGAGGCAATTAGGGTTAAGTGACTTGCCCAGAGTCACATAGCTAGTAAGTGTTACATGTCTGAGGCCAGATTTGAACTCAGGTTCTCCTGACTCCAGGGCCAGTGCTCTATCTACTGCACCACCTAGCTGCCCCAAGAGACTGATTTTCTACCAGAGATAGAAGTTGCCTAGGTGGCATTGAGATAAACCCTATGATGTGTATTCCCTCTTTGCCCTATATTTGTGATACACTCCCCCCTCTTCTCAGCCTTTAACTGAAGGTGTTCCTGGACCCTTTTTGCTTGTATGTAGGGCATTCCCACCTTGCTTGGGAGGTTTCTTTACACAGTGATTCAGAAGATATACTCAGCTAGAACACAAGCAGTAAGTTCCCCTCTCCTAGCAAGAGGAGGCCTTTGAATTTGGCTTCCTTCTCCTCTAGATCTATTCCTAAGAAAGCACAACTACCACCTCCTCCTCCTTAATTTTGGCTGCTTCTAGCCCAGGGATAGCCAGAATTTCTCCCAAAGCCTTCCTGTCCTGGCTGACTTTGCTCCGGGGGACTCATTAGGCAGTACCACTGTCTATCTAAATAGATTCTTTCCCTTTCAAAATAAGCACTGTGGCAGGTTCTGCACTCATTTCATTCCTCTAAACATGCTTTTGTTGCTCCAAACATCTGTGGCTCTTCTCTTCAGAGAATTTTCATAGAGTTGCCTTCGAAATCTGCAGCACGTGATTTTGGCTATCCTAAATAAGTGGCAAATTTTCATCTTTTGAGGGTGGATCTAATTTTTGCAAACAACTAAACATCAGTTAGCACTAAGGTTGATGAGTAAGATGGGTAATCATTCGGAATGTTCTCTTAGTAAAAACATGCTGCGACTACAAAATAATGAGACTTTCCTCTTCTTCTATAAAGTTTTATTAATGCATTTGGTTTGCCTATCCAGTGATTTCCCTGATATATTTCCCTGTCTTGAACTCTTTGTAATATAGGAAACCCCATTGCCCCAACAATTCAGTAACCACATCTGATATCATTAATAATATTCCTCACTCAAAGTCTGCCACTTCTCTATGGAGATGAATCAAGTCAACAAATATTTATGAAACACTATGTGCAAGGAACTGTGCTAAGCACTCAGAACAGAAACATAAGCAAGAAAGACCATCCCTGCCCGTAGCATGGTGGAGTGATCTTTAGGGTGAGGCTGCAGGGGTATGGTGGAGAATGAAGACGAGAAACAGGAGTGAATCCCAGAGAAGAATGCAAGAGCAAAAAATGGCTGGCCTAGGCATTTTCTGTAAAATGGAAGGTCTGGAAGGAACTGACCTGAAGGGGCCACATGGCCAGAGTAATTAATGTTCCAGGGTGAGAAGGAAGCAGGGTATGGTGGAGAAAGAAGTCTAGGGAGTCAGGAGTTAAGCCCTGCAAGGAAGGAAGGAGTGAGGAGGAATTAGGTTTTATCAACTTTCTCTAGAGGCAAGATTAATCGTTGACAATTTTTCAGAAGTTTTTTTTCAGTGTTCTCTCCATTTATATTGCTGTAATCAATATATATATATATATATATATATAATTCATTTACGAGTTTCATGACTCTCTGAATTTCTTATATCCACTGTCTTTTAGGGTACAATAGTATTCTATTACATACACATGTTATAATTTGTTTAGCCTTTTCCCAATTGATGGGCACCTCTTGTTTCCTTTTTTTTTTGCTACCACAAAAAGGGCTGCTATGAATATTTTGGTCTATATGAAGACTTTATGTCTTTTACCCTCTTGCTTTAGGTTAATTTAATGAGTGTAATCTGGAAAACCGAAAGATAAAATACCTTTGCAAGTTTTCAACTTAAAACTACTGAGTGGTTTAAATAAAAGCCAAGGTCCCCCATTGCACCTTGGGCCATCTCCATTTGTCTTGATCAGTATCTTGCCATTAGACCCAGATGGCTCTGGAGGAGAAAGTGAGGCTGGTGACTTTGTATAGCCCTTCCTCACTTAGATCCAATTCACCTGTAAGTTGTGGCATCACCTTCCTGATGTCATGGTCCTCTTCGAAAATGAAGGACAAACAACCACAACCACAACGACAACAATCACCTCCCTGGAGCATATGGCAAGTAGTAGGACTGCATGGTAAACAGCTATGAATGGTTTAGTAATTTCTTGCATAGTTTGAAATTGTTTTCTCGCAATATTATATTAGTGTGCCTCTTTCCAAGAATGCTTTTCTTTTCTTTTCTTTTTTTTGTTTTTGTCTAGGCAATGGGGTTAAATGATTTGCCCAGGGTCGCACAGCTAGTGAGTGTCAAGTGTCTGAGGTCGGATTTGAACTCAGGTCCAGATGACTCCAGAGCTGGTACTCCATCCACTGCGCACCCTAGCTACCCCAAGGAATGCTTTTCTTGCATTGCTAGTGAGTAGGCCCTGAATGTAATTTCTTTTTTCTTCATTTCTTAATTAATTTATTTTGATTTATCAACAATCACTTCCATAAGCTTTTGAGTTTTAAATTTTTCTCCCCCTCCCTTCCCACCTCCCTCCCCAAGACAGCGCACAATCTTATATAGGCTATACATATACATTCCTATTAAACATATTTTCACATTAGTGATATTGTAAGTAGGGATTAGAACCAATAGGAGGAACCACCAGAAAGAGGAAACAAAACTTAACAGAAGAAAAAAAGATAGCAAATAACATGCTTCGATCTGCATTCAAACTCCATCATTCTTTCTTTGAATGTGGATAGCATTTTCCATCATGAGGCCTTTGGAGATGTCTCAGATCCTTGTGTTGCTGAGAAAGGTTAAGTCTATCAATATTAGTACCTAACTGATTATGTTATTCCCTTCTTGAGCCAAATATGATGAGAGTAAGGTTCAAACAATGCTCATTTTCCTCCCTTCTTTCCCTCTGCTGCAATAGGTTTTTGTGCCTTTTCCTGTAATGTAATTTACCCTTGCCTTCCACCTCCTTTCTTTTTCTCTCAGTACATTTTCTTAGATCAGATTAATCCACTTACTTGGATCCATTTAACCCACTTGATTAGATTTTTTTTCATCATTACATCAAATTCAACTTATATCTACCCCCTTTATGTATACCCCTTTAACATGGAGTAATAACAATACAGTTCTCAAGGGTTACAAGTGTCATCTTCCCTTGTAGGGGTGTAAACAGTATGCCCTTATTAATAACATGTTGTTTCTTTCTGTCCCGTTTACCTTTTTATGTCTTTTTTTTTTGGTGGTTATTTTTTTTAATTTTGATTTATCAATAATCACTTCCATATGTTTTTGAGTTTAAAATTTTTCTCCCCCTTCCTCCCCACCACCCTCCCCAAGATAGTGCACAATCTGATATAGGCTATACATTTATATTCATATTAAACAGATTTTCACATTAGTGATGTTGTAAGTAAAAATTAAAACCAATAGGAGGAACCATCAGAAAGAGGAAACAAAACTCAACACAAGAGAAAAAAATAGCAATTCGACTTCCATAGTTCTTTCTTTGGATGTGGATAGCATTTTCCATCACAAGGCCTCTGGAGATGTCTTAGATCCTTGTATTGCTAGGAAGGGTTAAAACAGAAAAGAGTCTCAACTAGCTTTGGTTGAGATGTTTTCTAGCCAGGAGGCAGGGAGATGGACCCGGAAGAGGTCTAGGCAGCCTCGAGCAATCAATCAATCAATCAATAAAAAAAAGAAAGAAAGGAAAGAGAAGGTAAGAGGAGGGAGGGAGAGATACCCTGCTTTGGAATGATGAAGTCCTGAAGCCAGATGGGAAAACATGAGGCCCTTCTTTAAACAGATGATCTGAGAGGAGCTCTCCAATGTCCATTATCCACCCTTTCCAATTAGAGGAAGGGAGGGCCCAAGGGTCAGGGGGTACTGAGAAGGTGTAAGTTTCACAGTTGATTTGATCTTGCAGGAAGATGTTTCTAGAGACGATGGTGAAATCCACATGAGCATCCAGATAAGAAATGATGACCAACCTAATGAGTAGTCATTCAGCCTTTGCTTAAAAACATCAGCAAAAGGGGCAGTTGGGTGGTGCAGTGGATAAACCACAAGCCTTGGTGTCAGGACGACCTGAGTTCAAATTTGACCTCAGAATCTTACTAGCTGTGTGACCCTGGGCAAGTCACTTAACCCTAACTGCTTCAGTGAATCATTAAGGTCAGATAGGGAATCCATACCTCCCAAGGAATCCTGTTCCACTTTGTGATAGTTCTTATTGTTAAGGAATTTTCCTTGCTATCAAGCTGAAATTTCCCTCTTTGCATCTCCCACTCATTGCTCCCAGTTCTAACTTCTGGTGCCAAATAGAACAAGTATAGTTTCTTTTTTGAGTGCTTGGACACAGCTACCATGTCCTTCATGAGCCTTCTCTTCTCCAGGCTAAACGTCCCCAGTTCCTTCAGCCAATCCATATATGATTTAGGTTTGAGGCCCTTCACTATCCTGGTTGCTCTCCTCTGGATATTTTCCAGTTTATCCATGTTCTTCCTTTAAAAAATTGATATCTTAGTTTTTTCATCACTTTCATTTCAATATCAATTTTCTTCCTAAGCTGTATAACCAGAACTTAACAAAACATTGCAGATGTAGCTTTATATGTAGATTAGGCATTATGGATGTTAAATCATTTGAACCTTACAATAACCCTGTAAGATAGGCATTATTATCTCAACTTTACAGATGAGAAAACGGAGGCTAAGAGAAGCGCAGAGTCACATAGCTAGTAAATGTCAGAAGCAGGCTTTGAATTCTGTTCTATTCTGGTTCTGAGTCCCTCATTCTCTCCACTATGCTATACTGACTTTCAATGCTAGCTCTCTCCAGCCCTCTTTTTGTGACAGTGAACTGAACTGGGCTCTATTATGGGTCTGGCAGATGCTGAGTATAGCGGGAGGAATTATGACATGATTCCTGCAAAATCATGAACGTTTCTTTTTAGATGTGGCTCTTGCTGCTGTTTTTGAATCCTAATAGCCCAATTCTGGATTCTGAGGATAAAGTGCTTTTGTGTGCCTACTGAAAAGCAGAAACACCAAGAACCGTGACCTAGGGGTTTGACAGAAGGACCGTGGAAGGAGAGGATGCTGAAGTAGCACCTTCCTCTTTTTGTTTCAGTTTCCTCTGAAAAAAAAAATGGACATCAAAATTGCCTGCACTCCGTGTTTGATGTGTGGACTTTAAAAATACAAAATGCTCTGTAGTAAGTAGTTGTGCTGGGAGATACATAAAAGAAATGGTAAATCACTGAGCTTTCAAACAAATAAAAGCTTTTCATTCAACTCACAGATCCTTTACATCCTCTTTGGAGATTCAGCTCTCCATTGTGATAAGCTGTCTGTATTACCAAATGGAGAAGAGCCAATGGTAACTGAGTCCAGCATGGGTCCTGAATGTGTCATATGGGCTGCTGCATAGTTTAAGAAGAGTCTTTCTTTTGCCTTATGAGGCATCTGTGAACTCCTTACCTGCCTAGTAAGAGACTGCAGAAGAGTCTGAGCTACAAACAAAGTTAGATACTCTTGAAATCTCTCTGATACAAAGACATTGCTTTGTGCCTTTTTGACTTTAGGATTTAGAAACTTGGTTAGTAAAGCTCACATCTCCCCTTCTGTATTAATCAGGACACAACATTTTTATCAGTGCCCAAACCACAGTTTTCAGGTTCTCTGAGAAGGATGCATGTTGGACATAAGTATTTATTTGAACATTTTTAGTTTTCAGTCAAACAGTGGACATGAAAGAGAAGTGAAAAATGAATCTATGGTAAATCTGAGCATAACTAGGGCAGAGTATCTTGAGTTTTGTCTCAGGGTGCTGAAATTGAGAGGGTCTTGACAGTTCCGACACTCCAGGAGCTAGAAACAACTGAACTAAACACTTAGTTACCAAAAATATTTAGTTAACATAGGAAACTATCATGTTGTAAACTGTCTTACCCATGGTGCCATATTCCAGATAAGTTCCCTGCTTTCAACCTTTGGGATATCCATCCATGGGGAATAGTGTCTCATTGTCTCTGTCTTACTACTCTGCAAAATGAAATTTGTCCTTAAAAGTTGATTTGAGAAGGGATTTCCTAGATCGTCGTAGGTGCAAAAATACTAGTTGTGTCTCTGAATCATTTTTTATTTCTTAGTCACAGATTTGAAAATTACTCCATATGAATTTGGATTTGATTTTATTATATCATTAAATATAACTTAGTTATCTATATTCTGTTTTTCTAACCAGACTGAAAGCATCTTAAAAATATTCTTTTGGTAACTTTCCAAACTGTCTAGTAAAATATCCTGTAGTGAGGGGGTATTCACCCAGTGTTGCAGACTACTAGCTAATACTATGCAGAATTGAAGTGAGATTCAATGAGAATGTCATTGAATGATAAAATCTTAGTGTTGGAAGGGACCTTGGTGGCCATTTGGTTGGAAGCATGCCTGAATTGCTGTCTCTACAAAATGATTGAAAAGTGGTCACCCAGTTTCTGCTTTAAGACCTAACAGTAGTGAACATGAAGTGATAATAACAGTGAACTAGACTCACTATGGAGTCATCCCTTTGCACTTTTGGACAGCTCTCATTATTAGGAAGTTTTTTACTCACATTGACCTGAAATCTGCCTTTTGAAGCTGCTTCTAATGGCTTCTGGTTCTTCTTTCTGTGCCCAACTAGCACTCACACGGAGGTCAGAAGGAGTAACACAAGGACGTTCTCTACGTCTCTCTGAAGGACTTTGGAATTGATTTCTGAGACATGGAGACTCTGGTAGAGCATTACTCAGCATAATGTGCCCTCATCAAAGAAGGCACGATGCTCTATGAGCAAAGCAGAATTGCAGTAGCTCAAAAAAAACTCAAGATGTGCAAATTTAGAGACATCTCTACTCCAAATGTTCATATAGACTATTTGTGCCCTACCTGTGGTAGAGCCTTCCAAGCTCATATTGATTTGTTCAGCCACAGGTGGTCTCACTGTACCTTGACTCCAAGTAGTGATGTCATTTTTGTCCTCTTGGAAAATGAAGTACTATAACTAACCGACCAACCAACCAGTATAGAAAGAATTCCTCTTTGTGTCTTTAAGTACTTGAAGACAGCTGTTACATCCCCCCTAATTATTTTTGCAGATGGCATGGTTTTGTGTTTCCTTGACCTACCAGTTGACCTATTCTAAATGTGCCCCAGTAGATACAGGGACTTCCTAAAACATGAGACTTAGAACCGAGAACAGTACACATGTGTGATCTGCCCAGAGCCAGACACAGCAGTTTCTGTGAACTCTGCTTAAGTCTAGTTTAGCTTTTCTCTTTACCTTGTCACACTAATGTTGACCTTGAAATTCACCATTGACTAGCTACTCCTTCCCCATCCTGTACTTTTGAAATTTATGCATTAATTTATTTGAAGTGTAGGACTTCATATTTATCCCTAGGAAGTGTTATCTTATGATATTTGGCAGATCATTCTTCTGGAATAGTTTTGTATTCTGATCCTGGCATAGAAAGTATTAGTTATCCTTCCACAGTTTTGTGTCATCTTCAGATCTGATATCCATGCCATCAAAGCCTTCATCCAAGACTTTAGTAAAATTTTGCACATAATATGGACAAGTCAAGACTTGCAACTATCACCTAAAGACCTCTTTTCAGGTTGATATTAATTAGTCTCCACTCCATCTTCTACTCAGCTATAAAATTGACCTTCCAAAGCACGGGTCTGACCACATCACCTCTCTACCCAATAAACTCCATTACCTATTACCTCTGTGGGTAATGCAGGAATAACGAGATGGGGGTTAGATATGTAGATCTGAGAGTCATTTCCATAAAGATGATGGTCAAACCCATGGGATATGTAGATCTGAGAGTCATTTCCATAAAGATGATGATCAAACCCATGGGATATGATTAGAGCACTGAGAAAAATAGAAAAAATGGAGTCAACCTGGGGACCACACTTTGAAAACATTTTGATAACTACATTTTTATCATTTGGTCCTTTGTGACCCTCTGTATTTTATGCATTTAAAAACATTAATCTGAAAAGGGAGTCCATAGGCTTTAACAGACTTTCAAAGGCTTCTGTGATAACAAAAAAAGAGTTTAAAAAACCCTTGGTATAGAGGGAGAAGAGAAGAGGGCTCAAGACAGAGTACTAAGATAAAGAAGCAAATAGGAGTTGAGTAGTTCTGTCTTCCTTCCATTTACTTATCATTATCCCTTTCACCCTTAAAAGCCCACCTGTTCTTTCTTCAATCTTCCCCTTAGCCCCAATTAACCATTAACCAAACCAGAAGTACTTATATTCTAATTAATTAGGGCCAAATTTAGTTTAGACATCTGTGGCATAGCTGTTAAAATTAGAAGAATATAGGCACAGGAAAGCTTGGCGGGTCATAGGTTTGTTGCTGAGGCAGGTGGTATGGGGGTCAGAATTGTTGGGGGAAAAAGGAACATTTTTTCTCCTTTAAAAGATCTAACATTAAGACTCTTGGTACCAGGTAGATATGGAACAAGGCATCTTTTGTCAACCCTGGCTGAAATGGACAAGCCAGGAGAAGACCAATGTAGTATAATATTAAGAGACTTAGCTCCTTTATTTTGCCTGAAGAGTTAGATCTGAGCATAAGAGTTAGTAGAATGGATGGCCATTTGCTTGCGTGATATCATTCATCAGCAAGGGAAAGTTTCCACGTCTCCCCTCTTGTATACTATGCCCCTGTGACTACTGTTACTGTTTTTAATCCCAACATTCCAACATCATACTTTTAGCTTAAAACTTTGCCACTTTCTACAATTCAAATATCCCTGGGAGAGACAACAAACAGTACGGGATAAGTAATTAATAAGGTTGGTTTGTTTGTTTTTTTTTTTTTGATGGGTAGGTGAGTAAAGATAGCAAGAGGAATCTGAGCTTCTGGGTGGTGGGAGGAAGTGAAGGGAAGAAGGCACAGAGAGGCAGAAGTGATTTCATAAATTTTAGTATAGCAGGCCCTGCTAAGAAGGATGGGCAAAAAAAAAAAGCCCTTCGATATATTCTTTTCTTTCAATTAAGAATTTAAAAATATTTTATTAATGTCTTTTATTCTTACACCTCAGTCATTTGTAGATATAACTTTCCCCCACCACCCTAGAACAAGCCTTCCCTTATAACAGAGAAAACCAGTTAAGCAAAACCAACAAAGGCATGCACCATGACATACCAGTCTCCCACTCTTTCCTCCTATTTTTCAGTGAAGAGAAAGCACTTCGATAGTTAGAGTTCAAATGTCCCTGGTTAAACTGTTGAAAAGAAAATTTGTTGACTCTTAAGTCCTAGAAAACATTCAATTTTCTCTTTGCTAGTGTAGGTTGAAGCCCCTTTTTGTAAATAAATTAATAAATGATTGATGAAATAAAACTTCATACATTAGTAAAATCTTTCCATACCAAACCTTTTAATAGGCCCAGGAGTGAGAACTTCAGCTGTTAAATGTATTGGAGTTAAATGAATAAAACACAAAATAAATTTCAAAATACTCCATTATTCATCAGAGTCTTTTAGAGGCTCATTAATCTATTTGGGCTCACTCAGGTCTCTAAGTGCCTATTGTCAAATGCTGATGAAGGGGGAGAACTTGCTTTCCACACCCCCCAGTCACCTGCATCCAACCGCACCTCATCAGGTATTAAGGCCACATCTTCAGGGCATAAATTAAAAAGTCATTGCAGCCCCTGCACTTTATTTTTGGAATATTTGGAGCTCTTACTTAAAGAGTTACACTATTAGAATGGTTTATAATTAGGTAACAAAATCATTTGCATAAAGCAACTGGTGAAGAACTTTTCCAATGTAGAACTTTCCAATGTAGAACTTTCCAATGTAGAACTTTCCAATATAGAACTTTCCAATGTAGAACTTTTCCCATTGTCCAGAAGGGACCTAAATCTCGAAGGATCATAGATGAAATTCTGGAAGGTATCAAAAAGTTATCCAGTCAAATCTTTTCATTTTACAGATGAAGAAACTGAGACCCAAGGATGTTAAGTGACATAGAATCATAGATGTAGATAGAATTCGAAGAGACCTCAGAGGTCCACTATTCCAATTCCCTTCATTTTTACAAATGGAGAAACTGAGGCCCAGAGATATTAAGTAATGTAGAATCATAGTTGTATGGCTTGAGAGACATCTGAGGCCATCCAATCCAACCCCTTCATTTTACAGATGAAGAAATCAAAGCGTAGGGAAGTTAAGTGACTTGTCCAAAGTCGCACAATTAGTAAGTAGCATAACAGGAATTTAAATCCAGATTCAAGGGTTCCAAATCTTTCCTGCTTTCCACTACACTATATTGAAATGAAATTTTCCTATGCTGGAATACAGTAGTGTTGGCCATGTGCCTAATAATGCTGGGGCAGCTAATGTGGTGCCACAGTGCACAGAGTGCATTCATCTTCCTGAGTCCAAATCTGGCCTCAGACACTTACTGGAAGTGTGCCCCTGGGCAAGTTACTTTACCCTATTTGTCTCAGTTTCCTCATCTGTAAAATGCACTGGAGAAGGAAATGGCAAACTGTTCCAGTGTCTTTGCCACGAAAATCCCAAATGGGGTCACATAGAGTAGGACACTACTGAAAAAATGACTAAATAACAAAATAATGCCAGATTCAATACCAACTCAGTAAGCCCACTTTGAGAACGTCACATTACTAGGGACCTTGAAATAGCTCAGAGATAATGGCTTCTAAATAAGGCCTCTCCATCTTGACATAGTTTCAGACCTCAATATTTGTGAATCCAGTTTTGATTTACAATAATTGTACTTCATGTGGGTATATATAGTTCAGTTCAAGTCTTTGAATGCCCAACTAATGCCTAACTAAATATTTTTTCACAGAACTGACCGTCAAGAAATAATATTCGGTATTGCTCTGAGTTGATTATTAACTCACAGAGCAGCAGAGAGGAGGAGGAGGAGGATTAGAAATGAGAAAGCCTGGGTTCTAATCCTCCTCACCTGTATCTCACTGTCTCTCTGGTTTCCTTGAAGACTCAGCTTAAATTCCACCTTCTGCAGGAGGCCTTTCCTAGTCTCCCAGATGCCAATGCCTTTTTTGAGCTCCTCGAGGGCATGGATGGAGATCTGCCTTTCTTTGTATGCCCAGAGCTTAGTGCAGTGCCTGGCATAGGGTAAGTGCTTCATTTTGCTTCTTCACTGACACATTGACTGACTGAAGTGAGTCAAGCTGCTAACGAAGGAGCAATCTTACTGTGACTTGGGGTGTAGGTGTCAGGGAGAGCAACCTTTTGAGAAGGACTACGACAGGGAGTCTGGTTTAGGATACGAGGACCGATAGGTCCTAGAGGTCTACGCAGGCATGACGTACCAGGGGTGGGTACCTTACAGCCTTGAGGCTACACGTGGGCTTCTAGGTCCTTGGGTGGACCTTTCGACTGAGTCCCAGTTTTACAGAACAAATCCTTTCATTAAGGTGATTTGTTCTATGAAGTTTGGATTAGGTCAAAGGGCCACACTTGAGGATCTAGAGGGCCACGGGGGGCCTTGAGGCCACAGGTTCCTCACCCGATAGAGATGTCCAAGTTCCTAGTTTCCCAAGTACCTTAATACATCATCTCATTTGAGCTTTCCAACAATCCTATGAGGAAAGAACTCCAGGTGATTTTATCCCCATTTTAAAATGAGGTAGAATTAAAGGTAACATACCTATGACCACGCAGTCAGTAAATATCAGAGACTGGATTTGAACTTGGATTTCCCAGAGTCCAGCTGAGCAGCTCAGTTACATAGCTTTGATTAAAGGAAGCCCCCTAGACAGTTCAGAGTAGATGCTTTCTATAGATCTACATGGACCAGAGATAAAGTCCAATGAAGTCAGCTACCTAAAGCAAAAAGACACACAGGGACGATCCAGGTTTTTGAAAGTCAACTGAAGTAATACGTGAGAGCAGACAAGGCCCAAAGGTGAGCTCTGGGGCTGCTAGGACAAAGGTTTGTTTTCTTCCAAGTTTTGTGCTCCCTGTTGGATATGGGGCCACAAAAGGAGGAGGTCTTGGGACTGCAGGTGAACTCTTCTGGTTGGGGCAGTGTTAGAGGTGCCCCTGGAATGGGTAAACATGGCCTGGACCTGCACAGACTCCTGGGGTTTGGTGAGTTGTTTTTTCCCACCCTTATCTCTTGAGGCAAAAAACTTTGGTTTGGAACTGTTGCTCAGTCATTTTTCAATTGTGTCTGACTCTTTGTGACCCAGTTTGGGGTTTTCTTGGCAAAGATACTAGAGTGGTTTGCTATTTCTTTCTCCAGCTCATTTTACAGATGAGAAAACTGAGGCAAATGGGGTTAAGTGACTTGCCCAAGGTCACATGGCTACTAAGTGTTTGAGGCTGGATTTGAATTCAGGTCTTTCTGACACCTGACCCATCTGGAAAGTTGCCTTTTCCTAGGCCAGGGCTGGGATCCCAACCCTGAGTCCATTAGAAAATTTTGTTCTCTAAGTGCGGATGTAATCGGGAGATATTTATATATTTTGTAACTACAATTCCTAGGGCAGAATTATTATGAATGTGAGCCTTTGAATGTGGCTTATCAAACCATGAGCCTAGTGTAGCAACCACTAGTGTTACTCTGTGGTCACATGAGGTCATCATATCTAAAACGGGTGGGTAGGAATGGCCCCCAGTAAATGGGTTCAGCACTTCTAAAGAACATTAAAAAATACCTTCACCTAGAAATGGATCAAACATTCCTTAAACAGAGAAAGGATGTCCTTAAATAAATGGTTTTACTAGCTTTTTTAATTAGGAATTTTTTTTTGGATGTCACCTATAAAATAAACTTGAAAGTAAAAATGCAGATAATATGACAGAGCTAGAAGACATCTTGCTGTAGGATGGAGGAGCAAGAATAGCTTCTGCTGTAAAAGATAACCTTAAAATTCACCTTGTCTGTGTTCTGCAAATATAGTATTAGCTAACCTGAGTTTCATAGAGCTGAAGGAAAGGGAATGAAAGCTTTATCATCAGCTTGGTAGTTATTGATGATGCTATATAGAGATAATTATGGGATGTATTTATTTATGTCATGAAAATAAATATTTCTCATTTTTCATTCTTTTTGAATTATGGAATAGGGTCTCAGAACATCAAAAAACTTTAGAAATTGGAAAAAAAAACTTTCAACATTGGAAAGCTATATTAGATTTTGATGTGCCCTTTCAAATCCTTTAAATTGAAATGTAGAATCACCCATATTCATTTACAAATTCATTGATTCCCACAGTTCTGATTTTTAGTTTGTGTGAATTGAAGACACAGGTAAGCTTAAAATGTCTGCACTAATGTTCTTAAAGAGAGTCTGTCCTATTGAAGATAGATTGGACTTATTTTTTTCTCAAATCCTGAGGGCAATTGGGAACAAGGGGTAGAATTTGTAGAGAGGCAAATTAGAGTGGAATGGGCTTTCAAGGAAAGTAATGAGTTTCCCCAACATTGGAGGTCTTTAAGTAGTGGCTGAGCCGAGTTGAGATATCTCACTCCTAGTGAGTGAGCTCATTCTTTCTGTGTATCGTCTGGTGTGGTCTCATCTGTATAATTTCTCTGATTTCCACATACTGTTGCCTTGGATGAATGGATTTATTTGCTATTCACTATGTGTGTGGTCTTTGTGTAACTGCTATTTGGTGGAAAGTGAGTCAGGATAGCTGACTTGGATAGCTAGCTTGTAGCACTTCTCTATTTAAAAAATAGCAATCAGAGCACAGTTTGAACCTCAAATTTATTCCTTTAGTTTAATGATATCAGAGAAATGATTAACAACCAATAATTTGTGAAGATCCAAAGTTCCCCCTTTTTCTAAAGTCCTCATTTTAAAAACTCGGTCTCTGAAGGTTGAACTTTCTTCTCAATTGTGGTCAGACCCCACCCAACCATACAAGGAATCTGTTGTTGTTTGTCCTTGGTTTTTGAAGAGGACCATGATATCGGGAAGATGATGCCATGACTTGCAAGTGAGTTTGATTTAAGTGTGCAAAGTCACCAGCCTCACTTTCTCCTCTGGAGCCACCTGGGTCCAGTGGCAAGATATAGATCAGGACACTGGAGATAGCCTCTGAAGGAGCCAAATCTAAGGTTGGTTCCTGCTCATTGTGTTCTACTTGGGTCTAGGTGGGGATAAATTATTAGGTTAGCTTGCCCAAGGCTGGGGGTAATTTGGAAGTAAATGATATAATCAAAGTTCATTAGAATAGATCCAGCTCCTCATTGTAATATTCATTCTCTCATTACTTGTTAACCAATCAGAGTTGATTGCCACCATCTGGAAAACCTGCTTTTCCAAGAGCATGTAAGCCTGCCACCATGATTATCTTTGGCATTTGAGAGTGTCACTGACCTCTTTTGTTAAAATGCTTGTCTTATTAGTAAAATGATAATTATCCAGAAATTATGTCTCTTGAACTTTTACATGTCACAAATATCCAGGCGAGTGGATAGATATAATCCTAGTTGTGTACCTCCTCTCCAATTACAGCAGAGTGATCAACCTCATGGCTTCAGTTTCCTGCTCCCCTCCTAATAGAAATCAAACCCTTCCTTGGAGAAGGGCCAGGTGAAGAGATTATGGAGTTATTTATTATTTACTCCCTTCTAGTCACATTGAGGCAGATCCATGGGGACATGGTAACCTAAATGGGAACCACACATACCTTACATTTAAAATATAATTGTAAAATCGGGATATGTCTTGCACCTGTGGTTTCATTGATATGGAGAACTTGTCCCTCTACCAGAGGAGGTCAGCACATTTCCTGCAACTGAATTTTAGAGAGCCACTGAGAGATTCAATGACTTGCCCAAAGTCACAAAGCCAGAGGTGAGACTTGACCCCATATCTTCTTGGCTTCAAGTCTGGCTCTCTATTATGCCACACTACCTCTCAATTATAAAATATAATGTAAAATGTGTTATTAAAACTAATAATTCTTAAAATATGGGAGTTGTTTTCCATTTTTACTCTAGTGCTTCTCATTTCCGAAAGGTCTTCTTGATGCCATGAGTCTAAGCATCTTCCTTCAAACTTAAAAAGGTGTGTGATAAATGCTTTATGTAAAATAGGACCCAACATGTGATAGTATTAGCCTATAGTACTAGTGGTATAAAAGGGAGCCATTGTATTTCTGCTCTGTATTTATTGGAAGGCTTTAATTTCCTTAATTATTTTTCACTCTCTTTGGATCATTTCCCGTTAAGAATGTCATGCTCTTCTAATCTTAACTGCTGCATTAAAATTCATTATTCCTTAAGGATCTTTAGAAGAATCTGTTATTTGGGATAGAGAGGAAAGTGACAGTTTCAATGAAGGTAAACAGCGACCATTGAAACAAGTGAAAAGCTATGGGGAAAAAAGGGCTGTTGTCTGTGAATATTTATCAAAAGCAGAGATGTGAAGATCCTTGAGGGCGGGAATTGTTTCATATTTGTCTTTGGATTCCTAGTGTCTGGCACATAGTAGGTGCTTAATAAATTCTTAATTTGATTGTCTAATCAATTAACTAATAATATTTTTTAGAAAGGAGAATAGGTACATTTTGAAGTTATCCATGGTTCTGCCTTTATAGGCATGGGAAACATAGCCGGAAAATATAGGTAGTATGTCAAAAGTTAAGAATTTCAGTATAGAGGATTAGAAGATATTGCTTAGTTGTTTTTTTATTGCTGATAGAATAGATGGATACACAAATTTTTATATCAAGAAAAAATTAAAAAAATGAAATATTTTGGTCATTCTAGCCTGTATGTTTCACTATCTAGTGGTTTCTTATTTACAATCACAAAAAGAAATACTGTTATGCTAATTTGTGAATAGATAATATAGTTGAAAATGCAGTAGACTTGGAGTCATAAAACCATGGTACAGGGGTAGAAATGTTGTATCTGGAGTTAGGGAACTTAGGTTTGAATCCTGGCTCTGCAAATCTATTGCCAGTGTGACCTAGGAAAATAATGTCACTTTCTTGACCTCAGTTTCGTTATCTCAAAAGTGAGAGGATTGGATTAGATAATAATAACTCAAATTTTATCAATCAATTGGTCAATCAATAAGCATCTATTAAGCACCTACTAGGTGTGAGATTTTGTGCTAACCACTGGGGAATACAAAGACAAGTGAAAACATTCTCATCTTTAAGGAACTTATTGTCTCTTTAGGGAGACAACATTTACATACATAAGTACTGGCCAAATATATACTGAATAAATACAAGACAATTTTTGGTGAGGGCGGGTGCTAATAACCGGAGAAATTGGGAAAGGTTTCATATAGAAGATGTCACTTGAGGAGAACTTTGAAGGAATCAAGATTTTTTTTTTTTAAGAGTGATTTCTTCAGAACAATTTCCATAGGTGATGCGAATATTATCTTGGTATTATATAGAGGTTAAGTGCTCATGATCAAAGGAGATCAAATGTGTAAGACACTTTACAAACTTTGAAATACAATAGAAATGTCAGTTATCATCATCTTTGTCATTGTCGTCATCATCATCATCTTCATCATCATCATCTTCATCATCATCATCTTCATCATCATCATCATCATCTTCATCATCATCATCATCTTCATCATCATCATCTTCATCATCATCTTCATCATCATCATCATCTTCATCATCATCATCATCTTCATCATCATCATCATCTTCATCATCATCATCATCTTCATCATCATCATCATCATCATCATTGCATAGCTGCTGTTGGTGTCAGTATTCATTCCATGATGCCCCACATGTTCTCCAAGGTCCCTTTCAGTCCTAGAACCTATGATCTGCAATGGTATCCAAGCTCTTCCATTTCCTGAGGGTATGACCTTGGGTAAGCCAGTTCAATTTTTCTGAGATTCCATTTCCTCATTTGTCAAATGAAGATAATTCCACTAGTACTAACTATCTAGTGGAGTTGTTGGGAATATGAAATGAATTAAAATAGATGGAATACTTTGCAAAGCACTTCTTTTTTAACACTTTCAATTGTGGTGATCTCATTAGCTCCCTTGGGCTTAATCTTCAGCTTCAGGGGCATCCTCCACTCCTGACTTGTACTCACTACACAAATCCAGTCTGTTGTCAAGTATTTCCATTTCTATCTTTACATCTCTCATTATACGTCACCTTTTTCCCCACCCACTTAGATAGCTGGTACCCTAGTACAAGTCTTCATCACTCCTCAAAAGATTATTACAAAAACCTTCACATAAGTCTTCCACCTCAAGTGTCTCCCTGACACTATAATCAACTCAGATGCTGAAGTGATTTTCCTAAAGCACAAGGCTGATTATGTCAGCTCTTCCCCCTAAATGAACTCCATTGGAATTGGAGATCCTATTATCTATAGTATCAACTATAGAGCCCTTTGGCATTTAAAGCTCTTAGTCATTTGTATACTTTACTTGCTTCCATGAATTCTATGATTCTGCTTCATTGGTCTAGTAGCTATTTCTCACATGTAACACACAACCTCTTATTTATATGACTTTGACTAGCTGTTCTCCATGCCTGAAATATTCTTCATCCTTATCCTTGTGTCTCACTTTTCCTGGTTTCCTTTAAGATTTAACTAGAATCCCATTTTCTTCAAGAGACCTTTCCTAGTCCAATCCCTCCCCTCTTTCCCTTTGAAATCACATTTCATCTACTCCGTATATATCTTGTATGTATATAGTTAGTGACATTCTGCCTCCCTCATAAGAATGTAAACCTCTTTAGGACAAATTCTGTTTTCTTTTTCTTTGTATTTCCAATGCTTAGCATGATGCCTGAAGCAAAGTAAGTGTTTAATAAATGCTTGTTGACTTACTGACTCTGTAGATGACTCTTTGTTCTATATTTCTAGCACCAGGCTCTCTCCTGAGCTCCAATCTCACGTCACCAAATGCCAATTGGATGTTTCAAACTGGATGCTTTGCAAATATCTCCAGTTCAATAAATCCAAATGAAAATTCATACTCTTTCTCTCCCGGACCCATCCGTTTCTGTAAATTCTTTATTACTGTTGAGGGGCTACAACAAATGGAAGAGAAAAGGGTAAGTCATTTATGTTATCTATGTTGATTGTCTGGTGTCTCTCAGGTTGGACTGGACGCTGCTTTCACCTCTGCTATTGCTATCATGTCAGCTGTGAGAGCCCTATCATCCATTCATTCATTTACAATGTAAAAGGGGGGAGATTTCAATGGAGAAAGTGAAGGTGAAATTTTATGTATTGAGGAAGAGGTCACACTATGTGCCTATACATTTCAGTTCATGAAGAGAGTCAAAGAACAAGATAGGGAGCCCGACTGAAAGGAAGGTTGGTCACCTAGGGACCCCTATTTTTGATATTTACAGAATCACACCAGTAAAGATCTCAAAGAGAGGTTGGCTTAGCAGGAAAAAATAGTGACCTCTGAGGTGGTGGGAGAAAGTGATTCAGAAATAGGAGATGCTTGGCCAGTGGAGCAAGAAGAGAGTAGTGAGGAAGAAACTGATGATAAAGAGACTGAGTGGAAGCAGAATATGATGCATCAGCAAGCACAGAGAAGAAAGATGAGGAGAAGGAAGTTATAGGAGTGGAAGAGGAGGGACATTCTAGTGAAGGAACAATGGGAGTCTGATTATGATGACTATTCAGACAGTGAGGATAAAATGGAAGCCTCCCTCAAGATGGGCTTCATTTAAAAGAAGGGCTAGGTAACAGTCTAAGAATGTGAAACAGGAATTGGAGCAAGAAACAAAATGGTGGGCTGTCCATCGAGTTCATCATGTCAGAAGTCTTGTTTTCACCCCACATATCCCATCAGTCATGAAAGGAGTCTTGCGAATTCTACTTCCCCAGAATCACTTGCACTGTCCCCTTCTCTCTACTCATACATTTACCTCATCCCTTCTCATCCTTACTGTTGCAATAATCTCCTAATCGTTCACCCTGCCTCAAGCCTCTCCCCATATTAGGCCTTCCTCCTCGGAGCTTGCAGCTGTGATTTTACCAAAGCAGAGATATGATCATTTCACTCCCATCAACCTCAGTGGTTTCCTATTACTTCTAAGATAAAATACAAATGCTTCTGTTGGCATTTAAAGGTAAATGATAACTTGGCTCCAATCTTTCTTTCTTGGTTTGCCTTTCTATAGTCTGATACCTAACCAAATCAGCCTTCTGGCTTAAACGTGACATTCTATCTCCTGGCTCCATGCTTTTGAACTGGCTATCTCCCATGGCTAGAATGCATTTCCTTTTTACCTCTTCCTAATAATTTTTTTTTTCCAAAACCAATCCTATACATCAACTTCTATGTGAAGCCTTTCCTGATTCCTGTCTCAGTTACTAGTTCCTTCTACCTATTCTCCAAACAATTATTTTATACTTTTATATTAGTATATATGCATATTTTTATATATTCATATAACTCTATTACATGGAGAGCTCGTTGAGAGCATAAACTTTTTTTTGCTCTTGTTTGTAACCCTAGCAAATTGTACAGTGTTTGGCACACAGTAGGTGCTCAATAAATGCTTATCAACGAGTGATGGACATATCTCTCTGGTAGATAAATTCTCTTTGCCTTTCAATCTTTGGCTCCTAGCATGCAGTAGACCCTGAGTGAATGATTGTTGATTAATTGGTTGACAACTGTCAAATGCCGTAGAAATGGGAATTATTATTACTATCATCACTCCAAAAAAATCACTCCTACAAAATGAGGAATGAAGGCTGACTGTGATTGGGCACGTCTATAATCTCTGCTCCTGGGAAGGCCGAGGCTGGTGGATGGTTTGAGACAGGGTTCTGAGCTGTAGTAGGCTAAATAGAGGATCAAATTAGTGAGCCCCCAGGAACAGGAAGCACTGACTCTCGGCAGAAAAGAGTGGGTTAAAGCTCCCATGCTGATCGGCTGTGGGATCAGGCGAGAGTGTCTGCTGCATCTCCAGGCTGGCCAAAATGGGGAGATTCAGTCTCCAAGAAAAAATGACTAGTGAAGCAAATGAATTCTCCCTGCTATTTGTTGGTGTTATAGAAATGAACAAGCCCGGTAAAAATGAAAGATTTCCCCAAGGTAAATAAACAAAGGAGGGAAAAAAAGACCACATGGAATATAACCATGCAGTAATCATACAGGTTTGTAGTAAACTCTGTAGAGGTATTCAGAAAATTTCCTTATTATTTATTTGTCCTCCTGAACCTGAACAAAACTACTAATTAATCAACCCATGCTTAACATTAGTTTTTCATTCAGTACAGCAGCAATAGACGATGCTCCTGTTTTCTGGACACGCCGACAAACCACTTGGTGAAAGCCTAATATACTTGACTTCATTGATCTTTTCTTTTTAAAAATTTCAAATGGAATTTCAAGCAAATAAATTAGTAAATTTATCATTTTCTCTATAATAGTGTCATAAGGACAGTTTGATAAAATAGCTCATTATGGTCAATGAAGTGAAATATGAGTTTCATCAGTGTATTTTCATCAAATGGAGTTATAGAAATGAGTTTGCTATTATCAAGAACTGTGGAATGCAAAAATAAAATTAAGCATGCTATTATATGGGATAAATATTGGGAGTGCCCCAAGGGAGTTAGATCACGGTTTGTATCAATACAAAAGAAAATCTCAACAAATGAGCATTCAGAATTGAGAACTGGCAAGTGATTTTATAATGTGTGTATTTGAAATAAAATGTAACAGTAGTTTCAAAAGCTATATACATATAAATGAACTTTACATAAATTTAAACATCTATTTCCCTCCTTGAAATGCTTTTTCCTTGGTGCACATTCTGTTCATTGTATATTCTGTTTTTCAGCTCGAATCCTATTTTCTGCAAGAGCCCATTCCTGGGACATCCAGGGCTAGTGTCTTCTCTTCATTTACATCATATATGTCTTGTATACGTATATAATTGTTTGTCTATTGTCTCCTCCATTTGAATGTGAACTCCTTAATGGCAGGGACTGTGGGGTTTTGTTTTGTTTTGTTTTGTTTTTTTTTTTTGTATCCTCGGACCTTAGCACAGTGCCTGGCATATAGTAAGTGGTTGATTTGTTGGCTTCTACCTTTATGTCTCTGATCAATTTGCTGTCTTTTTTTTTTTTTTTTTTGCTAGTTCACTTTGCTACTCCTACGGCTTAAATGTTGGCAGTTCCCAAAGTTCAGTCCCTGGTTTTTTGCTCTTATTCTAATAAGAATGCTATTATTATTAGAATATTATAAATTCTATATATTAATATTATTATAAACTTTTTCTCCTTTAGTAATTTATTGCATCTCTTTCTATAATTTCAACACTTTCATCTCTGTGGATGACTCCCAAATCTATATATTTAGATGACTGTTTTCCCTTGAGCTACAGGTCTCTAAGTTTATGTGTTGGGGGTAGCTAAATGGTGCAGTGAATAGAATGTCGGGCCTGGAGTTGGAAAGACTCGTTTTCCTGAGTTCAATTCTCACCTCAGACACTTGCTAGTTGTGTGACCCTGGGTAAGTCACTTCACCCTATTTGCCTCAGTTTCCTCATCTGTAAAATGAACTGGAGCAGGACAAGGCAAACTGCTCCAGAGCCTTTGCCAAGAAAACCCCAAAAGGAATCATGGAGTCAGACATGACTAAAATGACTAAACAACACTTCTATGTGCTTGCTGGCTATCTCTACCTTGATGTCCTACTAGTTACTCCAATTCGTTATGTTTAATGCTTGGGTCATTGATGTTCCCTTTCTCTTCCTCCTTCCTGTAGCTCGGGCCACCCAATACCAAAAGAAACTACCACCAGCAGGGGTATTCTCCTCTCCTGCCTTCTAGTTATCCAGAACCCATCAGACTACTTAACTGCTCAGCTAGATTGGATGAGATTGGGAGGGGTTGCCAACTCTATTCCTTCTGGTGAGATGGTGAAGGACCAGGCCCTACTATTTGCCCTGCCTTCTTCTCCTGAAATCCTTTGGTCCTTACCATTTGCCCAGCTCTATACTCACCAGGGTCCCACCACTGTCATCTGCCCTGTTGATTTAAAGGAAGACATCCAGGCTTTGCCATTGGTGGTTTTCCTATATCCTTTGGACTTCCAGGTCTTTCCACCCACTCTGCAGCTATATTTTCTTTTATTTATTGTCTCCTATAATGAGAGTTTGAATTCACTGAGAACAGGGACTGTGGATTTTTCTGCTTGCTTTTCTAGCACTTGGTGCTATGCTTGGCACATCCTAAGCATTTAATTCTTTTTCATTCATTCTTTACCTTCTCCCAAATCTGCACTTCCACTTGATTTCCTTATTTCTCTTAATAGCACCACTATCCTCCTGGTTACCTAGGCTGGAAATCTTGGAGTCATCTTTGACTCTTCTGTCTCTTTTGCTGCCTGCACCCAGTGGGTCACCAAGTCTTGCCATGCCTATGCCCACAGCACCTTTGGCTTCTGGCCCTTCCTTTGGTGCCCCCAGATCCTCCTCTCCATTCTGACCTATAGAGGAAAGGTCATAAATAGCAAGATATCTAGGTTATCTAAGTACTTGAGCCTACACCTACATAGCTCTGGTAAAAAGACATGAGTCTGTTGCTTATTAATACACCAAGTACAATGTCTCCTTTAGATACTGCACTTTTTTTTTTTTTTTTTTTTGCTTTTTGGTGAGGATATCAAAGTTAAGTGACTTGCCCAGGTTCACACAGCTAGTAAGTGTCTAAGGCTGGATTTGAACTCAGGTCCTCCAAGGTTGGAGCTCTATCCACTGCACTACCTAGCTGCCGCTGCCCCTTTTATTCAGTAAACCACATCTCACTCTCCTGAATACAGGTTTGCTTCTCCTTCCGCCCAATAATTTCATGCAAGCATCGGCACTGGATGCTTACCCTAATTATAATATTATTTGAATTCATTAGCATAGTCCTATGTATGGCCCATCTAAACTCTAACAGGGCTGGGGCTCTTTTGTTGCCCCTGTAACATTCCTAGTATCACTGCCTCAGTTCATTCTCGGGTTATCTTTGCCTGTCCTTTGCTGATCCTCCAGCCCTGTGATCTTTCTGGCCATCTCCTCCTATGGTGTCCTCCCTGTAGGCATCTGGAAGAGTTTATGCTTCGGTTCCAAGAATGAAAGGCCCCTTTTCCTCCTTGCCATCCATTTGGTTTACAAGTATTTATGAAACCCTTACTGTGCACAAGACACTGGGAGATGCTATGCAAAAAACCACAACATGGTCTAGTTCCTCAAGGAGCTAAGAGTCGTCTTGTCCAGTGTTACACAGGTAAGTGTTTGAGGCAGGCTTTCAACTCTGGTGTCTTGACTCCAAGACCAACACCCTATCTACTACACTATGGTGATGTTTCTGTGACCCACAGTGAGGAATACAAAGAGGGAAAGAGGGTTAACAACTAGGGGACTTAGGAAGTGCTTCATGTAGGAGTTGTGTTTTGAAGGAAGCTGAGGATTTATAGGCAGCTAGGTGGTGCAGTGGATAGAGCACTGGCCTCATCTTTCTGACTTCAGATCTGGCCTCAGACACTATCTGTGTGACCCTGGACAAGTCACTTCACCCTCTTTGCCTCAGTTTCCTCATCTGTAAAATGAGCTGGAGCAGGATACGGTAAACCATCCCAGTATCTTTGCCAAGAAAGCCCCAAATGGAGTCATGAAGAGTGAGATATGAATGAAGAACAAGGATTTTAAGAGATGTAGAAGAGGGAGTGTATACAAGACAGGGGACAAGCTGTGCAAAGATATAGATGTGGGAGGAACAATGCCAGTTATAGGCAGTGGGACTAGATGGTCTCTAAGGTGCCTTTCCACTGGAAGTCTGTGAGCCTTTCATTTCCACATAACTTCAGCCCAGTAAAACTGAGGGCAATTTCTTTCAATTTTTGTCTTTGTATTCCCAGCACCTAGTCTTGTACCTACTAGGTGCATAATAAGTGCTTATTAAATTGAACCAATTGGAATCGAATGATTGCATTCAGTTAAAGTGAATAAACACATATTAAGCACTCGCTAGGTACATGGTACCATATTAGGTGCTAGGGTGGGTACATAAAAATAGCAATGACGTCAATGATAGTGATGATAGCAACGATGATGACTGATTCATATAGTTCTCTCCCATTTGTTTGGAACATAGAATTCATGAAATGGAATCCTGTGAAATGTAGAAAGGGAAGCTGGAGTTGGTCTACAAAGGACTTTAAGGAGCAAGCTGACGAGTTTTTCTCTTTCCTCTTGCGAGAACAGGTGACCAACAATGCCTTTTAAGAGTAAATCATCAGTATCATTGCAAATACCATTGAGATACCATTCCCTTTATAGGGCAGGAATGTGAATGAGTTTCTGCACCCCCAGTTCTTCACTAGCCTGACATTCATGGCCCTCCTAGATCTGGTCCTAGCCCATATTTCTAGCTTTATTTTCTACTATCCTTATTTGTGTACCTTTAACCCTTTGGTTATTATGTCTCTGTGTCTGCAGGACCTATGTCCAGAGTGTAGTAGATATACTGTTGGTCCTGGAGACAAGAGACCTGATTTAATTCTTGTTTCAAACACTTATTGGCTGTGTAGCACTGGGCAAGCCACCTAAACTTTCTCTGCCTCATTGTCCTCAGCTGTAAAATTAGGATCATAATAGCACTTACCTCATATTTGTAGTGAAGAACAAATGAGATACTATATATAAAGTGCTTTGCAATCATAAATATGTAACAGAATATATAATAAATATATAAAATGCAATATAATATAAATATATAACAGAATAAATATTTATATTATAAATATTTACACATATTTTATATTCCACATAAAATGTACACAATATAATATGATACAACAGAATATATGTTTTATATGTAACATATTTATTTCATATTATATAAAATATGTAACATATATGCTGTATGATATTTATAGATAAATTTAATATATAATGTTATAAATATTCTTATCTTTCATTGTACTGTAGTAATTTGTGTATATATCTTGTATAGCTTGAAATCAAGAAATGCTTGAATTAAAATTCTGTCCCTTATACACACTAGTTTTGTGACCTTCAGTATGTCACTTAAATTTTCTGAGTCTGTTTTCTAATTTGTAAAATAATTATCAAAATACCTATCTTGTAGCATTTTTTAGTGAGATTCAAAGTAGAAAATGTGTGCAAAAATTCTAAACTGTGAAACTATATTAATACCTGATGGTGTCATCATGGTGATACTCATCATAATTATCATCATTGTTATTTATATGCCCCCCACTCCCAGCACCTGATGCAGTACCATGTAACTAGTGGGTGCTCAGTATATGCTTGTTTGCTTTAATTGAATAAAAGAATTCAATTCAAATCAGTTCAATTTAATAAGCATTTATTATGCACCTACTAGGTGCAGGACTAAGTGTTAGGAATGCAAAGACAAAAATTGAAAGAAACTCCCCTCGATTTTGCTGGGCTACAGTTATATGGAAATGAAAGGTTCAAATATTTCTGGTGGAGAGGAACCTTGGAGACCATCTAGTCCCAATCCCTTATTTTATAGATGAAGAAACTGTGGCCTAGAGAGATGAATTGATTTACCTAAGTTTATATAGGTCCTAAATGGTCCAATCAAGATTAAAACCCATACCTTTTGACTCCAACTCTGGTCAATTCAGTACCATTAATTGTTTAAATTTAACAGGGGGATTGCCATTTAAAACAATTCATCCTGCATCCCTTTTGTAAAGAGATTGACTTTTGTATATAAATTCAGCACCAAATATCTTCCCTAGTTCACAGCAAATACATAGTTGTTAAATTTATTTCAATTCAGATTTTCCTATACAAAGTTTACCTAACTTGAGGCACATCTGTATTGGCATTACCAGATAACCAATTAATCAATCAATCTCCAGGGATCTAGACGTTGAACGATACATGAGTCATTTGGGTGATTAATACACAATATTAGCATATGAGATGATTTCTGTTTCTGGAATCCTACACATTCTACTGCTATCAGCATCAGTTACATTATAATAGTCTAAAAAAAGCTTATTCAGTCATGTGGAAAAGAGAAAGCTGAAAGAAGCCATGAGGAAAAAAAAGTACAGCTGTTCTCTATTCTCTTTTGCCTACTTCTGGATACTTTAATCTACCCACCACAGTTTAAGTGCCCAGCAGATAATTTCCTCTAACATATTGTATTGCATATGATGCATACTTAATTAATGTTTGTTGAAATGAATATATATCTTGATAAATCAGTTGTAGATGATGGCAAATGGAAGGCCAGATTTCTTTGGTTGATGTCAGTTGACAGTTTTATATCTTGCTCTTTCTTGAATTTGCTCTTTAATATCACCAATTTCCCTCCTTGGTTTGTTATATTCCCCTAGCCAAGCAAGGGAATGGGAAAGATCTCTCCAGTCATGGTGGTCACCCACAGCTCATCTATTAGTCAATAAAATTTTATTCTGACATTGTTGAATATTGGGGTGCCTGATTTGACAGATTCACAAGTAATAAGGTACAGTTAGGTTTTCATTATCAGAAGAAATGGCACATAATCATTGCATGCTTTATTTTTATTGTTTTTTTATTGTTGCTTTCACATTCATTTCAGAATATATTCTCCCTCTCCCCTACTTAGTGGGCATTGTAACAAAAACTTAAAAGAAATAGAAAAAGTTGTTCAGCAAAATCTACCCACATACCAACAATTTGATAGTATATGCAATATTCTCACCAATAGTTTCCCCAACACTGCAAATAAGAGAGGAAGATAAGTTTTCTCAACTCTTTTTCAGAAGGACATAACTTTCACAGCTTTGATTAAGTGGAGAATTTTATTTTATTTTTTTTATTTTTATTATTATTGTTAAAAATCTTTTATTTATTTATTTTTTGCTAGACAATGGGGTTAAGTGACTTGCCCAGGGTTACATAGCTAGTAAGCGTTATGTGTCTGAGGCCGGGTTTGAACTCAGGTCCTCCTGAATCCAGGGTTGGTGCTCTAGCCACTGCACCACCTAGCTGCCCCATAAGTGGACAATTTTAAAGAAATTTAACAAAAGAAATAATTTTCCACTGTAAGAATTGGAGATGGCCTGCTTTTGGAACATTGGAAAAGAGGCTAGATTTGTAGTCCAAGGGCTCTAGTTGGATAGCTGGTTCTGCCACTTATTACCAGCAAGACCCGGGAGAAGAAATTTGACTTCTGTAAACATCGATTTCCTCATCTGTAAAATAAAGATAGCATGACCTCCAAGCTCTAAATCTATGATCTTGATACTTTTATAGGGATTGACATGATCAAATGAAATAATATAAATAAAGCATTTTATAAACCTTAAATGTCAACTGATTATTATTAGTAGTAATTTGTGGTAGCAGTAGCAGCAGCAGAAATAGTAGAGTTGTTAGTAGTAGCAGCAGCAATAATAAGGGGGGTAGTAGTAGTAGTAGCAGCAGCATCATAGCAATAGTAGAGTGGTAGTAGCAGTGGTGGCAACAGCAATAGTGGTGGTGGTAGTGGTAGTAGCAGTGTTGAGATGTAGATGCTAGGGGTGCTGAGACCCCAAAATCACAACACATAGGTCCTGCCTGGATGAATCTGACTTACGTCTTCTTTCAGCCAAAGACAAGGTTTTATTAGACATGAACCATATAGGCCAGACTCTTAAGGAATCTGAACATTAGTGATGCCCGTAAGGATGAGCAGGCATGAGGAAATCTCAGCGTTTCAATGAGGGCCAGGATGGATCTTATTTACAGCCAAGTAATTTGGGGTGACCAGAGGAGGGTCTGGGAGGAGGACCCCGAAGCTGGGGTGACTGGGGGAGGAGTTCAGGGAGAATCCCCATGGGAATGTCTGGGAGGTTGAATGGGGTCATTGGGGAACAGACAATGGAGGGCTAGGCTCCATCAGAGTATCAAAGAACTGGGAAGATATAGGGCCCAGGGATAAGGAAGAGGTTGAATGGGGTCTAGATAAGATCAAAGATGGGAAATATACTAAGTTTCATTAGAGTATCAAAGGGAGATTGGTCCTAGGCTTTAAGGTCAGTTGATAGGAATAAAAAATAAGGAAAAGCCAGTTAAATGGATTATAGCCTCAGGCAATCACTTGAGACTTCTTTGATAGTTCAAAGAAAGTTTAAGGGTTTTCTGGGGCTGTAGATAAATGGGACCCAAATTCTTTCTGGGGTGAGGGACAAAGGTCTCGGCTTGGGCCCATACCCCATCAGCAGTAGCAGCAGCAATATTAGTAATATCCCTTTCTTTCTTGTGTAGAAACTGATCAATAATAGTAACCATCTCTGATAGATGAGAGGCAGCATGGTGCAATGAAAAGAACATTGAATTTAGAGTCATTTGTACCCAAATTTTGCTATTTCTCTGATTTCAGGCCAGTTGCTTAACCTTTCTGGGCTTCAGGTTCCTCATCTATAAATTAAGAGAGATGGACTAGTTGACCTAAAAGGTCTCTTTTAGCCCCAAATCTATGACCATTTTAACATTAGGTCATCTCTGATTCATAGGGTCTTCTTAACTATTTTAATTCAGGGATTCTTTCTTTGCTTTTAAAAACTCCTTCCTTCACCCTCCTCTCCCTAGTCTTCTCTTTCCTTTTCCTCATATTTCCAGGTGGCTGAAGTTGCCAAATGTTTCACTTCCAAATAAATGAGATGTTAATATAAAAATGACAATCTTCCATACTGTGTCTTTGGGTTGGTAAGATGATCTACATTATAAAACTGTTGCACTGTTATTACTTGATTTTCTGATTCAGTTGTAAGGAAGACAAGGTCAAAGGGTACAGTTTTTACTTGAAACCTTTTTATTAGAGGATATTTTCAAATAAAATCAATCCAAACTACAGAAATTTTAGTGGGATCCCAGAAGCCATCTAGTCTCCTGTCTCTTACTTGGTACAAGAATTCCCTTTTCTTTTTCTTCTAGTCTTTTTTTAAAATTTTTATTTATTTATTTTTAGTTTTCAACATTCACTTTTATAAGATTTTGAGTTCCAAATTTTTTTCTCCCTCCTTCTACCCTTCCCAAGACTGCATGCCATCTGATATAGGCTGTACATGTGCAATCATATTAAACATTTCCATGTTAGTCATGTTGTGAAAGAAGAATCAGAAAAAAAAAGGAAAAACCATGAGAAGGAAAAAATAAAGAGAAAATAGTGAGCTTAATCTGCATTCAGATTCCATAGTTCCTTCTCTGGATGTGGATGGCATAGTCTATCTTGAGTCTTTTGGAATTTTCTTAGATCATCGTATTACTGAGAAGAGCTAAGTCTATCAGAGTTGGTCATTGCATAGTGTTACTGTTACTGTATACAATGTTCTCCTGGTTCTGCTCACTTCATTCAGCATCAGTGCATGTAAGTCTTTCCAGGTTTTTCTGAAACTTGCCTGCTCATCATTTATTATAGAACAATAATATTCCTTTATAAGAATTCCCTTTTCAACATTTAATATGTATCTGAATCAGTTTGGCAAAAACATATGTGTAGGCCAACATCTTACACCACATACTACAATAAAATTCAAATGGACACTTGACCTTATATAAAAGATCACATCATTAATCTAGAACCAAAATGGATGAAGATAACTTGTTGGCAGCTAAGCGGCATAGTGGATAGAATATTAGAGTCAAGAAGATTTGAATTCATTCCTGCCCCCAAAATTTACTAGCTGTAATGGATTTGGACAAGTCATTTAACCTTTCTCAGCCTCAGTTTCCTCATTTGTAAAGAGGCACAGTAATAGCACTTACCTTGAAGAGCTGTTCTAAAATGTTTTGCAAATCTTGGGGTTTTCTTGACAAAGATTCTGTAGTGATTTGCCATCTCCTTCTCCAGCTCATTTTATGTATGAAGAACTGAGGTAAGCAGGGTTAAGTGACTTGCCCAGGGTCACACAACTAGTTAATGTCTGAGGCCAGATTTGAACAGGAAACTGAGTCTTACTGATTCTGAGGCCAATGTTCTATCCACTGTACCATCTAGCTGCTCAGTTTCCCAGTGGTTTTTTTTTTTTTTGTCAAATAGGGAGGTCTTAACCTAGTTATTGGTTTCCTTTGGTTTATTGAACACAATACTACTAAGTTTGATTACTTCTGGATTTTATTCACATATTCTATTTCATTGATCAACTATCCCATTTATTAACCAGCAACATAGTTTTGATTATCATTACTTTATAGTATATTTTGAAATCTGATAATGTTAAGATTCACTTTTTTCCTCCCAGCTTTCCTTGAGATTCATGACATTTCCTTTCTCAAGATGGATTTTGTTACCATTTTATCTAGTTATAAAACTGAATCTTTGGTAGTTTGGGATAACATTAAATCTTTAAATTAACCTAAATAGTATTTTTGCTTTTATTGTAAAGGAATGATCTAACTCCAATGAAACAATTTGTCTCCAATTATTTGCTTTCCTTTATATAGTTAGTGATTTGCATTTGTAGTCATGTAACTCCAAAGTGTGTCTTGGTAGTTTGATTCCCAGATATTTTATCCATTTGGTCAATAGTTTGAGGGGAATTTCCTTTTCCTATCTCTTCCTGTTGGGCTTTGATCTTGAATTTCTTACTAGCACTTTCTATGATCTTCTTCATTGAAATTATTTTCCTGTTACTTACAAAGTGCAATAAACAAGTTTGCTTCTATTGTGAAGGATTATTTTGGTGCCCCAGATATAGGCTCAATGCCATGCATTGGATATCAAAGATATTTTATTGCTAGATCACTGTGGCGTTCTCCTTGAGGAAGTGATAGCAAGCCCAAGATTTGGAACTGTTTCTCTCAATTGCCTAGATATGACATTAACCCATAGAAACTTAAAGACAGTGTTCCTAATGATAGTCACCATTTATGTAGTATTTCATGGTTTGCAAAGCACTTTACAGGTAACCACTCATTTGCTCCTCACAACAATCCTGGGAGGAAGGCACAATTAACACCCCCATTTTACAGATAAGGAAATTGAGCCAGAAAGAAGTAAAATGATTTACCCAGGTTCACAAGGTGATGCCTGTCTTAAGGTTGGATTTGAGTTCAAGTCTTCCTCACTCAAGGTCCAGTGCTCTCTCCACTTCTAGTTGCCTTAGGAGATGGCACCATTTCAAATTCTCATACTCCCCCCATCTCCCCCAAAAGTAGACTAAAAAGCTCTCAACATGTAGAAGCCTAGCAGAGGAAACTAAAAAAAAAATATGCAAACAGGATAATGTGCATGCCATTTGTTATCATTCTGCCTGCTACTGGATTTGTCTTGGATATGCTTTCAATGAATCTATAGAAGATGAGCTTTACCTCCTTATTCTATTTCAAAAAGCAATTGTTTAATCCACACGTGCCATAGTGTTAGCTGAACACTAAACACAAAGGGTTAATTGTAGGACATGAACTTTTCCCAGCACTATTTCTATCCTTACTCCACTAAATGAAAGATGAGAAGAATGAGCTAGATAATAATAAATGAAATTTCTATGGAAATCTCCTTGCTGAGGTAATAATATAGTAATTGACATGTAGATTGTGCTTTAAAGTTTGCAAAGCAACTCACATCTGTTACCTAATTTGATCTTCCATGGTGTAGATATTTAATTATTGGCATTTTCCAGAGGAGGAAACTGAGACTCAGGCTTGTGGTGTGACTTATCTATGGTCATATGCCTTGTAAGTATCAAAGTTGGGATTTGAATTCAGATCTTCCTAACTCCAACTCTAGTGCTCTTCATCAACTGTACCACATTGCCTGTCAATAGGAAATCTTAATATTTTTAGGATTGTCTGGCCTGAAGGTGTTTCCTAGTACTTTTAACCTAGGTTTCAGGTTATTATTTGGTACATGGTGGGGATAAATTTCATGAGACAATTGGTGCATCATGTAGATACTCCAAACATTTTGTCACATGATAGATGTGATTTTAAATGTAGCCAATGATAGCATTTTATAAAAAGTCAAATGTTTAGAAAAATCTTAGAAAAAATTCTAGGCATTATGTTTGTAGACATGTTGGCTCCAATAATTTTGGAGAATTTGTAGACTTAAAATACCATATTGGAAATCCATGATATGACCAGGGCTACTCCTCATCTTCCCTTCTTCGATCCACAATTCTTGAGATAGAAGAGAAGGAACAAGATGACAAGGATTTCCCTCTGACACACTCTGTATATGTTGTAGAAATAAGAATATTTGGAATGTTATGAATGAGCAGGAGGGCATGCTTAGGAAGCTCAAAAGTTTTTCGGCACCTAGTACAGTGCCTTGCATGAAGCTTAAAAATGCTTGTTGAATCTTCAGAATGAGATAAATTCCTGTAAGAAAACTGATTGGATCTTTGTTTCTGTGGTACATTTTTCAGAAAGGCATTTGTATTGTCTTGGACATTTGATATCTGTGCATTCTCCCTTTTACCTATATGAGAAGGCCAATGGCTAAAAAGGAAATTAATATCAGGGATCTTTTTAGGAACACAAGTTTGAGGTCAACATCTGGGCATGGTACCTCTTCCATCCCATACCATCTGTATTTATACCAACAGCTAGAACTACATCAATAATATAGTAGACTGACATTGAAATAGATGACCATTGGTTCTCAAGAAAAAGTTAAATGATTTTTGATATTCCTCTGCTTTAATGGTTAGGGAAATACATCCTACTTTTTAGGGAGACTTCTATCCAAAGTGATTTGAAAAATGATGTTCAACTTCAGTGATTGAATTTACATTTACACAGCTCTTTAAGGTTTGCAAAGCACCTTACAAATATTATCTCTCTTGATCCTGCAAAAACCTGTGAGGAGGGGCAGCTCGGTGGCACAGTGGATAGAGCACCAGCTCTGAAGTCAGGAGGACTTGAGTTCAAATCCGGCCTCAGACCAAACACTTGACAGTTACTAGTTGTGTGACCCTGGGCAAGTCACTTAAACCCAATTGCCTAAAAAAAAAAAATAACAAAACCTTGTGAGGAGGTTTTCCTCCTGTGAGGAAAGTGCTATTATTATTCCCATTTTACAAATGAAGAAACTGAGACTGAAGTCACTTGCTTAGGATCACATGGCTAGTAAGTGTTTGAGGCAGGATTTGAACTTGTCTTCTGACTCTCAAGTTCCAAATTCTATCTACTGTGTCACCTTTCTGCTCCTGGTTTAGAAGAATCAGTTTATTTAGAACTCATTCTCCCATGTACTGAATTTATATTTTTATTTCAATCATAATTTTCATCAACATAAATATTATTTATGTGTCTGTTACACCTATAGCTTTCAAGCACCGTGACTAGAGTTACAGTTATTAGCATGTCTCTTTTCCGATTGTTTTATGTTAAATGATGGTATCAAAGAGTTAAGCAATGTTCTCCCTGAAACTAACACTTTTCAAAGTTTTGTCTTCACATTTTGGATCTTTACTTGACAAGATCATTGTAAAAATCACTTATTATTATATTTGAATAATGTGGTATTCATTGTTACAACTGCTGTTTTCATTTTTATACTCTTTTTGTGCTTAGTAATTTTCTAATTTTACTCTCAGATACTTTTAGAATTAGTTCTAAATGACTAATAGCAATATTCAATACTGAAGAAAAATGAAACCCAAATCCAGTTTGGTATTTTCTTTTTCTTTCTTTCTTTCTTTTTTTTTTGACTAGGCAATGGGATTAAGTGACTTGCCCAGGGTCACACAGCTAGTAAGTGTTAGGTGGCTGAGGCCAGATTTGAACTCAGGTCCTCCTGAATCCAGGGCTGGTACTCCAGTTTGGTATTTTCAAAGAAATAATTTGGGGGAAGTTCATGACATTGCTTAAATCCTACAGGCTTGAAATTGCAAAGTAGAGAAGATGCCTGAGATAAAAATATCATAACTTTTTCATACTACAATATGGTAATAGAGAAACAGTGTGGGATTGTGGGTGGTGAACTGAGTCAAGGACATATAACTTCAAATCCTGCCTCTGGTGATGCTGGTCATGTGACCCTGGGCAAGTAATTTATAGTCAATATCCTTACCAAGAGTTCTCTGTATTGATATCCTGGTCAAAAAAGGAAGGAGGAGGAGAAAGAAACACAGAAAGATACAGAGACACAGAGAAAGGAAGACTGAGATAAGACAAAGGAAAGACAGAGCTAGAAACAGAGAGAGATGTTAATGAGAATTCAGCAAAACTACATTTGTGGCTTAATTGCTGTTTACAAAGCACAGAAAGGATGTGGAAATCTGGTAGTGACATAATTAATTTGGTTAATCTGTATAGACAAACTGTAATTCAAGCTTAAAAAATGTACTTTGAGCTATATAGATAAAGAGGAAGTTTCAATTAAAAAGAACCTAATATACTTGGAGACAGAGAAAGATGTATTTGGAAGGGAACTGAATTTGAAAACAGAGGATTTGGAGATTTGACACCTGTGTATGTATCCTTTTATCTGTAGGAGAAGGCCAATGGCTAAAAAGCAAACTGATGTTAGGGACTTTTTTGGGAACACAAGTTTGAGTTCAACATCTGGGCTTGGCACCTGATCCATCTCATACCATCTGTTTTTACATCTGCATTACAGCTACATCTCTGGTACTGTAGACTTACACTGAAATGAATGACCATTGCTTCTCAAGAAAAAGTTACTGAATTTGAGGCCTGGTTCTGTCATTTACTAGTTGTATCACCTAAAACAAACCTTTCTAAGCCTTTTGGGCTCTAGTTTTCCTTTTCTGGAAAAAAATAAGGATCACCGTGTCTTTATTATCTGCCTAAGAGGAGTGTAGTGAGGCAAGTACTTTGTAAAGTACTATCAAATTTGCTTATGCTTATTTGATACTTAGCAGATTTGTAGATGCCACACAGCTGGGAGAGATCTCTAACCCAGTGGATGATGGATGTGGGCTCTAAATAGATCTTTATAGCTTAGAACACTGAGTTGAATTAAGACGAAATTTAATAAGGACTAATATTAAATCTTATACTTGATTTCAAAAACTCAACTCCATAAGTCCAAGATAGGGGAGCCATGGATAGAAAACAACTCTTATGAAAAAGATATTGGGGTTTTAGTGGGTGGCAAACTCAATCTCAATAGAAGCAGCTGGAATTACAGTGGATGGAGTGCTAGCCTGGTTTCAGGAAGATCTGAGTTAGGATTTGACCTCAGACACTTACTATTTGACCCTGGTTAAGTCATTTAACCTCTGTTTGCCTCAGTTTCCTCAAATATAAAATGGGGATAATAATAACATTTACTTCACAGGGTTGTTGTGAGGATCAAATGAAATAGCATAGGGCCATACTATACAAATACTTATTCCTTTCCCCATCCCTTGTCTTTAATAAGAGGCAACAGTTAGATATAGAAGCTAAGAGTTGATATAACCTTTGATTTCCTTGAAAGAAACATAACTTCTAAGAATAAGAAAATGTACTTTCTTGGATTGGAACATAACTAAAGTATTGTGTTTCATTCTGGGTGCCCATTTTAGGAAGGTTATTGATAATCTGGAGAGCATTCAGTGGAGGAAAACTAGCATGGTGAAAAGATATAAAGTTCATACCATCTGTGTATAAAGGTAGGGTTTCACCCCCACTCCAATTAATGGAATCACAAAGTCCCAGACACCTCAAATGAATCAATCAAAAGTCTAAATAAATTTTAATCAATTTGAGAAGGTTATAAGGGTTTTGGTGATTGGATGAAAGGCAATTGTTGCCATAAACAAAAGAGCTTTAAATGGTTAAGAACAAATCACATCTCTTGGGCTTTGTATAAAAATAAAAAGCCAGTTTGAAAATGGTTAGTTGAGTAGTAGACCAGTCTAATGGTGGAAGAGTTCCAGTTTGGAAGATTCCAGTTCAAGAGTTGAAGCTAAGTTGATGAGAGGGAATTGCTTTTGGTGGGAGGAGATGAAAATGTCCTACTGTCTTTTCTCCTTCCTCTCCCATTGGCCATGTCGTCAGAGAGGCCTGACCAGCAGCAGGCAGGATATCCAACTGTGATCAAAGAGGAATGACCAATGAAAGATAGCACATCTAGCTGGGAGCAATAGTCACATGAAGAAAGGTAGCTCCAGGGAATGTGAACCCTAGGGGGTGAAGAGGAGACCTGGCTATGGATTTTTTTTGGGGGGGGGCCAGGCAATGGAGTTAAGCGACTTGGCCAGGGTCACACAGCTAGTAAGTGTCAAGTGGCTGGGGTCGGATTTGAACTCAGGTCCTTCTGAGTCCGGGGCTGGTGCTCTATTCACTGTGCCATCTAGCTGCCCCTGGTTATGGATTTTACAAGGGGATTCACCTGTGGAAGCCAATTTCATGAGGACTTTACAAAGGGAAATAAAGACTTCTAATAACTAAGAGTTGCGAGTCCCTCACATTGCCACATTTGTTCTCTACAAGTGTACATTACTAAATTTGTATGATAAGCTTGCTCCTACTCTCCTTAGGCACTCTGTGAACATATTTCCAGTTTTGGAGGAAATATTTTATACCAACTGGTTTGAACTATACTTTCTTAGTAAATAATTTTTGCTAAGAAGCTAATTGATTCTTGCTTATTATTTGTGGAAACACATGGGTGGGGGGAGCTTATAAGCAACTCTATTAGGAACTCAGCCCCTCATAGTTACCCCTAAGATTTTGAGAGTAGTAATTGCCTTCTGAGGACTTAGATCACCCATGAAAGTATTAGGTTAAGAAGGTTAACTTTCTCAAATTGATTAAAATTTATTTATACTTTTGCTTGATTCATTTGAGGTGTCTGGAACTTTTGTGATTCCATTATTTGGGGTGGGGGTGAAACCCTACCTTTATACACGTATGGCATGAACTTTATGTCTTTGCACCATGCCAGTTTTTCTCCACCGAGATTATCAATATCCTTCCTAAAATGGGCACCCAGAATGGAACCCAATACTTCAGTTATGTTCCTCGAGTTCCCCCAGAGGAGATCTTACATGAGAGTGAGTCTTCAAGGAATTGGGAATGTTTGTCCTGAAGAAGAGAAGATCTAGGGAGCACATCATAGGTTCTTTAAGTCATCCTAAAGAGGAATTAGATGTGTTCTGGTTGGCCCTAGAGGGCAGATCCAGGAGTAGCAAAGAGATCATCTTAGGTTTGATATAAGAAAAAAATTTCTAAACTATTATTTATCTAACAGTGAAATGGGCTGGTAAGGAGTGAGTTCCACCCTACTTGAGGTCTTTGCTTAAGCAAAGGCTAGACACTCTATGACATGCTGTGGAGAAAATTCTTATTTGGATATGGGTTGGATTAGATGGTCACTGAGGTCTGTTCTTTCCAATGCTGATATTCTGTGATATAATATAAATACGAACTACAATTTTTTTGTTTCAGTATGGCTGATATTCATATGATTATACCTATTATATTCTTTTCAAGTGAAGAATCTGAGATCAAAATTTGACAAAGATCACTTGGTGCAGGTGTTACCATGTGAGCAATACGAAGTCCTCATCACTGCTATTGTCTTGGCTGCTTAACAATTCTGCCTTCTCTATAGATCACCGTCTGGGAATTTTGTGAAAAATGGAGTTTGATTGCATTGTTCTACACATGTTTTGTTACTTGGAAATTTCTTAGTGTTTCATATATATATATATATATATATTTTTTTTTTGCTGCTGAATTGAAAAATGTAAATGGTTCTTTATGACCCTTTATTATTGAGTGACCCGTGAATTTTGGTATAAGACTGTCATGAAGTGTGGTTTGGTGGGAGATGGGCTGGGAGCTGGAGGGTAGTGAGAAATCACTGATTGGCTTCTTCTTACATTTTATGTGAAGTTATAACTTGTGTGCTGTGTGGCAGAGCAGGATAGAGCATGTTCATACGTATTGAGTCATGCAGTGAAACTCTCAATGTATAGCAGATTGTTGTGTCATTTGGTAAACATGATCATTGTTTCAAATGTGTATGTTCTCCAGCATTTTGTGTTTTGTAGATGTTTTTCCACCTTACCTAAATTCTTAGCTTGCTTGATCAACATGTCAATCATTTGAAAATTTTTGTTATGTTTGCAGTGAGCTAACTTTTAAATTTGAGCAATGAGACTTTACTTGTTATAAAAGCACCTATGAACTCTGTTTCAGTTTTAATATAGTTGATGAGGACAAGATGCTGGCCCATCTTTTGGTGTTAAATCTCTCGTGTTTGACTATTGACTGGTTATATACATGGATCTCATCACATACTGTTTGAGGTTCTGATATTTTGGGAAGAATAAGTAATCCCATATGCAGATTGCAACTTTTGCTTGATGAGAAGGATTACCTCCAAATTTAGACTTAATGTGCAAAATCCAAATCTACCTGCCTGCTTTACATAAGAACTGCTTATACACAAACCACCAGAAACTTGGGTTTTGAATGAATATGATTAAACTTCACGATTCAACGTGATGATCAACATGCCGAGATAGGAGCCCAACAAAGTGGTGACGTCCCATTTGAAGCTATCTTGCTATCTTCAGAGCCTTATTTTATTATCTCAAGGAAGCCTAAGTGCATTTGTTCATGATCTTAACTTGTCCCCAACTCAAGTTGAAGTTTTAGCTTCTAGGCAGGATGGAATGTGCTATAGGAGGGCACTAGAAATTTTTTGAAATAAGAAATTCTTTTGAGAATAATTATGAAAATTATTATTGGAGTATCTATAGGGACTTGAGAAGGGCACTGCTATTTTATTTATGAATGGGACATCAGAGATGTAAAAAAAAATCACCATTGAAAACATTGGCTTCGCAGGAGAAATGTGATTACAGAAAACAAAAGTGTCTTAAGTCAGTGACTAATTATTTCTGAAAATCATTTCTTGCTAATGTTTTGTATCAACTATAGTTTAATGAGGGAAAAAATTGTTAAGGCAAAGGTTCAAACTGGTGTAGGTTTTCATTATTTCAAATAATAAAATTTCCAAATGTAGTGAATCTAAAGTTAAAGAGGGGTATTTGTGGATCCTCAAAGATGGGAAGTAATGAGACATGAATATTTGGACAGCTGAATTAAGTTGAAGTTGCTGCATGAAACTCATTTTACAAAGTGGTCACTAGCAAAAAATTACCAAAAAATTGTCAGTGATCTTCTTAAAGCCTGTAAAATTATAAGATGTAACATGTCACACAAAATTTATTTCTTGGATTTCCTTTTGAACTTCTTTCCGCAAAGTTTACTTGCTAGTAGAGATAAATATAAGAAACCCTTCTGTTATGATAGCTGTCCAATAGAAACAATACCAAGGTGAATGGAATCTAAGCAGTCTGGTTGGCTTTTTATTGTTGGACCCCGAAAAGGAACGTTTCATAGGTAAAGTATAATTAGAAGCCATAACATCACAGAATTGTCAATGTTGACTTGGAAGGGTCCTCAGAGACTATTTAGTCCAACTCCTGCATTTAATAAATCAATAAACTGAGTCCCCAAAAGCTTAAGTGATTTGTCCAAGTTCATCTATCTCTGAGTGAGAGGCAAGATTTGAACTGTGGTTCTTTGACACTAGAGGCAGGGCCCTTTCTACTGTACCATGGGCTCAGAGATCATTAATAGCTCTATTTTTGTTGAGTTAAATGAGTACAATATTGGTTAATAAAAATGAATTTAAAGTGTAAAAGTGTGAAAATATTTAGTACTCATAAAAATGGTGGATGATAGAATCTGAAGCCATATTTTGAACCAGAGCAAAAACATTATGACTTGCATATTTTTATGGGTGTGGTTAAAAAAAAAACAACAAAACATTTCCCCCTAATGTCCATTAATAGATAAGTTTCTTTATTTCACACAATTAATTTATGTATGTATGTATATATATATATATATATATATACATACACATATACACACATACATTTCTGTCTCTGTCTCTCTGCCTGCCTCCCACCCCGCCGTAATCCCCAGTAAACTCCTTTATTGCTTTCATTTCTGAGTTAGAACAAAAAAGTATTTCCAAACTTGGGAAGATGTCCTTCCCTGCTGGTTCACTGCCTTCTCCTTATTCCATGATGTTACTTTGGCTGGTGGTGTACTGGTACCAAAGCAGAGACACCAGATGAGAGATAGTATGCTGGGAGCCTGTATAACCTCATTACAAATCAGTTGCATGGAGAATAACTGAGGCTTAATTCACTTTTAAGACTCAGACCTGTCTCAAAGGAATCCTGGGAAAATTTCTCTCCATTATTTTTTTTGAAGGGTACATGATTCGCATTTCTGTGTTGTTATCCAAATGCTTGAAAGTTGGCATAGGGTTGTGGTCAGAGGGTTGGCACTGGAGTCAAAAGACCTGGCCTCAAAGCCTGCCTCCACCACTGATTTCCTGTATGGTCCTGCAAAAGTCACTTACACTCAGCATACCAGGGAACTCAAAATCACAATAAAATTGCCAAATCTACATTAACGAATTGAGTTTTCACATTGGGAGTTTCCTGCAGTGATTAAATCACAGATGTAAGATGCAAAAAATTCAAATGGTTCATATAGTCAAAGAGCCACTTATATTTTCCTCACCTTTCTAGTTCACATCATCTAACTGCCCTTGTGTTATTAAAATCGTATTGTGTACATTAATAGGTCGACAAAACAAAACTCCACATGTTATGGAAAACATTTACAGTAACAGTTCACATTCTCAAATTCAAAAGGAAGTAAAAAGGAAAAGTGCTTTCAAAAGGAAGTTTGCTTTCAGGAGGACCTGCCTATGATCAGAATGACCATTGTCCCTTAGCCAGAGCTTATCTTTTCTCACCTACTGAGTTTTCCAAACCCACGAGCATCCTGGCTCTACCCCAATCTCTGCGCTTCAATTGTATTTAGGGATCTGATGGAATGCTACAGCCCTACCCAAACTTTGTTTCCCTCTATTTAAAAGATCATTTAAAAAAAAAAACCTTTTACGAGAAGTTCTAGAAGTATATTCTTTAAACAACATTGCTATTTACTGAGAACAAAGGACAGGAATTTGAGAGAAATCTAAGTAAGCTGATAGGAAAGACTCAATTTCTTTAGGTGAAATCCCAGTAACAGACTATTTTCCTTCTAGTTTGAGGTAATATAACAGCTTGGCAGGGGAGATGCTGGTGTGAATTGGAAGACTGTGGGAGCCATGTCAAGCAACAGAGAAAATAGCCAAACTGAGATATTATGGAATGGGAGGATCATATTTCATCATAACTTTTTCGTGAGGCTTTTCCTATAGTTGGTAGCCTGGTTGCAAACCACCATGTTTCAGTATCTCCTCCTTGGTTAACTTTTTTTTTTTCAGCCAAAGACAAGGTTTATTAGAACATCCATCATATTGGGCAGATTCTAAAGGAATCTGAACATTAGTAAGCTATTGACTAGATTATAAGAATCCCAGCAGTGGCTAGATTTTAAGAATCCCAGC
>NW_020954577.1:34176516-34280151 GCF_900497805.2 Vombatus ursinus
CAGTGGCTAGATTATAAGAATCCCAGCAGTGGCTAGATTATAAGAATGTGAGCCCTTGGTTAACTTTTGATCTTTCCCTTGAACTGGTATCCATACTAATGCCTCTCTTCCTCTTGGGTGTGCTCATAAGCTTGAGGAATCCACTGTCCAATCTCTACTTTGTTAAGATCTTCCTATTATAAATTTGAAAATTGTTTTCATTAGGTTTTCTTCCACTTGGTCCTGGGTTACTCTTCTCTTGTTCAATCATATCCTCAATGTACTTGTCCTGGTCCACAAATCTATCTTCATTCTTGTTGATTTCTCCTAGTGTTTCCAACACTATGATATCTCTTCTTTGGGGTCACACATGTTCATTGTAATTTTGAAACATGCATTTTTTTATTGTTTTGTGGTTCTTTACATTTACATTCTTGTCATTGTGTATGTCGTTTTCTTGGCCTTGTATTCTTCATTTGACATCAATTCATGTAAGTTTTCCATGCTTCTTTGTTTTGATTATGTTCATTATTTCTTACAATACAGTAACATTTCATTGCATTCATGTATCATAGTTTGTTTAGCTATTTCTCAACTGATACAAATCTGGGAAAGTGTCTTCTCAAAAGTATGCTGATTAGATCCATATCGAAATCCTTCTGTGGTCCCGAGGTAGCAGCTATCGATAACCTGCTCGTATTCCTTCCAGGAAATCTTATAATCTTTGTTCTGATCATTATTTTTCTAGACTTTTGCCACATTTCAATGAATGTAACTTCCTTCACTTGTTTGAGCCAGGTTTTCAACTTCTCAGAAGTGACAAAGTTGTTTCCTGTCTCCATCACTAGCTTTTCTTCCAGAAGCCTTTCCAAGCTATAACCGCTGCCCCACTGGACTTAGCTGGTCAGAAGTCCTGCCCTCATTCTTGACTAGTAAGGCTTTGTGTCATACAGGGTGCTCTGATTGCCCTAAGAGTGGGGAGCTTGCTCAGCTTCAAGCTATGCAGTACTACCTGCCCCTTGCACATCATGATCTTAACCTATGGGGCATTATTCCTCTTCCCCCAGCTGCAGAAAGAGTTGGGAGCCCAGCTCCGAGTAGTTAGGGGATGCCATGGTCAGTCCTGGCCTGTAAAAGAAGTAGGACTAGAAGGAGAGAAGGGAAAGGATATATATTATTAGTAATCTTGGGCTCTATCTGCCTGGGGGTTGGTTTTCCATATAATATAACTTGTTTATTATTCTTATGAGAAGCAACATGGCATAGTAAATAGAAAACTGTACTTGGAGCCAAGAAGACCTGAGTTTAGGTCCTGCTGTAAGAGGCCAGACTATCTTGCAAACTACAGCTCAGGTTTACTCATACCCTCCAAGAGAATGCTGAGATACCAAAGAATGAGGAGCTCATATCAGCTTGGTTGTTAGTAGGTTTTGTTAGTGTTAATTGGGTTAATTTGGGGTGTTTACTCATAAGAGGTCAATCATCCTGGGCAGCAGGAGGACAAAGTGGATCCCCACGCCAACCCTAGGCCAGGTACTTTGTAGAAAGAGAACAAAGATGGCATAGTTCCAGGATGACCCAGGGTCATTGTGCAAGTTCACCCATGGGATAGCTGGAGCTTCCCTTGTTGTTTACATTTACTCAAGGTAGTTTACATTTTTCTGTGGAGTCATAGGTCACATTCCCATTCTGGCCTACCCCTGTACATCTGCTTCTGATGCATACTGGTTATTGACCTTGATTAAGTCATCTAAACTCTCAGTGCTGAAGGCCAGTGGGATCAAACTCAAATAGAAATGAGGGCCACTAATTTATACATAAGCATCCCTGGGGGCACACATTGACTTAGTTTTAAAATGTTATTCATGTTTTATTGTATTTTTATTTCTTTTGTTAAAAGTTTCCCAGTTACATTTTAATTTGATCCCAAGAGGGGCCCTTTCTTTGACATCCCTGCTCTGGCGACTCTCTAAGAGTGTACATTTTAGAGATGGTGCCAACCTCCATTGGTAGAGGGAATTTACTTATCAGAAATTCTCTATACCAATGAAATTACAGTTCTCGTCCTTATCCCCATTTTTCTATGTTTGATTATATCTCAGCTATCTTTCATTTTATTTTTCAGATTCCATTTTCCCAAGATAATGACTAAATATGCATATGTACGGGTAGCTATTGTAGGAAAATTCTATCCAGGGTTAATTTATTTTCTTTGTCATCTATAAATTTCAATGGAGAGTATAAAATCTATCAACACACTTCATAACATCCCAATGGGACCATTTGGTGTCCCATTCAAGGAGGGCTTTCTTTTTTATGTTAATTTGTTTCTAATCCATTAAGACACATGTCTCTTTGAAATCTGCAAAGCACTATATACATTTTCTCATTTGAGCCTCTGACTACTTCTGTAAGGTAGATTCTGTTAAGTATTATGTTCATAGAGACATTGAGTAATATGGCCAGTCACACAACTAATGAATGTGACAGATGAGATTTGAACTTAGGTCTTCCTGACTCTAAGCCCAGGGCTGTCTTTACTAAACAGTGCATAGAAGGGATTTCTGGGAAATACATTTTTAAGGGAATGTTTCATAAACTGATGGTGAATGACACTTAGAGTCTGCCTATATAGCATAGGGTCAGTGACCTGTTTATAGTACAACCCTTGGTCACTGTGATAGACTCATGTCTGATGAGGTAGGGTTTTAAAAAGGACCCAAGTCTGTAGTAATTCTGCCTTTGGAAATGTAGTTATGAAATGGCTCCTGATAATGCCTCCAGTTAGAGAGAAAATGTCTCTAATAAGGGACTAGGGAGGGGCAGTAGTTGAGATCCCAGACAGTCACTAGTAAAGGTCTCTCTCTCCTGTATGATTCTCAGATCTGTCCTCCGCCTTCATGCCTTGAACAAAGGAAGACCAGGAAACATATAGAATCAACTACAGATGTTTATGAAAAATAAGATTAGATCTGCTCCATGTACATTGTAATGGAATTTTTAGGACACAGAAGTTAGAGCTCATTGTATGCAGCTGAAGTAAGACAAGGGGTGAGGAGTAAAGACAGATTTTCATGTCCATTTTCATTAAGTGCTCCAGCTACCAGATTGAGTGCTTATGATGAAAACAAATAACACACAGTCAAATATCTCCCCTCTTTTCTTTTTAGAGGTTGCCACTGATAGATACCCATGTAAACTTGGGTTTGGAGAAGGGAATTGTAGATGCAGCTACCACTGACCACCATACTCATGCCACTTCCCTATGTGTCAGGGGGAGTCCATTGCTACCTTCCTCTTTTCTCTTTGCCCTCTCTCTAGAGATCCTCAAAAAACTCTCATTGTCTAGGGGAAAAAAACCTACCCTTAAGACTTAATATTATGTTAGCTTCTTTTCTTTCTAAGCTGAGAAGAAATAGGATCCTAGGATCTTTTTAGCAAGGCCAAGGTTTCCTGAAAAGATTTCTGATAAAGACAAAACATTAAGTGCTTACTATGTGCCAGGCACTGTGAGAAGCACTGAGAATATAAATACAAGTAAAAAGAAATGGTCCCTGCCCTCAAGGAACTTACATTCTAGTGGGAGAGGGCAACATATAAAAGGGAACTGAAAAGCAGGAAGGAGGAGGGAAGATGGGGTCTGGGGCATCATAGAGCATGGTGAGCCAGCATGGGTACTTCTTCAAATAGTTCAGAGAGGAACTCACTAGCCTAATGAAGAGACTGTAGGGGTAGAAGCATTGTTGCTATGGAAACCCTGGGAGGGAGGTGAAGTAAATAAAGGATCATTGATTTAGAGTTGAATGGAACCTTAGAGATTATCTGGTTCAACCTCCTTCATTTATAGGTGAAGAACTGAGGCCCAGGGAAGTTGAGTCACATGGATAATAAGTGCCAGAAATGGGATTCAAACTCTAGGTCTCTAACTCCAGAACCTAGTATTTTTTATTTTTATTTTTCACTATACCATGGCATCCTAGAGTTAGTTGGAGATAAAAGTCTGGCATTTGGGTGAAAGCAAGGTTTAGGGCTGGAGATAGAGATTTGAAAGTCATTACCAAGGTGGGCCATCATGAGACATACATACATAAGGATCTAAGTTAGATCAAGATCCATCTTGCTCAAGGTCTCACAGATAATAAGTTTTAGAGGTAGTATTTGAACATGTCCATCTAACACATCCCATCACGCTCCTTCTACTGTATCACACATTAATTAAATACAGAAGAACAGATGAGATAAGTGGAGGAGAGTATAGATAGAGAAAAGAAACAGAACCTTGGGGGAGACATCCACATTTAAGCAAAAGTAGTAAAAGAGACCAAGGAGTATTTAAAGAGCTAGGAGGAGAGAACTAGGAGATTATAGAAATGTAGAAGGCCAAGAAGGAGAATTTCAACAGTGGTCCCATAGTGTTGGGATGATGAAAAAAAGTCAAGGGGATAAGGTTCATAGAATTATAACTTTAGGGCTAAAAGGGACCTCAGATTTCTTCTAGTACATCCCCCATATTTTATAGAGGAAGAAGTCAAAGTGCAAGGTGATAAAAATGGATTTGTTCAAGGTCGTATGCATGTGAGCTACAGAAATGAGATTTGAACCCAAGTTCTATAACTTCAGAGTTACTGCTCCTTCTACTGCCTACTTTAGGAATGAAAAAAAAAACTGTCATTGGATTTGGTGCTAAGAAGACACTCATGCAGAGAGTAACCTCAATAATGTGATGGTTACAGAAGCCAAAATGTAGGTGGTTATGTCTACAAGGATTTTGGATCACATCTGTAGGTCTATAAAGGACATGAGATACCACTTAGTGCAACCCTCTCATTTTGCAGATGAGGAACCAATTTCACAGATGGGTTTTGAACCTTGGGTCATTCCTACTCCAAAGTCTAGAGCTTTAACCATCTGTTCCTATGGAAAATAATAGGGAGAACAGCAGGATTAGCTTTCCAGTTGGAGATGACAGAAGAAACTAGAAGGGGAAGTCAGCCACGTATAAGTTACAGAGCTTGCACATAAAATGTGTCCACAAGTCAAGTGAAGTATAGTCATTTCACAATTTGTTTCAGTTGACACTGTAATAAACTGTCACAGCATCAAAATACCATAACATGAACCTTGGATCTTGCCTTTTGAAGGTTTGTAAGACAAATCTCACAGCTTGTTTTGCAATAAGTTTGGAGAACATAAAAATCCGTCAAACTCATTTGAAAACACAGCTCCATAACTTGTCTACCCTCTTCTTCATTTTGGTTTCCTCAAAGAGATCAGACGTAGAAGCCTGTTTTCATTTTAGGATGTACATTGATATGCTGGAGGGCAACAAGGAAGACAACAAAGATGGCAAAAGATAGATATGGTAGGATCAATGCTGAAAGTCATTAGACTCAAAAGAGGTAGCAATGCTCATGTATGGTGTTTAATGTTCAGGAACATAAGTGATAAGCAGTACTTCTTTTCTTTTTTCTTTTTTTATCTCCTATGCCTTTATTTTTAAAATTAATTTATTTATTTTTAGTTTTCAAGATTTACTTCCATAAGCTTTTGAATTTTAAATTCTTCTCCCCCTCCCAACTTCCTTCCCCAAGAGGGCATGCAATCTGATATAGGCTACACATATACATTCCTGTTAAACATATTTTCACATTAGTGATGTGAAGTAAGTAAGAATTAGAACCAATAGGAGGAACCACCAGAAAGAGGAAGCAAAACACAACAGAAGAAAAAAAAATAGCAAATAGCATGCCTTGATCTGAATTCAAACTTCATAATTCTTTCTTTGGATGTGGATAGCATTTTCCATCATGAGGCCTTTGGAAATGTCTTAGATTCTCATATTGCTGAGAAGGGTTAAGTCTATCAACATAAGCCATTACACAACATGGCTGTTACTATGTACAATGTTCTCCTGGTTCTGCTCACTTCACTCAGCATCAGCCCATACAAGTCTTTCCAGGTTTTTCTGAAGTCTGCTTGCTTATCATTTCTTATAGCACAATAGTATTCCATTACAATTATATACCGCAACTTGTTCAGCCATTCCCCAATTGATGGGCATTCCCTCATTTTCTAATTCTTCAGTACTTTTTTTCTTAACCCACACTTTAAGAAGTGCTGAAGGGGTCACGAGTGGAAAAAAATTAAGAAGCCCTGGGCATGATAGCCATCAGTCTTCAGTATTACTAGAGAGGACTACAACTGTCTGGTGCTCTATGATGTACAGCGGTGGGCATCACATATTAGGAAAGGTATAGACAAGTTGAAATATCCAAGAAAGAAAGACTGGGATGTTTAGGAGGAATGGAGAATTTACCACTGGTAGATCAATTGAAGGAATCATGGGTGGTGGGTTTTTTTTTAGCCTGTGGAACACTTAGAACCTGAGTGTTGTCTTCAAGTATTGTAAGGATTGCCGTGTTACAAAGACTCAGATTTGAGTATTGTTTCAGATATTTGCCGGCTGTGTACCTTGGGCAAGTCACTTGACTTTCCTAAGTCTGTTTTCGGGCTTGATGAAAAGAAAAATTCCAAACTATTAGTTATCCAAAAGGGAAATAAACTAAGTATGTGATGGGGTCCATCTCACTGGAAGTCTTTAAGCAAGGGCTTGGCATTTTATGGTAAGCTGCAGAGGGAATTTTGATTTGGATAAGGGATGGTCCATTGAGGTCCCTTTCAGTCATGAGATTCTTTGATTCCGTGATGTAGAATTATAGATTTAGAGGTGGAAGGAACCTCAGAGACCATTTAGACCAAATGCCACATTATACAGATGATAGAACAAGATCCAGAGAAGTTACGTGACTGACTCATACATCACACAGTCGGTGGATGAGGCATGATTTGAACCTAGGGTTTCCTGGTACCAAGTACAGCACTCTATTCACTATGCCATATTGCCTTTACAATTGTCTTTAGTATTACATCAGAAGGGTAGAAAAGGGTTCATATTGTTTATTCATATTGGTGACAGCAAAATATACAGATTTGGTTTGGTCTACAATGAGATTACCTCTCACCATATGGATTTGGCCACAGACTTAATTTTCATAATTACAACATCATAGTTTCATCAACATCCATTGTGCTGCTTACATCCATCAAAATCATGGACCTGTGCCTTTTAAATCAAGCTTACAATGGATTAATTGCAGACATACAGTGCTTTGTATTTTTAATAGCATATACAAATACATGGAGACTTGCATTAAGGTTTTATATTTTCCAGAGACCATCTGTCAGATTCACATTTTTGTTTCTCATGTAATAATTTAAAACTCTTGATATTGCAAATCTTCAGTATGTTTCCCTGAAGGCTAATATAATGAACTTGTTTCAATTTAGTTATTTAGCAGATCTGGGATTTTGCCCTCACAGGTTATGTTTTGCAAAAAAAAAAAAATGTGAAGAGCTTCATTCAGTTTGGTATAAGGCATTTCTCAAACTTTACTTCTTTAATAGCATCTAGCTACCATGGAACTGTTTCACCTTTGACATCCACATATTCAGTTGAACTCACAGTAGCACCATCCATTGTGTAACTGTAGGGGAAACACCTGCCATGTATTCGGTAACCTGAGACGTAACAGAGGCAATGTAGAGAGACGTCTTGTTTACTCACTCTCAGTTATCATAAGTAGGAATCATAGAATGCTATATCTAGAAAACATCTTCAAGGTCATTTTACAGATGAGGAAACTGAGGGCTAGAAAAGTTGTGAAGTCGTTAGGTGTGATTTTCATTCACTATTTCATGGAAAGAAATGGAATTTTGGAGACTCTGGAATTGGGAAACCATGTCTATTAAGACCTTCCTAACAAGTTTTGGATGTTTTTAATTAATGCAGAATCTCTAGTTCCTGTATACCTAATTAAACTCTAATGTCACCCTGGGTTTTTATAAAGTATAGTTGATTATCAGGTTCTTGGGAATGAAGGGATAAAATGAAACTTTGTGTTTTACTCTCTAGCAGTTATTTTGAATTTTCCAGTGATTTATATTCTTATTAAGCAGTGTTATAATGAATTGACGGCCCTTTTGCTCCATTAGGAAGGTGGGACTGGCAACCACTAAGAAAGGAAGCAGTAGCAGACCAGATCTGCCCAAGAGTCATACTTGTTGCTAACAATGTGGCTTGATTCTTGGATGGACCTGTGATCCCATCAATTTGAATACTCCCTTTAACTGAATATGCCATAATCTATTCTCACCTCATCTTGCATGATTTTTTTTTAGCTCTTTTTCTTTTTTAAAAAAAATTAATTTATTTTTAGTTTTCAACATTCACTTCCACAAGATTTTGAGTTCCAAATTTTCTCCCATCTCTCCCCTTCCCCACCCCAAGATGGCATGCATTCTGACTAACCCTTCCTCCGATCTGCCTCCCTTCTATCACCCCCCTCTGTTATTCCCTTCCCCTTCTATTTTCCTATAGGGCAGGATAGATTTCTATATCCCATTGCCTATATATCTTATTTCCCAGTTGCATGTAAAAACAATTTTTAACATTTGTTTTTAAAACTTTGGGTTTTAAATTCTCTACCTTCCTCCCTGCCCACCCACCCTCATTGAGAAGGCAAGCAACTCAACACAGGTTATATGTGTGTAGTCATGCAAAACACTTATGTAATAGCCATGTTGTGAAAAGCTACATTTCCCTTCATCCTATCCCATTCCCTATTTATTCTATTCTCTATTTTGACCCTGTCCCTCCTCAAAAGTGTTTGCTTCTGATTACTCCCTCCCCCAATCTGCCTTCCCTTCTATCATCCCCCCCTTTCTTTTCCCCTTCCTCCTATTTTCCTGTAGAGTAAGATAGATTTCCATGCCCAATTGAATGTGTATGTTATTGTCTCCTTAAACCAAATCCGATGAGAGTAAGAGTCATTCATTCCCTCTCATCTCCCTCCATTTTGCCCTCCGTGGTAAAAGCTTTTTCTTGCCTCTTTTATGTGAAATAGTTTACCCCATTCTACTTCTCTCTTTCTCCTTCTCCCAGTACAATCCTCTCCTACCCTTTACTTTTAGTTTTTAGATATCATCCCTTCATATTCAACTCACCCTGCACCCTCTGTCTGTATATATATTCCCTCCAACTACCCTAATACTGAGAAAGGTTTCAAGAGTTACAAATATCATCTTTCCATGTAGTGATGTAAACAGTTCAACTTTAATAAGTCTCTTATGATTTCTCTTTCCAGTTTACCTTTTCATGCTTCTCTTGAATCTTATATTTGAAAGTCAAATTTTCTATTCAGCTGTGGTCTTTTCATTAAGAATGCCTGAAAAGCCTCTATTTCACTGAATTTACATTTTTTCCCCTGAAGGATTATACTCAGATTTGCTGGTAAGTGATTTTTGGTTGTAATCCCAGCTCCTTTGACCTCTGGAATATCATAATCCAAGCCCTCTGGTCCCTTAATATCTTTAGAAGCTGCTAAATCCTGTGTTAACCTGCTTGTGTTTCCACAATACTTGAATTGCTTCTTTCTGGCTGCTTGCAATATTTTCTCCTTAACCTGGGAACTCTGGAATTTGGCTATAACATTCCTAGGAGTCTTCCTTTGGGGATGTCTTTCAGGAGGTGACCAGTGGATTCTTTCCATTTCTATTTCATCCTCTGCTTCTAGAACATCAGGGCAGTTTTCTTTGATAATTTCTTGGAAGATGATGTCTAGGCTCTTTTTTTGATCATAGCTTTTAGGTAGTCCAATAATTTTTAAATTATCTCTCCTGGATCTATTTTCCAGGTCAGTTGTTTTTTCAATGAGATATTTCACTTGTCTTCTATTTTTTCATTCTTTTGGTTTTGTTTTATAGTTTCTTGATTTCTCATAAAATCATTACCTTCCCTTTGCTCCATTCTAATTTTTAAGGAATTAGTTTCTTTAGTGAGCTTTTGGACCTCCTTTTCCATTTGTCCATTTCTGCTTTTTAAGGCATTCTTTTCCTCTTTGGCTTTTTGGACCTCTTTGGCCATTTGGATTAGGCTATTTTTTAAGGTGTTATTTTCTTCAGTATATTTTGGGTCTCCTTTAGCAAGTTGTTGACTTGTTTTTCATGATTTTCTTGCATCACTCTCATTTCTCTTCCCTGTTTTTCTTCTATTTCTCTTGCTTGCTTCTCAAAATATCCTTTTTGAGCTCTTCTATGGCCTGGGATCAATTCATATTTTTCTTGGAGGCATTGGATGTAGGAACTTTGACTTTGTTGTCTTCTTCTGGTTGTATGTTTTGATCTTCTTTGTCATCAAAGTAAGATTCTATGGTCTGACTTTTTTGTGCTGTTTGCTCATGTTCCCAGCCAATTACTTGATTATTAAACTCTTTGTTAAGGTAGGGGTCTGTTTCCAGTGTGGAGAATGTACTGTCCTTCAGGAATTTTGTATAGCTGTTTTCAGAGATACTTCTAGGGACCTGTAAGTTTTCAGTTCTTCCAAGGTGGTATGATAAGGGGTGAGGTGTTTGCTCCTTTCCTGGCCTGTGCTCTGGTCTATGAGTGACCACAAGCACTCTTTTCTGCTTTAGAACTGTGAGGAGGATTTCCTCTCCACCACCGCCATAAACTCCACCATGCCAGTTCTCTTTGCCCCAGGACCACCACCCACAACTGTGACCCATAACCCAGCAGAGGCAAAGCAAGAGAATCCTGCCTCAGTGCCAGCAAAGAGATCCCTGCAACCCCCCTCTGATGAGCCACTCCCTTACGTCTGTGGGCTGAGAGCTTCAGAAGCAGCTGCCATGACTGGGACCAGACCAAGCTCTTCTCTCACCAAGATCTGACAGGCTTTTCCTACTGACCTTCTAAGTTGTCTTTGTTGTCTGTGGGGAGAGAAGTCTGGAAACTACCACAGCTCCACTTGATTCAGTCCCCCAAGGCCTGGTCCAGGTTTGCTGAGGCCCAGTCTTTGCCAGTGTGGCCCATGCTGAACCATGCTCCTCTCCTAGCCTGGTGCAAATGACCTTTCCAATCAACCAGCGAGGTTGTTTTGGGCTGGAAATTTGTTTTACTCTGTCTTTTTGTGGGTTCTGCTGCTCTAGATTTGTTTAGAGCCATTTTTTGCAGGTATTTGGAGGGGTTTGGGGGAGAGCTAAAGAAAGTCACTTCTTTTACTCCACCATCTTGGCTCTGCCCCTCATCTTGAATGATTCTTCCTCATGTCTTTCCATAACCCTCTGTAGAGGGTCTCCTGATATTCTGGGACTTGATTCTAGATCGTGGTACATTTTTTTTTTGGTGAGGCAATTGGGGTTTAGTGACTTACCCAGGGTCACACAACTAGTAAGTGCCAAGTATCTGAGGCTGAATTTGAACTCAAGTCTTCCTGACTCCAAGGCTGGAGCTCTATCCATTGTGCCATCTACCTGCCCCAATCTTGTTATATTTTAAGGACACCAATTGAATACGTAGGTTGGCTGTTGGTCTTACTACATAAAACTGAGGTGACAAATGTTCCGTATGTCAGATCTGGCCCAAGAAATGCTTTGGTTTAGTCCATGAAAAACATTTTAAAAATCAAAATGCAGTTTAAAAGAAATAGTTTTCACTATTCACTGCTTTGTAAGAGGAAATTTGTCACCTTCACAAATACGAATCTAAAATTTTAGTTTTCACATAGCACAAAGCATAAGTGGCTTTAATTTTACTGGAAGATCAAGTCCATTGGACACCAACTCCCTTATCTCTCTTCCTCCACACAAGGTTTCTCTGTGTCCCACATCTCATTTTTTTCTTCTGTTCATCTCAGAGGATGAGGTAGACCTTCTTCTTGCCACAACTAACTGCTTCACTTGAAGTCCTCTCTTCTAATTTTCTTCAGGACCTTGAATTTTACTATTGATCATGTTTTTTTTTCTCTCCCCCTCCATGCCTCTTCCCTCTCTTTCCTTCTCTATTCTCCTCTCCGGGTCTCTTACTTTCTCTCCCCTTCCTTCTCTTTCTTTTCCTCCTCCTCCTTTTCTCTTCTCCCCATTGAATTTCTTGTGCCACTATGTTAGACCTCTTATCCAATTATCTGAATGACCCATGATCTCATTAATTGGGATTATACCTCTACTGATATATATCACAATCTGGGCCTTCTCACCCTGTGTGATTCTTATCCATATTCTCCCCCAAAATGAAACTATAGAGGGACTCTTCACCATGTTGGAGGCCTTTCTCTAGTTTTTTTCTTTTTTCTTTTGTTTTTTTTTGGTGAAGCAATTGTTGTTAAATTACTTGCCCAGGGTCACACAGCTAGTGTCAAGTGTCTGAGGTTGGATTTGAACTCAGGTCCTTCTCACTCCAAGGCCAGAGCTCTATCTTCTGCATCATCTAGCTGCCCCTTCCCTTTTTTCCACTAGTTCTTTTAAAATCCCATGGACAATAGCACAGTCCTTTTCTATTGTTATTCCACGTCTCAATACATTAAAGGCATATTTCTTCTTCCAATCACAGATAATCTAGTGATATGTTTTATTCCACTTACATGTAAGTCATTGTTAATATTTTGAATAATATTATGCTTACCATCATTTCTCCAATGACTTTTGAATTAGCTGCAATTAAGATTGCAATACAGTCTAAGCCAATAAGCTTTATTTTGTGCAAGGAACTGTTCTTGGTGGTGTAAATTAAAAACAAAAACAAACAAACAAAAATATCTCAAGTAGCTTTCATTGAAGAATTCATCATGTAAGCAGATAAGCATATACACACTAACCTACAGAGAGCGAGAGCAAGCTAGCAAGCGAACAGGAATGAGAACTCATTCTTTGGAGACCAGGCTGTTTCATGATTTGTTCCTATATAGTGCTGTGGTGAAAATACGGGTTAAGGAGATGTGTGTGTGTGTGTGTGCGTGCCTATGTGCATGTGCAGGAACAGTGTGGGATCATTAAAATACTGTATGATTTCCTAAATGCAATCTAACTTAGCCTTTTTAGGAGAAAGTTCTTTAATGCCATTTTAACTTCCTCATTGGAGTCTGAGTCAATGACGAGAACAGATCATTAAAAATGCTAAATGCACTTTGTTTTCCATCTCTTGTTGTTTTCTTTCCAGTTTCATCTAAAAATACACTTGGGATGATCTATCTTAGTTGGGTTTTGTGCCAAGCTTTATGCTAACCCATTTTCCCCTTGCCCATTTTTGCTATTTTGTGAAATGATATGGTTCTTAATCTTTCTTCTTCCTTCTCTGTAGCATTTTAGTTTTTTAAAATTAAAATTTTTTTTTTTGGTTAGGCAAGGGGGTTAAGTGACTTCCCTAGGGTCACACAGCTAGCAAGTGTCAAGTGTCTGAGGCAGGATTTGAACACAGGTCCTCCTGACTACAGGGCCGGTGCTCTATCCACTGTGCCACCTAGCTGCCGCTTCTGTAACATTTTAAAATAAGTTTTTTAAAATGGTGTTTCCCTTGGCTCTTATTTCTCTTCACTTAGCACGGAGGTCACATTTTCTGACTGATGGACAAGTGATTCTGGGCTGTTTTGGTTTCTGTTGTGATTGTTTTACATGGTTTAACTTTTTGTAGGAAATATTGACAGAATTAATGTCTTTACTTTTATACATTTTCCATTTTTTTTGGAGTAAATAGCTTCTTTTAATAGGTTGGGATGGAATTGTAATTTCAAGGGATATTATCATCTTTTCTTGACCCTGTCTTCTACTTTATTTTGAGTCTCACATTTGCTATAACAAGTCAATACCTGATCACATAAAGTGACTTCTATATCAGCAACCAATTAAAATGTAGTCTGTCAAATACATTTGTCAAGATATAGTCAATTTCATCTTTTACAATATTCACTGTTTACCCTTTCTGTTTCCTTTTAAACTCTGCTATGTTATTATTATCATCATAATTAGTAGCAGTAGCAGTAGCAGTAGTAGTAGTAGTAGTACTAGTAGTAGTAGTAGTAGTAGTGAAGGAGCTAAAAATCTTATGGAAATAAGGTGAGATACAATATCATCCCTGTGGTCCTTTCTGCGACTGGAATGATTCCAAGGTTTTCAATGAGTATACATAGGATGAGTGTACATGTTAATAATTTAATTAAATCATAAAAAATCAGTTACTTTATCCATCGTTATGATAGATGGTTACAATTAAACATCAAATATGAATACTAAGAGAAGAATAGCAACTTCTCCCAGGACTATTCTCATGTAAACATCAACAAAAAGAGGAGACTGAGAAAATAATCACAATTATATGGGAATAGAATAGAGCATACATCCTTGTCATTTTATCTGGTACTGGAGTTGTTACAAAGATGCTTTCTATAAGCCTATAGAAGATAAATTTATATCCCAATACTTTTACAAAGACAAGTCATTTTATTGATCTATGCAACCCACCACCAAGCATTACATGTAAAAATAAATAAGTAGGATGGTGGTTTGTCCCAGGACCATTTTTATTTGAACACCATAAATAAAAAAGAGAAAAAGTTAAGAACAACAATAATAATTAAAATTAACATATAATTTAAGGGATATAAAGGAATATATATGCATATACACACATATATACATATATACATAGACACACACATATATATACACACACATATATGTATGTATGGGATATAAAGGAATATGTGCATATGTATGTACACACATGCACACACACATGTGCACAAAACATGATGTGTATATGCAATAAATATATGTACAATATACATACTATACACATACATATGTATGTATACACACATGTATATGCATGTATATATTATTTTATCCAATCCATGCAATAATCTTGTGAGGGAGAGACTTGAGTCAGGGAGAACAACTAAAAGACTGTTGCAATAACCTAGGCAAGAGGTGAGGTCCTGAATGAGGGTAGTGGTTGTGTGAGTGGAGAGAAGGGGGTGAGTGCAAAAGAGGTTGTGGAGGTAGAAGAGGGAAGACTTGATAACTGATTAGACATGTGAGGTGAGGGAGAATGAGAAGCCAAGGATGATGCTGAGGTCATGAAAGGGTATATAGAATGATGATTTTACTCTTGACAGTAAGAAGGAAGCTTGGAAGAAGGGTGGCTTTGAGGAAAATCTATTGACTTCTGATCTGGATATATTGATGTTGATATCTTCAAAGACATGCAGTTTAAAATGTCCAGTAGCCATTGGTGATGTAATGCTGAAGCTCAATGGAGAGCCTGGGGTTGGATATATGAATTTGGTCATCATTGACATGGAGATAATAGATAAATACATGGGGATAGAAAGAGAGAGAGATCAAGAGAGAAAGAGATAGATAGATAGAGAGAGCACTGGGGCCTGGGGGACTCGGGGAAATCCCAGAGGTATGGAACGTGATATGGACAAAGAATCAACAAATGAAATTAATAAGGAGTGGTTATACAGATCAGAGAACCAGGAGAGAGTTGTATCATGGAATTGTATATAATCATTGTAGAGTCAAATGCAACAAATAGGTCAAGAAATATGAAGACTGAACAAAGAACATCATATTTGGTAATTAAGAGATCACTGGCAACTTTGGGGAGAGCAGTTTTAATAGAGTGATGTTAGAAGCCAGATTGCAAAGAGTTGAAGAGTGACTGATAGGAGGGGAAGTATAGACAACAAAGGTAGAGTTTCTTCCCAAGATTTTGGTTGAGGAAAGGAGAGATTCAGGATGATAGCTTGAGGAGATCATAGGGCCTAGTGAAGGTTTTTTTTTTTTTTAAAGATGGGAGTAGATTTGGGTATGTTTGAAGGCTGTAGGGAAGGAACTGGTTGATAGGGAATAGTTGAAGATTTAAGAAAAAAATGGGATGAATGAGGTTTCAATCTTCTGGAGAACATAGGGGGTTCTGGGATCAAGGGAACATCTAAAAGAGTTGGCCTTGGCAAGGAAAAGGACTAGTTCATTGTCAGAGTCTGAGGGAAAGGGGGAGAGAGTTGGTGATACCGAAGAGTTTTGAGATGAGGGGATGGGAGGAGTTCACATTGAATGGTCTTAATTTTCTCAGTAAAAAAGGGGAGGTCCTCAGGTGAGGTGTAAAAAGGTAGAGGCATGGGAGGCTTGAGGAGAGAAAGTTTGCCTCTAGAATCCATTGCTGACTCTCTGGACTTTTTTCTACCATATCATATTCTTTCCCTTGGGAATTTCATTCAACTGGCTTTCTCAAACTAGAAGTTCACACCACCCCTTTGACCCCTTTTTTGATCTGTTGTTTCTCCCTCAAACCTCCATTTTAAGGAAAGTGACCAGATCAGCCATATTTTCATTCCTCTTGAATCTCAACTCGTGATTCTTATACTTTCCCCACCATGTCCCCTACCCCCAATAAAAGAACCCTCTCCCTCCCCATCCCCTGCTTTTGAGCTTCCTTTTATATGTTTTTCCATATTCGAATGTGAGCTTCTTGAGGGCAGGGATTGTCTTTGTTTCTACTTATATTTGTATTCCCACTGCTTAACACACTCCCTGGTCCATAGTAAGTGTTTAATAAATGCTTCTTGAATGACTGACTAGAAAAGTTTCTGTGGGGAATGAGATGGAAAATGAAGTTAGGGAGGAATAAAAGGATTGTCTTGTGATGAAACTAGACAACATGAATTTATAATGTACCACTTTTTTCTTCAGTTTTATTCAGAAGCATATGATTATGAGTGGGATAATAGGATTTAGAGTAGTTAGGGACCTTACTGGTCATCTAGTACAGGGCTTCTTTAATTTTTTCTGCTCTAGATCTCTTTTTGAATTTTGGTACCATTGGTTGGTTTTGTACAGCCTGAGGGCATGAGGAATACAAAGCGCATACTTTGTGTTCAGAATCAAGGCTGTAGTGAAGTTTCAGGGATACAACATGGGCAAGCACTGCCAGACGCATCTCACATTCATCCTGGGTTTGATTTTGAATTAGTTTTTGGTCCTTACACATTCAGAAAACTTTAACTGTTGCCAAATTTTTCGCAATCCCATACGGGGTCGAGATCCACAGTTTAGGAAGGGCTGAAATCCTTCTTCTTTTAAAGATGAGGAAAATGAACCTAGAGAAGTTATAACTTATTCCCCATCAATAACATTTCAACTCTCACCTCCATGCCTTTTCATGTGTTTCCTCCCTCCCTTCATGCCTGAAATAGCCCACATTTCCATCTTCACCCCTGCCTCATAGAATTCCTAGCTTCTTTCAAAACACAAGACCAGTTACTAGGTGCTACATTTGCCATTTCTTGAGCAACTTTCCCCTTAACACCTTGATATTGCTTTGTATATACATCGTATTTATTTACTTGTGTTCATATTGTATCCTCCCAGTAGAATGTCAGCTCCCTGAGGGAAAGGACTGCTTAGATTTTGAATAAGATAATATCTATAAAGTGCTTAGCAAAGTTCCTAGCACATAGTAGGTGCTTAATAAATGCTTGTTCCTTCCCTTCCCTACCCTATCTTTCTATTCTTAGCTCCCAGCACAATACAGTTACTTAATAAATGCCTCTGGCGTTGAATTATCCAAGGTAATGATTATAAAAAGCAGGAAAGCAGGGATTGGAACCCTAATTCTCTGACTCGACACCCAATTCTATTTCCATCACTTAGCACTGTCCCATACTTGTACTGCCTAATACACAGGGTTATTGTAAAGAAAAAGCTTTATAAAACTTAAAAGCACCATAGAAATTTGAGCTTTTATTAATTATGTTTCTTCACAGATGGGAAACCAATGTTGCTTTGGTGCCCATAAAATGTACAACCTAGAAGAAGGCCTTCAGCACATTGGGTAAATCCTTTGTGGAGGCTTTATGGGAAAATACCAATAAGAATTGGACAGGATGAAGAGGAGCATCTGGGTTGTGACATGTGGAATGCAAAGAATGCCTATTTGAGCCCATGGATCCATTGAATCATACATGTATATTCACATAACGATATTAGTATTATTGTTCATTAGCAATAAAAAAAACCAATAGATATTTTGGTGGTGACTGATAAGCACAAACTTCTTCCGATCTCTCATTTTCCCTTTAAGTCCTTACAATTTACAAATCAAAAATCTGTGAGAAATAATAATAAAAATAAAAATCTTGCAAATTTTCCCAGCCTCTTGCCAAGGTTGAAGATGATTTAGCTACAGAAACATTTATCTGTGCACCTACTGTAAGTTCAATTTGATGCTCTAATTCTTCTAGCTAGATCTTAATTAGCTCAATTTCATCTCTACTTCCATCTGTTAGTTAGTCAGAAACAATGTACTGTGATTTGGTAATGTGAAATAGAAACAGTCAATGATTGAAGCCAAATAGAGTGCTGAAACTATGATAATGAGTCTTCAATTTTACCAAATGCCCTGTAGGTTCATAGGGTAATATTTTAAGTCCCTATCCTCCAAACAGTTTCATCCGAGCATGACCTTTGAGCAATCCAGAAAGAATAATTGAACAACTTGATTGAGATGTTAAAATAATTCTTGGTTATGTGTGGCAGTTACAAGAAAGAAGGAGGGATGAATATTGGTAACAATCTCAGAAAATTGTCAATAGGCTTTATAAAGATTCAGTGTCTGTGAACCAGAGTAAAGGCTGAGAAGTGTAAACTTTGCTATTATTGTATTTATGCCTTATGCTAATAAGAACAACAATCTATTTTGCTCCAAAATAAAATTTCTACCTTTGCCTGTTCAGTTGGCATTTCATTCCTCAGCCCTAGCTTCTCCCAGCATTTTCCTCATTTATTATACTCCCTGTCATCATTTATATTATAATACTCCTCAACTCACATTCTTTTTTAAAATAGGAAAATAGTAGGATTTTGAAATGTAACAAGGTTTTCAGACCCTTCCTGTGGGTAGGGGGCAGTAGTGTACACCTCACAGAGAAAGTGGTTTGGACCCTTGCTGAGAACCCTAGGGCTTGTAGTTATTTTCATCTTCTTAGCCTAGGAGGAGATGAAACAACATGTGACTCATGCCAGTTGGGGGCATGGTTAGGGAAGGTTTTGAACTGATCTGGAAAGAGGATTGGGAGCTGAGTGACTGCAGTAGTGATGTCTTCTACCCTTGACACCTGAGGAGAAGGATAGGCGGCAATAACAGTGATCTATCAGAAAGATACAGATTGTACTCTAGTCAGAGGCTGGTCCCTGTGACTAAACCATAGATCAGGAGGAAATCTGAGAAAAGTGACTGAACTGTTTCTCTTGGAGAGACTGAGTAAGCTCAGGAAAGGTTTTCTCCTTCCAATTTCTCCTCTCCCTATGTTTGGTTATTATCAGCCACTTTTATATGATTTGCATTTCCTTAAGTTCGTGTTTTATCCTGATTTTGTCTTTCTCCTACATAAAATCTATGGTTAGCCATGAAAGCTCCCTGTTGCATATTTTGTACATCGGTGGAGTACAGAGGGAGTTAATGGGATATGGCAGGGGCTAGCTGGAATTCACACAGGATTTAAGAGAGAGCAGAGATTCTATTACCTGTCAATGAATAAATGAATGAATGAATCAATCGATAAACCTGGCACCTGCTGTGTGTCAGGCACTGTGATAACTGCTGGGGATACAAGAAGAGGCAAAAGACAGCCCTTGCCTTTCAGAAGCTCACAATCACATCGTGTACACAAATATATACAAACAAACTGTATACAGAGTAAGTAGGAAATAACAGAGGGAAGGCATTAGAATTAAGAGGGATTGGAAGATGGGATTTTAGTTGGGACACAAAGGAAGCCAGTAGGCAGTGATGAGAAAGGAGAGTATTCCATTCACCGGGAACAGCCAGAAAAAATGCCTGGAGTCACGAGATGGAGTGTTTTATTTGTGGAATAGCCAGGACTCCAGTGTCATTGGAATGAAGTGTATGTGGCAAAGAGTAAGGTATCAAAAATTAGTGGGGGCTCATGAACTGTTATTATTTTATCAATAATTTGACAAATCTAACAGGTGGATCTTTACAGTGGAACTGGGGCTTTTCTTTTGCCCTTGACTAGCAAACACATTGTTTTTAATAATATGATTAAGTGTCTAGTTCCTACTTGAATGAGAGAGTAAAGGATAGGAGAGATGAAAGCCAGGGTATTTTTAAGGCAAGATCTCCACCCTCTATGGAAAGGGTCAGGGGAAACAGGGGCAGGACCATCATGGGAGGCACTGCCCAGAGCCAAGGCTCCTGGATAGAGATAGTGTTGGGCTGGGAGAAATTAGCTCTACCTTTTTCTACAAGGGTCATCAGAAAGAATAAGGACTGGCCAGCTAACTTTGCTCTCCGCAGCAATGCTTGCTAGTTACCATAGGAATCATAACAATTTTATAGCAACTGCAAAATAACTCCCCTGTAAGATAGGAGTTTTGAATTGGTAAGTCATATGATCCTTTTAGATGACAATTCTTCTGGGGATTCCAGAGGCCTTGGGCAAGAACAGAAGTAGGAGAGCATAAAACAGAACTGAAATATGCCAAACATCAAATGAACAGTTGATTCCATCCTTTATTTAGTGATTTTGAACTTCCATGATTAAATGATAGATGATTTGTAAAAGTGCTTAGCACAGTGACTGGCACATAGTAGGCATTTAATTAATGCTTTTTCGTTTTCCTTCCAACTTTCTCCACCGAGATAGGTCCCAACTGTTTTATGCTTTAGTAGATAGTTTCCATTGGTTGTTGTGGCCGAAAAAACAACCAAACAACAAATTGTCACCTGATGTCAGTGGTATTGGGGAAAAGTACATAATGGTTTCATCGGTCAAGCCAGACACACCTGGTTCTGGGGAATTGATTGTCCTTGTGATTACCTTGGTACTCTTGTCAAGATGATGACTGACTTACTCTTCTTCTAAGGCTGTAGAGAAAACTCATTTCTCAGGAATGTAGACCTTATAGAAATTCAAGAACTACTGCTGTTGTTTTTTAATGTTGTTTATTTTTTCCCCATTCTCAATGCCACGCTAAGCTTAAAGCCTACCTTGGCTTCTCTAATTTCTCTTCACCCTAGTACATGAACCTTTGTCTTTGTCTTTTTGGGAACCGGAATTCCATACTACTCTTTGCAGACTCTTTTCTGTGGCCCTTCTAGGGTACCGTCTCTTCCCCCTCTCCTCCATTTTCAGTATCCCTTTATGTATGGTCTCTCTCCATTAAAATTTAAGCTTCTTGAAGACAGGGATTGTTTTGTCTGCTTGTATTTGTATGCTCAGTGTTTGGGAAAGTGAATATCATATAATGAGCACTTAATAAATGCTCTGCCTTACTGTCTACATCTATCTTTCTGTATAATAGTATTTAATGCATAAGGACTGTTGAATGAATTGAAAAGAATCTCAAAAGCACTATTTTAGTGGTTAATATATGGTGGAGGGGAGAACGCTGTAGTTAGTCAATGAGTCAGCCTGTCAGTCAATAAACATTTATTAAGCACTCTTATGTACCATAGGACATCTAGGTGGTGCAGTGGATAGAGCACCAAGGCTTGAGTCTGGAAGACCTGAGTTTCAAATCTGGCCTCTGACACTTACTAGCTGTGTGACTTTGGGAAAGTCACTTAACTTGTTTGCCTCAGTTTTCTTATCTTCAAAATGAGCTGGAGAGGAAATTGGCAAACCACTACAATATCTTTGCCAAGCCCCAAGCAGGGTCATGAAAAGTAGGCTATGACTAAAACAACTGAATGACAGCAGCAAGTGTGAGCTTGGATAAACCACTTCATCTTTCTAAGCCTCAGTTTCCTCATCTGTCAAATAGGTTAGTTGCATTAATGAGTTTTAAGGGCTCTTTTAGTTCTCAAATGTTCTAATTGTTGCTTGGTTGTCCTTCCTTCTCAAAGAGGACCAAAATGACGTCACTGTGTTGGAGTCAAGTCACAGTGTGTCTGACTGTGTCTGATCAGACCAATAGGAACTTGCAATGTTCTACCACAGGCTGGGCACATATAGTCCATGTGAACATTTGGGGTAGATTCTCTAAATTTGTGTATCTCTTGATTCTTTTGAGCTACTTCAATTTTGCTTTGCTATAGAGCACAGCCGCTTCTCTGATGAGGGCACGTCATGCTGGGTGGTCCTGTGCCAGTGTATCCCATGTCATGCAATCGATTCCAAATTTCTTAACAGAGACCTTGAGAGTGTCCTTGTATTGCTTCTTCTGGCCATCATGTGAGTGCTTGCCTTGTGTGAGTTCTCCATAAAATAGTCTTTTAGGCAAGCGTACATTTGGCATTTGAACAACACGGCCAGCCCACCGGAGTTGCACTCTCTGAAGTAATTGTAATAATAAATGATGAGAAGAGCAGAGATTTTTATGTTTTTATTTTGGGGTGTGGGGTAGGTGGGAAGCAAGGAATGGGAAGAGATCTTTCAATAATTAAAATAAGACCATTAATGCTTTGCCAAGCAGAGCATGGCGTAACATTTTCAAATCAATGGCATTAAAAATATCTGATTTCAAAAAGCCTAAGGGAGGCAACAAGGATGTCCTGTGCTTATCCTGTATTATCCCTAAGGTTCATGTTGCATAACAGGCAGCATCAATATTTTAATGATAACTCCCATTTATATAGGCCCCGAAGAATTACTACGCACTTTCCTTATACCAACCCTGCACAGCAGAGAGAAAGAACACTAGCCTTGGACTCCAAAGACCTGGGTTGGGTTCTTGGCTCTGCCTTTTAATATTCATTGCCTTTGGGCAAGTTCCTTAAGCTTTCTGGGCTCAGTTTTTTTCATCCATAAAATATGGCTTCCATTCAACAGAACAAGCATTTTCTACCTCACTAGGCTTTTTTGAGGCACAAATGTAATTTACATTAAATAAATATAAACTAGCATCATTGCTAATGAAAGCATAAGAATAGTTACAATATTTCATGCAATGTCACAAATATTGTACTATTTTTGGCCAATTACATTTAAAAGTGTTTAATATACCTGGCTCATCAGAGGTTGGACAATTTCATAATAACTGACATTTAAAAATACTTCACATGCCTTATCTCAGCTATTCCTTATAGCCACCCTGAGAGTAAATGCTATAGGTATTACTATATCCATTTTGTAGTTATTCAGTCATTTCAGTTGTGTCTGACTCTTTATGACCCTGTTTGGGTTTTCTTGGCAATGATACTAGAGTGGTTTGCCATTTCTTTCTCCGGCCCATTTTATAGACGAGGAATTGAGGCAAACAAGGTTCAGTGACTTACCCTGGGTCACACAACTAGTAAGTGTCTGAGGCTAGAACTGATTTTAGGAAGATGAGTCTTTCTGACTCCAGTCCCAGCACTCTATTCACTGTGCTACCTAGCTGCTCCTATATCCATTTTACAGTTGAGGAAACTGAGGCTCAATAAGGTTATGTGAGTTACTCAGGATCCTACAGCTATTAAGTGTGATCTGAATAGAAGACTTCTTGACTCCAAGTTTGGCGTTCCATCTTTTATGCCACAGTATTTCTCTAAGACAGAAACAGATTGACTGAAAAAGGAAAGGAAGGATAAAGTTTGCCTGTGTGACACTGGATAAGTCCCATAACTTCTCTGGGCTTCATCTGTAAAATGGACCAGATGGCCTCTAAGCCTCTCCCCACCTCTAACTCTAAATCTATAATCTTATGTGCTCTGCTCTCCCTTTTTGATCTTTCTCTTATTTCCTTTTTTCTCCACGTCCAAAGATACCACTGATTTTTCTTCCGTAAGGCTTACCAGACCTCGCAAATATTTTTTTTGTGATATTTACAACCTGTATATCTCACAGATAAGAAGTAACTATTGTAATAACAGTTGTACCCATCAGATTCCAAATTCTCTTGTTCTTTTTGTGTTTTGTTTTTAGTGTTCTAAAATATGACAAGGGGATAAACATTTTAATATCATATTGGTCCAAATATAGGTTGCCCCCTAGTATAGACTGCAACTCTAAAATGAGATCTTCTTGAGGATATAGCCATAAGCCAAAAAATGATTACACAAAACTGTGGGAAAATAGGTACTTACCATGAAATATGAAAAGCCATTGATTTCAATTCAAACAAAGACATTCCATTCCTTGTATCACTGCTGTTTTCATTGTCATTCTCTTGCTAAGCATGACATTGTAGGCTATGCTCAGATTTGTACAAATTTGAATAGCATATTCTTGCCCATATGGTTATAATTGTTCACAGTTATGGAGCATAAGGCTCACAAAGTGCCTTCCTCGCAGCATCTCTGTAGAATAGGGAAACTGGATTATCCCCATTTTACAGATGAGAGACCTGAGGCTTAGAAGGGTTAAGTGATGTGCACTGATCAGAGAGTTAACAGCATGGACTAGTGGTAAAAGCCATCCTCTTTGAGTCAGAAGACCTATATTTATGGGTCTTTTGATTCTAGCCCTTTGTGTCGTTTTGGAGACACCAAGAAAGTTTTATCCAACTAAAATTTTATCATCTTCAATGATGTTTATTACAGGAAAATTCAGGCAAAAGCAAGCAGGTAAACTAATTGATTGTCAAACAGCTCAACAATCTCAGAGGCCTCTTGAAATTCTTCATGCCCCCAAGAACATAAATCTCATTTCAGAAAACTCCACTGGATGTTGTCTGTAATTCTAGTCACTTAACTCACTCAGCCATATACCCTGCTGTAGGTTCTTTCAGAGTTTGACTTTAGACTGGTCCTGGGATTTAAGTGTCACACTGCCATTGCACTGAAAATAAAAAGAAGAATCATGGGAAGACATTGATGATAACACTATTTGCAATTTTTATATCGCTTGGTATCGAGGAGCTAAAAATATTTCTTATATGAAAGAAAAATCTAATCCAGGGGAGGTTAATGAGATAAGTTAAAAATATTTTTTTTCAGACAGGGTGCTTCAATCACTGAGATTAAGTGATTTGCTGAGGGTTCCATTGGAGGTTAATGACCAGACTAGTCTCATATGTGAATGGCTATTGGCAGCCTCTCTTTTTATATCTTATGGCCAATGATATTTAGAAATCTTTCCATTTGCAGATGAATAGCTGTGCCTATCTACAAAGAGTCAGATGAGTTCTGTCAAAATTTTAGGAAGTGTTTAGCGTTATTCTACTTTATTAGGATTATTTGTTTTGATTTAACCTAAGTGGAATAGAAAACTCCTGACTAAACAGGAGTTCATTCTGCTATCTTTTCTTGCCTCTAACAGTAAGAAAAGCAAGGTTGTCCTGTTCTTTCTATCACATCCTACCTTCTATTGCAGGAATTCTTAACTTGAGGTCCACAAATAGGTCTATGAACTTGGGTGGGGAAAATTATATCTTTTTTTTCATTAACCTCTAAATAATATTGAGCATCTCCTTCAAGTAGGAAAATAGGCAACAAGACATTATTTGGAGAAGGGGTCCAAAGGTTTCAGTATCCAGGCTGCCAAAGGTGTCCATGGTGTAAAAAAAGTTAAGAACCCCTAGTGAATCTACACCCTTATTTATTGTGCCCATCACAAATTAGAGGCCATTTACTTTTGATATCTATTGACATTTTTCTTGATTTTGAGTGACCTAAAGTGGATCTCCAAATCTGGATGATTTCATACAAACGACCACAACTTTATATCTGGAAGAAACCTTAGAGGTCATTGAATCCAAGGCTCACCATTTTACAGAGAGGAAGTGTAGGTTGGACAAAGTCTTCTGGATAGTAAGCAACAAAGCAGAAATTTGAACTGAGCGCTCTAACTCTACATATAGAGAGTAGGTACTACTCTGATATTGATACCAATCACAAAATGAGCAGAGTTTTGCTCTGGGCCATAACGTAATTTTGGATATTATCCAAACAGGAAAGAACTGAGGCAGACAAAAGTTACCTGACTTGCCCTGGGTCACAAAACTAAAAAAATACCCGAAGCTGAATTTGAACTCAAGTCTCCCTAAGTGCAAGTCCAATACTCTATCTACTATAACATCTATTAATAGTAGAAATAACTAAGGCTAAGGGTCTATTCCTCCTCCCACTACCACTTGTGACTTATGTTAGCAATCAGAACTCATTTAAAGTCTCTGTGCCTCAGTTTCTCATCTGAAAAGTGGGGTTAATAATAGCAAGAGGCTAAGCCAGCTATCGAATAAGGTCCCATTTTACTCTCATTTCTGTGGTTTTAGGATTTTATAAATTTGTTTGAATTTCATAAATCTCCAATTTCAATCCAGGATGACAGTTTCATAACAAAAACTTTAGTCAGATGTAAAACAAAGTCCCTTTCCTAAAGGAAAACATCCTTTCCCCAACCCCTTGAGTGGTAAAGCAGTTATTCTTTTATCTTCCTCCTCCTTTCCTATATTTATAAAAAAGTGTCAACTCCCAACGTTCCTATTTCCCTATTACCTGCCACCAATTTCTTACTTAACTCTTTTCAGTTTGGCTTCCATGATCACCTCTTTACTGAAATCACACTCTCAAAATTCACCAGTGACCCCCTAAACACCAAATCTCATGGTCTTTTGGTCCCCACTCTCAACTTTTCTGGAGTTTTCTCACTATTCACCGCCACTTCTGGTTATACTTCTTTTCAGTGGCACCTGAGATGTCCTGGTTTATCTCTTGCCATTTATTTTCTTTTGGGCCCTGTGAGGTTCCAATATTCTGTCCTCAGCCCTCTTCTCCTTTCTTTCTATGCTATTTCCCTCATTCATTACCCTGACTTTAACTATCATACCAGTGCAGAAGGCTCTCACATCTACATCCCAAGCGGTGGCCTCTTTTCTGAGCTCAAGATGTCTGTTCACTACTGAGAGGATAGTTTTACCTGGCTGCCTATCGGCACCTCAGACTCAACATGTGCAAAACTGAAGTTATCTTTCCCCCGCAAATATGCTCATCCTTCTCTCCTCATTATTTCTATCAGAGGCACCTACTCTTTTTAATTTGAAACCTTTGTGTTATGTTTGATAATTTTGCTACCACAATCAGGGAGACAGGGCACATAAACTGTAGGGACAGGAAGGCAGCAGCTACTGCCAATAGTCCGAATTAGGACATTAGTATCTTTTTTCATTTTCCAACTGCCTGTAAGTAGCAGATAAAAGAAGAAAGGGTCTAGGGGTGGGGAACCTGTGTCCTTGAGGGCCACATGTGGCCCTCTAGGTCCTCTAGTGCAGCCCTTTGACTGAATCCAAACTTCACAGAACAAATCCCCTTAATAAAAGGATTTATTCTGTAAAACTTTGACTCAGTCAAAAGGCCCCACCCAGGCACCTAGAAGGCCTGAGGCCGAAGGTTCCCCACTCCTGGGACCCTGGAATATGGTGTTTCTAGCTTGCCTGGGTTATTGTTTCGTAGATGATAATATTACATACATACACAATGATTCGTATATTAAATACTCCAGTTTAAGAAAATAGGCAAGCTATAGTTCTTTATTGGTCCCATGTGTTTCTAAGTTCTTTTGTGTTTTATATTTCCCTAGGGAAATCTTATGTTCTAGGTTATATTGTGAGTTGCCTGAAGTCTTGGATATGGAGAACATTGAAGGATTTGGGTAACAATACTGATGATAATGATGAATTGAGGTCATTTTAATGCTGTAAGCCTTTGCTAACTTCTACTCCTGGGGTATGGTTTCCTAAAAGCAGACATCAGTGCATTTCTGATTTCATCATACAAACCAGAAATAGAATTCTTTTGAGTTTCTAAAAGTTACCAGAACATTAGGCTACTGTGTTCCACATATAAAAGAGGCTGCCTATTTGTACACTGAAATTTACATATATATAGAAGAAGTTCATGGCTGGTTAACTCCATTGACTCGGAGATAGTGCTAATGAGGCCAAGGTTGGATCCCTGTATGGGCCACTTAATTAACTTTGCACAGAGAGAGCTGTTCCATGGCTATAATCCCAGTCAACTAGCTTGCTGACACAAATGTTTGGTGACAGTGGCATGAGAAAGTGTGGATAGCTTAGCTCAAATTTACCAACTTTAGTGGAACAACTCAAAGGTTTAGGGTTAATAATAGCATCTTTATGTCTGGAAGGATGCCAATTCCCTCAGGGCAAGGAGTTTGGATTTTTGTTTTTGCAGCCCTAGCACTTTGTATATTGCCTTGAACATAAGAACTAGAGATGTGAAGAACCTTAGAAATCATCCAATCCAATGTCTTTATTTTGAAGATAAAACAGAAGACTGGAATGGTAGTGACTTGTCCAGGTCATACAGGTGATAAGTACCAGAGCTGGCATTTGAATCAGGTTCATCTACTTCCAAGTCCAGTGTTCTTTCCGTGATCCTACACTATTCTTGGGGACTTATTGCAATTGTCCAAGTGAAAGCTAGTGAAATAATACTGAAATCTATCATTTCAGATTTGTATTGCAAAAATCCCATATGTCATTAATAGTTATGGACCAATATCAGATTTTCAGAAATCATCAGCTCTTTATGGTCTCTTTGGATTGTGATTTCTAAATAATGAAGACTATTGCTTCTTGAGGATAGAGTTGACTTTAAGTAACTTACCTGTGTGACCTTAAGAAAGTTGCTTTTGTCACTGGAAAATGAATAGTTTGTACTAGATGGTCTTGAAGACCCCTTCTAACTCTAAATCTGTGATCCAATGAGGGTCTCAACTAGGTTGGTGGTGATGGGAGTAGGAGCAGAGAAATGGATAGGACAGATTGTGAATGCAGACAGTTCGGGGTGTGTGTGTGTGTGTGTGTGTGTGTGTGTGTGTGTGTCTATATAAGGGAGAGAGAGACAGAGAGTTCGAGTGAGCGAGTGTTGGGAGTTATCTGCATAGAAGTAATAGTTTCAACTGTGGGAGTTGATGAGGTTACCTAGGGGGAGGAGCGTGGGCAGAGAGCAGAACACTGAGGACAGAGCTCAGTAGGATGATACATTTAGAAGCAGAGGATAAAGGGGAGCCAAGAAAGGAAACAAAAAGTCAAAGCCACTCCCCCACAATCTTTCCCCCTGCATTATTGATTTAAGGTAAATGCTTCTAGTTCCACAAAAGATTATAGACTGCCAAAGGGATTATTTATAATTAAACAGGGGACAAAGAAAGAGATAAAATTGAAAAGCCAAAAAACAAAACAAAACAAAACCCAACAACAATAAAAAACAAAGCTGGCTGAATGTTGGGATCGACCTCCTAATGATGAGAACCATTGAACTCCTGTAGGGAATTCAAACAGAAGAAGTAAGTGAAAAATTCATAATAAGTGGAAAAATTTGTTGGACAAAGAATTAGCAAAGCTATAGGGAGGATACCATAGGTATAGCCAAAAGGTCCCTCTTAGCATTTGGGAATCAGCACAATTAGTGCTGATTAGTAGGGAAATCAGTCTGCATTGTTGAGTTTATGGAGCTCTCCCAAGGAAAGCCTACCCTGGTGTGCAGAATTCTTAATTAATATTCCTGAGTAGTTGGCCTCCAGAGGCTGGGCCCTAGGGGACCTGCAGGGCCCACTTTGTTTGAATGAAGCCCTGTCTCTTATTGTTCAACAGTGGGAGATATACTGCAGATGAAGTGCAGACAATGCTTGGAAAGACAATTGAGAAAGTAATTTCTTGACACTCTCCCCAGCTGCTGCTAACAGATTAGCTGGGATGTTATCCAAGCCCCTTAACTATAGCTGATAAAGCCTTTTGAGAGAGGCTCTTGAGTTCCTACTGCTGATTTAGGCAGCAAAAGGATTTGGAAATGCAGCTGCACTTTCTTTAGGGGTTGTTGAAACAGCCCCACTTGCAGGTAAATATATTAGTTGTTTTTAGCAAAGTATTATAACCCCCCACACCCAGCCTAGCAAAATCTCAATTAGGTGGAATCCAACTGCATGGATTATCTATAGTTGTTTATATTCTTGATTTATTATGTAAATATTATCACATTTGATCCTCAAAACAACCCTCCAAAGTAAATGCAATAGATATTATTAACTCCATTTTACAAATGAGGAAACTGAGAGTCACAGAAATTAAGTGTCAGAGGTTGCATTTGAACCCAGCTTCCTCTGACTTCTAAGTCAGTGCTCTTTCTACTACACTAGTCTCTTTCTACACACTTTAGGACCAATGACAAAGCAAGCCATGGTAAAGACTTTTTAAGTATGCAGAGACCAGCCCTTCTGTGCTGGCCAGAATGCTAGTCAGGGACCAGCAATATATTTTTTTCCCCAGAATATATGGTTGAAAAGAGACAGAATGTGGATGGGGGAGGTTCAGAGCTCTCCTGGCTTCATGCGGCATTTTCCTCTTGTGCACAAGTTTATTTGGATGGCAGCAAGGAAGCATGATATCTGTGAGGAGACTGAAGCTTCCTTCAGGTTTGGTTAGGTGGGGGTCCCTACATGGGGATGTTGATGGATAATTAGGGTTTTAATAGAAATTAAAAGAAAATTTCTAAACCCGTCAGATTGTTGTTGTTATTGAGAGAGAGAGAGAGAGAGAGAGAGAGAGATTGTACGTATGTGTGTGTGTGTGTGTGTGTGTGAGAGAGAGAGAGAGAGAGAGAGAGAGAGAGAATGAGAATATGAATGAATATCAAACTTCTTCTTTAGGCTTTTGGTCAATGCCCAGCTGTGCATTCTGTCTCACATCTTTAGAGTCTAATCTATGAACTAGAAGAACATTAGCTCTCTTTTGCCAGGTAGAGTAGTACTAACTACTGCACCCCATCAAGTGATGGTAGAGAGCAGCAAATACCTCTGAGGAGGTTGACTAGATGACAGTCGTCTGTAGCTGATAAACTATAGCCAAGCAGATGGTTTCAGAGAGCAGATCAGTGACCAAGAGACCATAGAGATGCTCATTAGAGAGAAGAGACACAATGAACCACAGGCAATAAAGCAAAGAATGGAAACTTGGGCCTGGCAGAAAACAGTGCAATGACTGTCTGAAGATGTGGTCAGTTCTGCAGTATTGGAGGCGAAAGTACCTTGGTCATGCGTGTTCCCTGGCCACATTTGGTCCCTATGAGTGTTCCCTCTATGCATGTTCCCCAGTCACACATGTCCCCTATGTTTCTATCCTCTATATTCCTTGGTCATGTGCATTCTCTTTGTATCTGTGCCTTTACCCACAGAAGTGATAACGTTTGGGAGAATGTATCTCTTATGTACACCAAGGGACCTTTTCTAACCACTTGATTTACTATTTTGTTTGATTAAATGCTTTTCTTTTGAACTAATATATCTTCTGGCTGTCTGGGAAAATAAACACATGGATAAATGAGTGAATGAGAAAGCTCTCATTAAGCACTTACAACGTACTGAGCACCATGCTAAGCACTCAGGAGTGCTAATATAAAAGCAAGGGGAGTCCCTACCCTAAAAGAACCTACCTCATTCTAATGGGGAGCTATCTCCCAAAGGGGAAACTGGCCAGATAGGGGTGCAGAGATGGCAAAGTTTGTGTTTCACGGTTTCAGCATTAAGGGAAGAGCAAGGAGGAAAGGGCACACAAGGCAAAATAGTTGGGAAAATTGTGGAGAAGATGGACAGAGAGGAAGAAGCAACATAGGCACTGATAGAAAGAATGCCTCAAACCCAAGGTAGCTTTCTAGTGTCCCATGTAAAGGGGGGGACCTAAGGCATGAAAACAATAACAGCAAAGCTCTTCAAAATCGCTTCTCCCCCATCTCATCTCTTCTACAGCTAGAGTTAAAGCATTGTGCAACATTGAATTGAGGTGAAGTATTTAGAAAAGTGTGTTGTATGGAGTCAGAAAGCTTGTATTTGCACCCCAGCCTCACCATTTATATTGGCTCTGTGACCTTTGGCAAGTCATTAAACTTTCAACCATCCCTATCAAATGGGAATAATATACTTGCACTTCCTACCTTTTAGAATTGTTGGGAAGAACACTCATTGTAAGCTAAGAGAGGATCGTAGATAGAGACTTGGAATCCTAAAGCTCATTTAGTCCAACCTTCTCATTTTTTAAATGAGGAAACTGAGGCCCAGAATAGTTAAGTAAAGTGACCAATGTCACACACACAGAAAATTTGAGAGGCGGGATTTGAACCTGTGATGCAGGATTTGGAGCTGGGGTGACCTCAGTTCAAATCCTATCTCAGGTACTTACAAGGTATGTTACCTTTGACAATCACTTAATTTCTCTAGGCCAAAGGTGGGAAACCTTCGGCCTCAAGGTCACATATGGCCCACATGTGTTGTGGTCAACACATGTTGACTGAATTCAAAGGGCCACATTTGAGGACCTAGAGGGCCGCATGTGGCCTTGAGGCCACAGGTTCCCCACCCCTGCCTTGGTCTTAGTTTCCTCATCTGTATAACAAGAGGGATGGGCTTGATGACATTTGAGATCCTATGAACTTATGTTTTCTAACTCCAAAGTCAGTGTTATCTCCATTGTACTAATCCTTCAATTATTATGTAAATGGAGACTATTACTATTTGTGATTTTTACAATAAATGATTTACATATATCAGCTGATTGGTAGTGACTGAAGCTGTCATCTAAGAGAATCCTTTTCATTCAGTGTGCCGGCAGATACCCCAGTGAGACAAAGAACTTGCTGTTGGGCCAGAAAATTGGATCCTATAGCACCTGCGATCTTGCTATCCCCAGAAAATTTCCAAGCCAGTCTCCAACTGTGCTGCAGAGAGCTAGCCAAGGTGGGTAACAGGAGATAGCTTAAGCATTTATCCATCAGGTAAAACTAGTTCTGGTAAGATGTTTAAGTGGAGCAAGTGGGGATTGAGTAGAAAGTTGAAGTACAAGAAGGAGGTGGTTTGGCAGAGGAGGAAGAAGTTGGCGATTCTGATTGCAAAGAGGCATGCAGATTAACAAAAGGTGCGTGGGAGGAAGCTAGGACAGAGGCAGTGCTCCAAAGAGCTGGGCCAAGAACTTTGAGGAAGAGCTAGGAAAGCGGAGAAACAGGAATCAAACCAAAGAGATCTTTTAAAGTCTCAAATTAATCAGGAAACTCCTCTCCTGCCTCTTCCCTGCCAGTGATTCAGAAGGGCTCAGGGTGGGAAGGGTAACCCTGGTCTGGAGCAGAGAAGAAAGTCAGAGTGGGGAGGAGAGACAGGCTGAGTGAGCTCTGCAGGGTGTCTAAGAGATGCAAAGGACTTTGATGAGCAAGTAAGCCAGGAGGTGATTGAAGTCTATAGAGCCAGTGAAACCCATGGGAGAAGTAGGAAGTAAAATTTGTTGGGAGAGTAAGGGAGGTCTTATTCAACTTGACCTCCCCTCTTCACCCTGCTAGCTTAGGTCTTTTCATTGTGATGGCTTGTGTGTCCTGCCCGTCCCTGGGTCCCCACAGAGTCATTTTTATTTCTGAATTAACCTCCCTTCACTGGGCACTGGACAATAATAAAAAGACAGCATTACATAGTGTTATGAGGTTTGCTAAATTTTATATATACTGTCTCATTTGATTATTATAATGAACCTGTGAAATAGATGCATTTTGCAGATGAGTAGACCGAGGCTGGGAAGTGATGTGCTTTGCTCAGGATTCACATAGATAATAAGTATCTGAGGCAAGATTTGAACTCAGATCTTCCTGAGTCCAAGCCCTATACTCTATCTACTGCACCAGATGGCTGCCTAAAAACTCTCCTACTCTGTTTCCTTACCTTCTCTCTCTCTCTGTCTCTCTCTCTCTCTCTCTCTCTCTCTCTGTCTCTCTCTCTCTGTCTCTCTGTCTCTCTCTGTGTGTGTCTCTCTCTGTCTCTTTCTCTTCTCTCTGCTGTCTCTCTCCCTCTCTTCTTTCCCTCTCTATATGTACTAGTATATTAATATGCTTGCACCAGCAAAGTCACAGAATTTTTGTGAGGAAAGTGAATTATAAGCTATGTAAAGGATCATAGACCCACAGAATCTTGGATATTTAATCCATTCAACTTAGCACATAATTTAGCAGATGAAGAAAAAAAAGTCCTAGAGAAGTTAAATGATTTGCCCAGGGTCCCACAGGTATTAAGTCAGAGAGTCAGGGCATTGCCTATAGCCATCTCTGCTTCCACCATTAATGGTGTAGACATTTCATATTAGATTCAAAATGCATGGATAGAACTTGTCTAATGCTTTCCTGAATTATGTTTCCATTGAGACTAAAAACTTACCCTCTTATATTCAGTTGATTTAAAAAATCCAGCTCTCTAATTTAAAAAGGGACTCAATCCTGTGAGTTTGCCTACAAAGTCCAACAAAGTAGCCTTCTGACTGGCTGGCAGCCCAAGAATAGCACTAACATATTTTGCTTGTATTATTCCCTCTTTGTACTCTAGCAAATAGACTAAATATTCTCAAATTATTGACCTAGGATTCTTGGATTAACTTGAAAATGAAATATCTGATTGTGAAGCTTATCGATATTTGATAGAAAAGTCATAAAAAATGTTATACAAGGTATGGGAAGTGGCTTTTGATATAGTGATCTTGTTACCAGGAGGAGAACTCTAAAAATTGTTCCTAACTCCTTGCTCATGGTCATTGTTTGTCTTCCTAGTATCTTACTGTATTGTTTCAGCCTTTTGGTATTTGTGCCTTCAGAGTATAGAAGGAAGGGAGGTGGCAAAAACGCTCACTGATCAAAGCTAAATGGTTCAATGCTCCAATGAGTCGTGATCTCATCCTTTGTTAGGGACTTCTTTCAAAGATTCAGGATACAGTCCACTCCTACTTTCCTATCCTGTGCTGAAAAATCTGTTTTAAATACTTCAAATTCTCATATTCTTTTCCCCCGGGTAAAAGGAGACAGAGCGATTGTTTCTGACCAGTGAGTCCAATTCTACCAACTTCACATAAACACTAGATAAGAGCTGTTCAATTACAGGTTGCTTATTTATCTCATTTTCTTGGCAGGATTTGGTTTTCCTGAAACAAAAATCACCCATTCAAGAAGGGAAGCCACTTAATTGATTAAAATCCACTTCAGTTAATTGTCTTTGACCTACTTGCAACTGAGAAACAGTTGACAGTCATAATAAATAGGTCCTTCTGGAAGCTTCATTTGAAATTTGGATTGCTGATTAGACTTCGATATAGTTCTAGAATTTTTTTTTCCTCTGAGGGCTGCGCTTTAAGCCGCTGGTATGTTCTTTGGTCTCTTTGGAAGACTAAGAACGTTAGTCTTTTGAAATTGAAGTCCTCTTCTAGGTCATATGGTGGGTAAAGTGCTGGGTTTAGATTTAAGAAGACCTGAGTTCGGATCCAACCTCAGACACTCACTGGCTATGTGGTCCTGGGAAGTCACTTAACCTCTGTCCTGTTCAATTTCCTTATATATAAATGAAAGGGGTGAACTTGATGGCTTCTGAGGACCCTTCCAGACCTAAATCTATGATCTTTTGATTCTCATTGAACTTGAAGGTAGCACTACATTATAAGCTTATAATATACAAGATCTTTTCCTTGCCTTGCCTTGGCTTACCTTCATCTACCAGTGCAGATTAGCAATGATTTTATAACTAACAGTCTTAGGGAGTTGCCCAGGGGCACATAGTCAGCATGTGTCAAAGGCAGAAATTGAACCTAGCTCTTATAAGTCAACTTCTTTCATAGGACCTTTACATATGAGGATGTGTTGTAGAGCTAAGAAGTAAAGAAACACTCAGGATTCTGAGTCCTTAGTACCTAATGATTCTTTTGTTCCGTATGAGTGGGCTGTTAATCTTAATAGTCAGGATGGACATTTTCTCTTGCATAAGAACTACCTTTGCTCAAGGTGAAGAGAAAAGTCAGAGAATATACACACCCACTCAACTTTCACTCCTGGTATCATTCTGTGTGTATGCCTTAGAGGCAAAAGAGAGGTGAAGGGCTAGTGAGTGATAGGTAGATGGGAGAAGTGGTGTGTGTGTGTGTGTTTATGATGACATCAGTGGGTTTTTTTTTAATGTGAGAAGAAGGCCATATGGAGGAGTAGCTCCAGGAATGGAAGCCCTATCATGAAGCCATGAATCATCAGTGCTAATTGTATGATATTAACTCCTACCCTCAATTTTGCACCTCTGGCAAGGTGGAAAAGTTTGAAGATCTTAGATAAATACAGCAAAAATTTTGATTATCTATGCTAATGGAACACTGTACTGGATTATGAAAAATCATTTCTGATTGTTTTTGTAATGCGCTATATGACTTTTGGTGTATGAGGTTAAAATTACCTTCTTGTTTTATTAGTCTTGTAACAAAATTAGAATCCTAAATCTGGAAAGGACCTTAAAGACCTAAGATTTTTATTTTCTGTATGATGAAAATAAGGACCAGAGAGATGAAGTGATCACTCAAAATCACACAGTGTCAGAGTCAGGATTCAAAACTAGATTTTTTGATTCCAAGTTCATTGCGTTTTGTTACATTGTCACCTGCAGCTGCCTTCCTGTGTATGGCACAATGTGGCCCACACGCGTGTTAGAAGAGATGGGCAATTCCGACTGGTTTTCAAAAATTTTCTGCCAATGATTCAGAAAGTGAATAGTCCACGTGGAAGAAAACTGAGCAATGAGTGTAATTGAATAGACTGCATCTGCTCTCCTATTGTATTCAATAGTTCATTGCAGGCACAGCTGTCCCTAGGGTCTTGAGGCTGAAGGCACAGCTGTACTACTGTCTGCTAAAACAGCCATTCTGGAAGCAGATTGAACATCACTCCCACTTCACCCTCTTACCGCTCACCATCCAATGGTTCTTGGATTTTGAATGTGATGTTTCAAATGAACAAATATTAGTTTAGTGCCTAATTTGTGCCAGAGAACATGCTAGACATTGGAGCTACAACAATGAAAATAAACCAGACCCTGCTTTCAAGGAATTTACATCTTACTGGTCCACTTGCCTTTCCTGAAGAATATACTCATTTCCTGTCTTTCTGCTTTTTCATGGGGTATCCTCCATACCTGGAATCCACTCCTTTCCCACTCCCTAACTTCCTTCAAAGTACAGCAGGAAATTCACCTGTTTCACCAAGTCCATTCCAATCTCCATTTGTTAGCACCTTTCTCCTTGGTAATTACGTTGTCTATCTTTTCTATTTTTTTCTGTGTTTATGTTGTTTCCCTCCAATAGAATTTAAGCTTCTTGAGGGCAGACATTGTTTCATTTTTGCCCTTATATCTCCAGGATTCAGCACAGTGCCTTGCTCTTATTATCATTCGTAAATGAATGAATCAGGGTTATAGCTTGTAGGCAGATAAAATGAGGAAGTGATTAACAGTTAGACTGGAGGAATCTGGAGGTAGTAGATAAAGAAAGGTAAAGTGGGAGAGGGAGAGAAAGAGGAAGGGAGATAGGAGAGAAAAAGAGAAAGTGAGAGAGGAGAAAGGAGATGGAAGGGGAGACAGCATAACAAAGCATACGGGACCCACAGAAGATGGGGCCAAGTCATACTGTTATTGTTTACTAGCTGTGTGACTACAAGTCACACTTTTGTAAGCCTCACTTTCCTTATATGTAAATGGGTATAATAGGACATTTAGTTCCCTCCGGGTTACTCAGAATCTCTAATGTATGCAAAGCCCTTGGGCAAATCACTGAACTCCGCCTCAGTTTCCTCATCTGGAGAAGGAAATGGCAAACCACTCCAGCATCTTTGCCAAGAAAACCCCCAATGGGGTCACAAAGAGTTGAACGCAACTGAAAACAACTAAACAACACGTAAAGTACTTTGTAAAACTTCAAAGCTCTGAATCAAACTAACTCAACAAACATTTATGGAGTGGCTGAAATGTGCAAGGTCCCGTGCTAAGTGCTAGAGATTCAAAGACACAATGAAAACCAGGCCCTGCCTTCAAGCAGCTTCTATTCTAGGGGAGTGGTGGAACATGTAACTAGGTGTTGCAGTAATGACATCTCTGTGCTCAAGATAGTTTTGAGCTAGAAGTGATCTCAGAAGCCATCTTGCCTAACCCTTTCATTTTACAGATGAAGAAGCTGAAGCAGAGAAAAGTTAAGTGACTTGCCCAGGGTCACACAGGTAGTAAACCGAGACAGGATTAGAACCCAGGTGCTCTGACTCCAGAGCCAGGGCTCTTTCTCCAGTATCATGACATCGTGGATACTTACAGGAATCACAGGGAAATGTGTTTTTAGAAGCTATTCACCTTCTTGGGTTTTCACTCGTCTGAAATCATTCTTTTTCTCTTTTTGCCACCATCAAAATGGGCCTTAGCCAGAATTTCTACCTTAATGCTAACTTCCTCTTTACTGACTTCCCTTTCTCCCATCTCCCCCAGGTACAGTTTCTAAAATCTCAAAATTATTCCTTTGAGTGGAAAAGACTGAACAACAAGATGAGAAAGTAGAGAGCTTTGTTACTATTTCTTTGTTAAGTTGGAAGTAAAATCATCCTAAAGGGATCTCCAAGCAGCTGTTCAACACCCACAATTCAAATTCCTTGGCCTACAGTCTATATGAAGAGATGGCACTTCTGTTTGGAGAAGAGGCTCTCTCATACTATCTTCCATCTGGGAAATGGTAGTTTAGTGTTTGCTGGTTTCATATTGTCAGGACACTTAAAAACATAAGTAGATTGTTATTTCGGGATTTGTGTGTTATGGGTTATATTCTGCGGGGAAAGAGACAGGGATTGAGAAAGGGGAAAAATGGGAAAAGGAAGGAGAAGAAGAGAAAAGATATAAAAGAGGGGGAGAAGAATAGATATTGAAGGAAAGGGGTGAGGGACAAGAGAAAGAAGAAAAAGGAAGAAGTTGCAATGTAGGGTATTGGACTTGAGTCGAGAAGATCTGGGTTCAAATTCTATTCCCAACTCTTACTAGCTTGGTGATATTGGGCAAGTCACTTACCTTTCTAAGGCTTATTTTCTTCATCTGTCAAATAATAATACTTCTAATTTCCCATTTCAAAAGGTCATTGTGAATGTTAACTGAGATAAGGCATATAAAGCAGTTGTCAAAGCTTGAAGCCCCTTGTGAATCAAGTCTGGGAAAGATTTACTGACTGTCTGACATGTGCGAATGCTGAGGATGCAGAGATAAAATGAAGCAGTCCCTGTCCTCAAGGAGTTTATATCTTACTGGGAGGTTCCAACATTTAAGTAGTGAAGTATGTTATCCAGGCTAACTTGAGGAGAAGGGAGGGTACCAATAGTCAAGGGAATAAGGAAAGACCCCCCCAGAGGAGGAAAAGAAGGCATCTAAGCTGAGCCTTGAGGGAAGGTGAGGGTAATAATAGGAAGGAGGAGAGAGAGAGAGAGAGAGAGAGAGAGAGAGAGAGAGAGAGAGAGCGAGCAGTCTTGGCCCGGGGAAGTGTCCACACCAAAGCATAGATGAGAGATGGAATGCCAATTTCAGAGGCCAGCAAGTAGGTCCACTCGGATAGGTCATAGAAGGCATGATGGGAAATTAATGTGCAGGAAGCTTGGAATTGAGTACTGGAACAAGAACACGAAGGTCTTTAAATGTCATGTAGAAGAAGTTCTATTTTATCCTCCAGAAGCCACTGAAGTTGGTTTAGCTGGGGAGCAAAACCTCCAGACTTGTGCCTTGTAAAGACTATGTTGGCAGCTGTGTGGAGGATAGACTAGAGAAAGGAGACCAAAAAGAAGGACATCAACTAGGGAGCTATTGGAATGGTTTGGGAGAAGCATTAAGAGGAGAAGGAGTGGCAGGTTCGGTGGAGGGAAAACTAATGGGAGAGAAGTCAGGTGGAATCAAGGAGACTGGGCTATTGGTTGGATATGGGGAGTGAGGGAAGAGTTAAGGATGATTTAAAGTTTTGGACCTGGGTTACTGGAAGGTTGGTGCTGTACTTGACAAAAATAGGGAAGCTAAGATGAAGGGAGATTTTGGGGATGGCAATAACACAAGCTAATATATGTATGTATATTTACATATATCCACACATACATACACACAAATATATGTATATATGTGTGTATATGTATGAGTGTGTGTATGTGGCCTTGTATCTGTTAACTTACCAGTGTAGAGGACTTCTAGAAGAAATTCCTTGTACCAGTGGAGATCTGCAACTCAAAGATAGTTTAAGGTCTTAGAGAAATGTCTGGAGCACTAAGAAATTAAGTGATTTGCCTGGGTAGTCAGAGTGTGTCAGAGATGGACGTGATACCAAAGCCTTCTTGATTCCCAGGCCTCCTCTCTAATTAGTCACTGTAACACTTCTCTCTCTCTCTCTCTCTGGATCTGTGTACATGTGAAACATATATGTCTTTCTGTAAAATTGGAGATAATTCCAGAGAAAAGATCCTAGCATTGAGGGGGACTGGAGAGGCGTTTTTGTGTTTGAGGCAATTGGGGTTAAGTGACTTACCCAGGGTCACACTGCTAGTAAGTGTGTCAAGTGTCTGAGGCTGGATTTGAACTCAGGCCATCCTGACTCCAGGGCTGGTGATCTATCTACTGCACCACCTACTTGCCCCTTGGAGAGGCTTTTCACAGAAGGTGAGATTTTAGCTGAGACTTGGAAGAAGACAAAGATACCTAGAGGCAGAGATGAGGATGAAGAGCATTCCTAGCATGGGAGACTGCCATTGAAAATGCCCAGAGTTGGGAGGTAGAGGGTTGGTAGCATAAGGAGAAACAGGAAGCTAGTGTTACTGGATGGTAAAGTATATGGAGGTGAGTGTAAGAAGATTAGAAAGGTAGGAAGGGTCTAGGATGTGAAGATCTTCAAAAACCAACAAGGATTTCTATTGTATTGGATCCTGGAGACAACAGAGAGTTTCTGGAATTGATTGAAGAGGGGGTGGGGTGACATGGTCAGACCTGAACTTGAGAAAGACCACTCTGACAGATGACTGGAGGATGAAATGGAATGAGGAACTATTTGAGGCAGAGAGACAACACAAGAGGTGATGAGGGTGTGAGAGTGTCTGAGGAGAAAAATGAAATTAATATGGAAGATGTTGCGTAGATATCAGTACCGCTTGACAGTAGGATGGGGAGGGGTGAGAGAGAGTGAGATATGGGGGTTGACACTTAGATTGAGAGTATGGGTGATTAGAAAGATGGCGGTGCCCTCAACAGTAAGTGGGAACTTTGGAAGAGAGGAAGGTCTTGGGGGGAAGACAATGAATCCAGTTTTAGACATGCTGAGTTTAAGGTGATCATGGGAAATCCAGTTCGAACTGTCCAATGGGACGTTGGAAATGCAAGATTGGAAGTTGGGAGATTATCTATCGCTTATCTTACCTATCACAGTTTTTATATCTATCTATCATCTATCTTACTGCTCATTGAATCACTCAATATCTCTCCAGCTCTATCTTTCTCTCTCTAATGAAAAGAGAAAAAAAAATGGGAAGAGCCAGAGAAGCAGGTAGACAGGAAGTGAGAGGGAGGGAGAGAGAGGTTAGCCTGGTGCTTGAAGGAGTCATAAACAGCTGGGTTATGGGAAGAAACTCTCTCTAAACTACACATCCCAACTCAAGCATCTGGCACAATTTGAACAACAGAGCTCCAGGGACCCCAGAAGGGGTGATGTGGGAGAGCTTGTCAGCCTTCTTGTCGATTTAACTACAGACCTCTAGAATGGAATTATAGGCAGGCAGTCCTGGGAGCTGTTCGTGGACTTTACCAAAGGCAGCCAAAAGTCTTTTAGCCTAAGGGAAGCGCATATAAGCTGTGATCTAATGAGCGGAAGTTGAAGCCAGCCACCAAGCAGCTTGAAAGGAGAGTTTAATGGACATTGCCTTGCAAAACACTCACTCAGGAGGGTCCCTTCACTCATTCCTCTCCACTCAAGACCATGATATTAGCAGGAGCTGTTGGGGGTCTGCCTCCAGATCTCTGGAGAGGAGTATACAGGGTGGTAACATAATATTCTGATAGAGCTCCTGTCTCCTTACACTGCACCATTTGCCCTCACTTGTATTTCAAACCTTGTACCATTTGTGGAGGCATGCAGGGAACATGGACTTTCAAGTCAGAGATATTGAATTGAATTATTTCTGATGTTTCCTGTCTGTGTTACCTTGGGCAAGTCACCTCTTCTCTCTACACCTCAGTCTCCCACAACTGTAAAATGAAGGAGTTGCAGGAGATGACTTCTGAGGTCTTTTCCAGCTCTAAATGGATAATTCTAAATGGAGCAGCCTTTTCCCATGAAGGAATCTGTTTTTGAAATATATCTCTGTCCTCTTAAGAGGCAATGTGGTCCAGAGCTGCGGTGTCAAATACATGGCTCACAATACTCCTGGGTAGGGCCTGCACCAGGTTAAAATGAACTGGGAAATATTTAACAAAATAAAAATACAATAGAATATACACAACATTAATGTGGTTTTCTGGCAGGGATCTTTATGTACGGTTTAGTGGTTCCTTCTCGCTATTAAGCTATGATTTTATGACTATTTTGTGAAGTTTATGACTCCACTATTATCCCTGAGTATGACAGCAGAGGTTGGGGTGGAGATGGATACTGAATTGGGTGCTGAACCCTACGAGTAGGGAGAGTGAATGATTTAAAAGACAGTGGAGCATATGTGGGTCATATGGACCAAAAGAGTAAATCATATAGGAGGAAAGGTTACTAAGTAAGTGGTATTGACTAAGTGCAGTGGATAGAGTGCTAGGCCTGCAGTCAGGAAGACCTGAGTTCAAACCTGGCCTCAGATACTTACTAACTGTGTGACCCTGGGCAAGTCTCTTAGTGCTGCCTCAGTTTCCTCATCTGTAAAGTGAGCTGGAGAAGGTAATGGCAAACCACTCTTTGCCAAGAAAGCCCTGAGTGGGGTCACGTAGAGTCAAACATGACTGAACAACAATAACAACAACATTGGTTAAGGGTTAGCCTAGAAATGGCAGTGAGGAGCAAGGAATATGCCTTCTGGCCCAGAGTGTTAGGAGCATGGGAGAAGAAACAATAAGTACTGGGGAGGATGGTTTGGGATCCAGGGTTTTCTTCAAGGAGCCAGGTTTCCATCATGGTCAGAAAGTTGGAAGGACATTAGGTTGAGGACCCATTTGTTAACCAGAGTTGGAGTTACAGTGGGCACAGTGGACTGGATGAACTCAAGCCAATTTTTCAGAAGAGTCTAAAGGACTGGGATGAAAAATGCATTCAATTTCTCCTTAGTGATTTGAACACCAAGTATTTGATGATCAGCGAAGAAGATATGGCTTGGGGAGACAAGAGGATGATGATGTAGACTGGCCTAAGTCTGACCATGTCACTACTCTCTTCAGAAAGCTGCATGGCTCCCTAGTACTTTAGGATCAAATACAAACTCTTCTGTTGACATGTAAAGCCCTTCATGATGTGGCATTGGCTATCCTTGTCAGAGTTATTCCATATTATTCTTTCCCACACCTTCCACATTCTAGCCAAACTGGCCTACTTACTGTTCTGCTTCCAATATTTTGCATTGTCTGTTCACCATTCCTAGAATGCATGCCCTCACCTCCACTTCTTAGAATCCCTAGCTTCCTTTGAAACTTAGCTTAAACATCATCTCCTCAAAGAGGCTTTTCTTGGACTCCCCACCTCATTGTTAGTGCTTCCCTTCTCCTTACCTTACATTTTTACTTTGTGTATATTTTGACTTTACTTACCTGAGTGCAAGGTGGGACTTGATTGCTATTTTGTTCCAGCAAGTCACTCACCTCACTTAAGCTAAGTGATAATATGCTCCATCAAATCATAGGCTTTAGACTAAGTGGGGAAAGTCTTTTGAACTATCGTGATGCTGCACAAGAATTGTGTCTGCTCAGCTAACGCTAACACTAGCACTTAGCACAGAACAAGGCATATAGTAGGTGCTTAATAAATGCTTGTTCATGGATCTCAGCATATGACAACTGTATTACAGAGATAAAGGGAGCAGGAGGTAAGAAATTTGTTAATCTTTGAGAAGGCCGGGACATCTCTTTTCCACAACAAGGAAGCAATGTAAGACTTGCAGAAGGACATAGGACATAGAGGCATATGGAATTGGGAAGAGAAAGAAGGCATGGATAAATTACTTTTTCCATGCTGGAGGAAGTACCCACAGAGATCAGTTCACAGAGCCACTGAGCTATTGAAATAAATGTGGACAAAGTTGATTACTACATACTAGTAAAACTACTACTATTATAGTAATACTACTATTACTATAGTAATACTACTAGTAAACTCTGATTTTTTTGGTCAGAATTAATTAATTCAAAAGTATTTATTATTATATTGTTTATATAGAGTGTGTTAGGCTTTGGTGATACAAAGTCAAAAATAAAACATCCCTGATCTCAAGGAGTTTACATTCTATTGGTTCTTTCTGCAAGTGTTTATTAAGCAACTACTATGTGCCAGTCACTGTACTAGGCATTGGGGGTAGACGGACAAACATGAAACAGTCTCTGACCCCAAGAAGCTTATACTCTGTCAGGAAGAAAACACATTCATAAATAGGTGTATATGAAATACAGGGTGTCCTAAAAGTCTCAGTGAAGTTTTAAGCTGTCATAGTTTGAAACTACATGACTATGTGTAGACGTTTGGGATGTTCTGTCTACACACACACACGTATATACACACATACACACAAACATATGTATATACATGTACACACATATAATATATATATACACACATGTGTATGTGTGTACATATGTATGTGTGTGTGTAGGGTGGAAGGGCACTGGCAGTTGGGGGCCAATCAGGAAAGGCTTCATGTAGAATGTAGCAGTTAAGAATTTTGAAGGTAACAAGGGATTCTAAGAGGTAGAGGTGATTCAGGGCATAGAGGATGATAGCTGTTGCAAAGATACAGATAGGAAATGGAATGTGCCACGTGAGGACAGCAGAAAGGCAGATTTGGCTGGGCCCTAGAGTGTGGAAAGGGGAGTGATATGTAAGAAGATTGGAAAAGTAGGTTAGGGCCAGTTTCTGTAAGGCTTTAAAAGCCAAACAAAAGAGTTTAATTTGATCTTACAAGGCATTGGGAGTGATTGGAGTTTTTGAGGCGATGAAGGCCTGTACTTGGGTTGTGGCTGTGTGAATAGAGATGAGATGGATGAGAGAGATGTTGGAAAGGTAGGAATGGCAAAATTTATCACCTGATTGGTTATGTGCAGTGGAAGAGAATGAGACAATGGTAATGCCAAACTGGCAAATTTGAGTGTTTGGAAGGATAGTGGTGGTCTTGACAGAAACAAGGAAGTTTCAACGAGGGGTGGCTTTGAGGAAGGAAAAATAGTTCAGTTTGGTACAAGTGAGTCTAAGATGTCTTTCAGATATCCAGGTATAAATATTCAATTAAAATTTCCTGCAGTTGGAAGTGTTCCAGAAATAGAATTAGACCCACTGATTTCATACCTCAAGTACAAGGTTATCCGGAAATGGTATTTAGCAACCTCTTGTGACTTCATTGCCCAGAAACCTTAGGTACATTATTGCCCCTTTAAACAGATTAAGAAAAAAAAAAACTTCATATGTTAATAACTATCATATGAATTTTACACAAGATGATATTTCTGCATGCTAGGCTCTATAGGCTCAGAATGCTGAATTGAATACATGAGCTTACTGAGTCTTTTAAGACGAGCTTGTGAACATTTGTGTGGGGATTCGGTGAGCTGTAGGTTACTGGGAAATTATCATTCCAACCCTGAGCCTGCAAAAGTTGGGTGTCCCTGACTGACAGTCACTAGGAAAGAAATCAATAAGTGGTGTCCAAAATGTCAGAGAGAATAGTGTGAAATGGAAGACCTGAGACAATCTACAAGCCTTGGCACTGGAGGGACAGAGTTTAAATTTGACTTAGAAAACAAATAAGCCAGCCTCTTTAATCCCCCAGTATTACATACTATCTAGGCTGTAGACTCTGTAAAGGTCACACGATCGATACAGTTGGCATTACCAAAGGCAGGATACAGAAAAGAGATCTCATTTCTTGTATTTGATTTTTGCTTTCCAGCATGCACAGGTGAGAAGAGAATAGTAGCAGGCCAAGTCAAAGAACTTGCAAGGCCTGGGGTAGGAGCTGTGAGTGGTCTGGGGTCGTGATGGAGAGATGCAACCAAATGAGGCAGGAATGAGGGAAACCTCAGATGATGCTTACTTGTATTTCTCATGGAAAAGGGTTCGATATTTTGAATTTGCACCCGATCCTCTGTGAAACTCATTGAGAAGCCTGGGTAGTCCAGGGCATCATTCTCTTACTTAGCAAGATGGAAAAGTCTAGAGAATCATGCCCTGGGGCCTTATATTTTTGGTTTCTAGTCTTGGCTTTGGAGAGACAGTTTTCTTAGCAAGATGGAAACTCCTGGAGAATCATATCCTGGTGCCTCATATTTTTGGATTCTCGTCTTGGCTTTTTCTAAAAAGTTCAGACACCTTAGAACAGGAAGCAGATGAGAGGAATGAGGTGCGACTCATTCATACTTTCTGTAAATAGAAGAGAAAAGGTATATACCGCTAATTCCAGCTACTAGTGAGGCTAAAGTGGGTGGATTCCTTGAGCTCAGGAGTTCTGAGCTGCAGTGAGCTATCCCTGTTGGGTGCCTGCAATAAATTTGGCATTAATGCTGTGAACCTTTTGAAGCAAATTGCAGAGTGGGGGGTTACCAGATACCTCAGAAGGGTTAAAATAGCCCAAATGAAAAGTGATAAAGGGAGCAAGTAAATGCTCTTGTGCTGATCAGAGTGGGATCAGGCCTGTGAGCAGCCCTTGCATTTCCAACCTGGGTAAGAGAGGGAGACCCAGTATTAAAAAAAAAAGTAGGAGAGAAAAGGAAATTAATGATAATGTCAGAGTGTTCTCATATAAAGCAAATAGTAGATATAAAAATCCTCTGAAAACTATAAAGCAGTATGCAAATTTGAGCTGTTAATATAATTACATCTACTGGACTAATAAGTTTGCAAGAGGAAGACAAAGAGTCTTCATGTTTGCTCATTTTCTTTGGAACATGGGCGGGGAGGGGGGAGAAGGGAGAAAATGATGGAATAGAATATGATGAGAACAGCTCATTAAGTAATAGGATAGGGCAGCAAGGGAAAAATCCCAATCATGTGAAGGCTGAACAATAGTTATGCCTTACTTTTCAACAAGAGAAACTCACCAGGAGGCTGATTTGTACAAAATTAAAATAAGAAACCAGATTTCTCCCTTCTCATCCCTAGCTATTCCCAGACATTACATGTCTAAATCTCCACCCAAAAGACTTCCATTACTAATGCAGAATGAAATAAATAGGACCAGAAGAGTAGTAAACACAACTACAACAATACCTATATATTTTTAAAATGTAAAATTTAGAATAATTGAAAAATCAGTTATGATCCCAGAGAAAAGATAAAGAAATGCAGTCCTCTCCTCTTGGCAGGGAGGTTAGAGATTACTGGGACAAAATGTCGTCCACATTTTTAGGTCCAGTTACTACATTGGGTGTTTTCGCTTCTCTATTTTTCCTTGCTACGAGGGAGGGTTCAAGTCTAATGATTCAGTCGGTGTTAAGCAAGATGAGGCTAGCTCCAGAAATGGCTGCATTTTAAAAGCAACAAGGTATTTACAAAACCTTACAATTCCACAAAAAAATCTTCTACTGAATGAGTTAATGTAAAAGATTTTTTTTTTAAGGCGGTTGGGGTTAAGTGACTTGCCCAGGGTCACACAGCTAGTAAGTGTCAAGTGTTTGGTCTAAGACTGGATTTGAACTCAGGTCCTCCTGACTTCAAGGCCGGTGCTCGATCCACTGCACCACCTAGCTGCCCCGGTAAAAGGATTTATTAACTTTATATTATGTGCCCAATATTGTGCTAAATACTAGAGATACAAATAGAAAGGTGAGACAGCCTTGCTTTCCAGAAGCTAACATTCTGCACTATAGGTTTGACAATATATATTTAGTAGAGAAATATTTCTTTCTTAATATTTTTCTTTTTTTAGGATGAGGCAAACTGGGGTTAAGTGACTTGCCCAGGATCACATAGCTAGTAAGTGTCAAGTGTCTGAGGCTAGATTTGAACTCACAGTCTCCTGACTCCAAGGCTAGATAGAGCTCTATCCACTGCACCATCTAGCTGCCCCTGATAATATACATTGAGGAGGTTTCAACTGTATGTTGGATGGAAAAATCCCATGGTCCTTAGCGTGCAGAGGCAAAGCATATGGTAATGCATCTTCTTTAAAGTCATTTCCACTGATAAAATTGTATCTGTTTCTGATGAAACCATTTGACAGTGCCAAGGTTTTTAGTCCTGAGACCTTGCTTCTCCAGTCTCTGGGAGCTATGGCTGTTGGGTTGGGAGGAGCAGTGGAATCTGCAGAAGCACTTGCCACATGGCTACTCCATGTGTTTCCCTGGGTGATGGCTGCAGTAGCTGGTCTAGGAGCCAGGCCTACGGTTTGGGGACGCTGCTACTCATGAGCTTTAGGGGCCTGGGCCTATGATCTGGGGATGCTGTGATTTACGGGGTCTGGGGTCCTGGGCCATTCCCATCAGGATCTTAGAGGGTGTGCTTGAAGGTGATGGCGGTTTGACTCATCGGGCACATGCCACCTCATTTATGATTCTCAGGCTGCCTCAATCAGTCGATGCGTTTTAGTGCAGCGGCGTTATCATTTTCTTACTCTCTTTTCATTCCTCCCTGAATAAGAGCCAGCGCCACACATTCTCATGTCTTTCTGGACAAAGGTTTTGATTACCCAAGGAACAACAGAGTGGAGAGTAAGGACCCTCTGCTTTAAGCTCTAGATTGCTCTAGAATCATCTTAATGAAGTGGGGTGGGTTGGAGACATAGCCTCAGAGTACTAGAAGGAGTGGCGGGTATTTGGGACTGTTCAGAAGGTTTTAGGATTCCACGTTCAGTGTCCTGATGTTTGAATCTGAAAGAAAAGAAAGTTTGACTCACTGTTTTAAGAACGGCCTTTCTTTGCTGATTTGTGATTCATTGTAATGACAAATGTCAGTTCAGAAAGAGAGGATGATAAACGCCACCTTCCTTTTTGTGAAGAAGCAGAGGATTACGAGTGCAGAATGTTGTATATTCATGCTGAAATGGTCACTGTATCAGTTGGTTTTTCTTTGTTATAACGGAAGGCTCAGTACGAGAGGGTTACTGACAAATGATTGTGGCGTAAAAAATTATATAAGTTACAAAAGACTGGATTTTCCTCCTAAGATGTTCAGCCAAACCCAGAGGCCATGAGTGTAGCGTATCAGCTGAGAAGGGGAGATGCAGAGTCTAAGAAAGGGGATATTGTTTCAGTACATGCCATCAAAGTATCTAAACCCTTCCTAGTGGAGGCTTTTAAAACAGATAATCTATTTGAAATTCTCACCTGACATCCCAGATTTTGAATCTAACTTCATGGGGAAAAAAATCCATTTTCTAAGAGTAATAAGGAAACCTAGAATTGGCCCCTTTGTTTTATCTAAGTCGTACCTGTGTGATGCTCCCCAGTTGAGCAAAATGACCTTGGGATAAATATCACAGTGTTCTGGCCCCAGTGGCAGCCACATGCAAATTCAGCAGTGTTCCAGCGGCCCAGCAGATAGCTAACAAGGATCTGTCAAGATAAGAGTTTGCAGCTCAGAAGGTGTTGGTGTTCTGTGTTCACAGCTTTGACAAAGGGCCCATCCAGTTTGGATTTTTGGACTCCTCAGGGGCTTTGCTAAAGGCTGTGACATCACTGCCATATCTGAATTTGCTACCAAAGGCAGAATGAAAAATTTGCCTATAGCATATGGTTTTGCAGCCTAGTATCTTATTCCAGCCCTGTCCTCTTCCTCTCCCCTCCCTCCAGTCCGCCCCACTTCCAACTGAACAGAAAAGGAACATTTTACCCATTTTTTCAGAGCTACCTCCTCTATGAAGCCACTATAATCTCTTTATCAATGATGACCTTCCCCTATGGATCTCATGTTGTACTTTGTTTCAAAGTCCTTTAATAGATCTACCCTCTCAAAGCATGTGGATTTTAGTTGTATGTTTGTGTCTTATGGGTTGAGGAAGAGAATTAGGAAGGATAAATAAAGTCAAGGATGTCATTAGGGAATAGCATAAATATATAACCAGAGAATGCCAAAGAAAATTCATTGTTTAATACAATGTTCAGTCATTTTTCAGTCACATCTGACTCTTTGTGACCCCATTTTGGATTTTCTTGGCAAAGATACCAGAAGGCTTTGCCATTTCCTTCTCTAGCTCATACAGTTGAGGTACTGATGCAAATAGGGTTAAGTGACTTGTCCAGGGTCACACAGCTAGTAAGTGTCTGAGTCTGGATTTGAACTCAGGAAGATGAGTCTTACTGACTCCAGGCAAGGCACTTTATCCCCTGTACCACCTAGCTGCCCTGAAAAGTGTATTAGAAGGCTCCAAAACAAAATGGAAAAAAAAAAGATTTAGTCATGTGGCAAGAATTAGAGATTTACCAATGGACAACCTGTGTGTCCCATTACTATCTTTGCCATGCCAAATGGAGAGTGGCCCATAGTATCTTGAGGGGACTGCTTATGGTGAATATATAGAATTGAACAGACAAAAACTGGACAGGATGGGTAGGCAAGGACGGGTTGTGATCTGCATCACCTATACTCACGGGATCATGGAAACCCCTTGAGTATTCATGTGTGTGTGATCCAATGCTGGCATAATTAAAAGCTTGTTATTGACTCATCCTCTAATAGACTATAAGCTCTGTGAGGGCAAGGATCTTGCCTTATCTAAGCTTTGCGCCTTCTTTAGTGTCTGGCATAGCATTCTGCACATAGTTAATAATCTTTCTGTTGAATGAATGAATGAGAGTAACATACTTTATAGAGGTTGTGTTCTGGTTTGCTGTGGCTTTCACTGTACTACTTTATTGAAGGAGACTGCTGAGAGATGTGGGAACTTCAGGGCTCTCAGTGCCATAGAGGAACAATAACTTCCCTTCATCCCCGAACAAAAGGGGAGGTTAATGGAAGATAAATGTTGCTTATAATTCACTCAAGTGAAATCTTTACAGAATCAGTTTATTTGCCAATCACTTTGAACCAAGGGGCTCTTGAGAGCCTCCTCTGAGGGGACTTTGTCTAAGTCCTACCGCAGCTTTATCAAGTATCTTTCAAGGACAAACTTCCTCCCTAAAGGTTTTCTCAGCTGCAGTGACTGTCTCGTCTAGGGATTGGATTCTGATTAATTTAACTTCAGCTTTCTTGCTGCTCCAGTGGGTTCCAAATTTGTCATGGAATTGTTTTTTTTATTCTACTGGGATATTTCAAGCAAGAAGCTGGATGGAATACAATAGGTTCTGCATTTTTTATTAGGGAGAAGATTTTTTTGGGGGGTAGCAGAGGCTGCTACTTTCTGCTTTGAGAAAAAAAAAGAAAAAAATGAAATGTCATGGCACACTTTCAGACATTTCCCCTAGCTTTGACATAATTTGGGCTATTTGGGGGAGCTGGTTGTGATTTGGGGTGACCCAGATAACAGATGGAGATTTTTCAGATGACTGCAATGAGTGAATGCAGCCAGCAGGGGGCTGTAGCTTATCAGAAACAAGCCCCATCTGCATAGTCCTGCATCTTCAGTGAGCAGCCAGGGAACTGGATTGATGTAGGCAGCGGGGGCCGAACTCCATGGAAGTTCTTTTCAGCCTCATGCTTTTGGAAACTTGTGAATTTTATCTCTGCTTTCCAGTTCTTAGCTCAGAAAGACTTTTCAGTTCTTTGTAGTGGATTTTCAACTCTGAATGTGAAAGTTCCTTTCTTTGGTGGCAGAGTGTGAAGGAGAAGGGGGTAGAGGGGGAATGGTGAGGGAATGTAGGAGGAATGTTGGGAAACTTGAAATAAGATGCATTGGTCTTCAGGTTAGAACAAACTTGGGAGGCAATGTAGTAAATGGTATTGTCTTTGAGTGGCAGACCTGGCTTAGAATCCTGTCTCTGACGCTTATTATCTGTGTGACCTTAGCTAAGTAACTTCACCTCTCTGGTCGTCAGTACCGTCATATGCAAGATGAGGGGGTTGGGTGGGAAGGTCTCAGGTCTCATCCAGCTCTGGATCCATGATTGTTTAATCAAATGAATAGAACTAGACGTTGGTCAGAAGACTCAGAGCACAATAGAACATTATTGTCAGACGTGCCCGAAATGACTCAACAACAAATCACCACAGAACCCTAGAAGACATCTAGTCTAGCTCCTGGTTTTACAGATAAGGAAACTGAGGCCTCAAGAGGTGACATTTCCACAATCCTGAAGGTAATAAATAGCACAGTATATTACTGTATCACTCTACAGTGGAGGAGTAAGGCGTAAGAAGATCCAAAAGGTAGAAGAGGGTCAAGTTATGAAGGGCTTTGAAAGTCAAACAGAGGATTTATAGTTGATCCTGGAGATGGTAGGGAGAACAGAATTATTGATACAGTGGTGACACGGAAAGACCTATGCTTTAGGAAGATCATTGACAGCTGGTGGGATAGGTGATTGTGGAATCTTGAATCTGAACCTGGAAGGAACCTCAGAGACTATCTACTGCACACCCTGCATTTAAAGGATTTGTCCAAGCTCGCCTGACCTTTAAGAATCCTTTGACTATTCGGTATGTAGTTTTCCTATGTATAAAATGAGAATAGCAAGACTAATATTTATTTTCCGTATTTTGGATGGGAGAAAAAAAAAGAGTAGGGAGTCAGACTGTGATTTTATTGATATAAGGAAGCACCACTGAGGGAGGTCCCAGACCAGGGCAGGTCATCAAGAGCTCTGCCACTTAGAGCTTAGAGAATTGCCAGGGAATTAAGTGACTTATCTTAGGCCATGCAACAGGTGTGTGCCAGAAGCAAGACTTGAACCCAGGTTTTTCTGACTCTGAGGCCCAATCTCCAGCCACTGTGTCAAGATGCCTCACACTTCTTGCCTTACAGAGATCAAAATCCATATCCACTGATTCCAACATTAGGGCTGGTTTGGGCGTCTCTGGCCCCTCTTAGCAAACATTAATGGTTAAATCCAGGATGCTGCTGCATGATACAGCTGAATATATAAGGGACATCCTAGGGTCCCTTCCAGCTCCAAATCCTATGTCTCTGATGGAGCAGAACATTGTGGGATCCTGAATCCAGAGATGGAAGGAGCCTCAGAGACTTTCTGGCCCACATTGCTCATTTGAGGGATTTGTCCAAGGTCATCCAACTTTGAAAGATCCTTTAAATACTTGGTATATTGTTTCTACACATTGAGAAGAGAATGGCTCTGAATCTTGGAAAGCACACAAATTTATCCAGTATAAACAACCATGTGTGGGATTGTAGAGGAAGAAATAAACCATTCAGGAACCTTAAAGGACACCAGTGACAAACCAATTTTCTGATTCAGAAGGAAGGATCACTGACTAGGCATTGTGTCAAACTGGGGACATCTCTTGCTTTGACTTCAGTTCACAAGGTGGTAGTCATGAAGGTGGCAGGAAGTGTGGGGAAGGGCAATGGCATCATTGAGAACTGGCAGGCTGGATGGAGTAGGGACTGGCATAACCTGTAAAGACTTGATAGATGGCTCTCTGCCCTCCACAGCTGAATACCAGCCCCCATCACTGGGGAAAAGGAGCCAATCACCATTTCCTGACAACTGTCATGATTCTCCCAGCCACTAACCTCCCTTCCCCCATTACCCTCTATTTATTTTGGCATTGTTTTTTTTTAAAAAGCTCTTATAAAAGTGCTACCATAAGAACAGTTGGTAGAAAACATCCCCTCCCCAAGAAAAAAACCTGTGATGTGTGTGTATGTATGTATATATGTATATGTATATGCATGTGTGTATAAATATATATTCTCTCTTTCTCTCTATATAGATCTCTATCTATCTATCATCTGGAGACTAGGGGAAACTGAGCTTAACCTTAGGAAGCACATGTATCAAGGGGATAATTACAGCTCCTGGTTGTTGGAAGTCTTTTGACTCTGCTTTCTTGCAAAGTTCCCCTTAGGCGTGGCAAATATGCACCCAGCTGACCCTGTCTCTGGGGGATGAGCTTCTTGACCTTGAACAATTCACTTTAACTCTCTCCCAATTAAAACTACCACTCCTCCATCTCAGTAAGGTGCTAGTAAGAAAAGAAATAATCAAGTTAGCTAAAACAATTCATACTCAGAATCAGAAATCCTCTGGACCCTACAAAGCTTAGAAAATCTTCCTGTGGCCAAAGAGCAGTGGGGAATACCTATATTTACTTTGTATGCATTTTGTTCTTTTTCTTCTTTTTTTTAAAGTTTTTTTTTTAAATTCTGAACTTAAGAAACACCAAATAAAATCAAACTTTCTATATGCATACAGTAGTGAAGAAGATTGTTCATGAAGTCATGGTTCTCTATTAAATACAGTTTGTTTTTCTTCTCAAATATAATATATTCAGCATGCAACTTTCAGAGTCTTTCTTCTTGTCTGTGTTTCCTTCTCTCCTTTCTCCCGTGCATTTTGGAAGAAATGTTTCAATGACCCTCTTTCCTTTCCCTTTTGTTGCTACCCTATCCCTAACTCCACTCCTTGTCCAAACATCACTAATTGAAAAAGGAGAAAAAAGGAAAAACAAAGGCCTTGTAACATATGTAGGATGAAGCAAGAATCAATTCTTACATTGGCCATGTCTGAAAATTTGTGCCTTATTTAGACGATGGCTGTTTCATTTCTTGTCTTTGCATCTCTAGCCTTTAGTACAGTGCCTGACACATAGTAGGCATTTAATAAATAGTTGTAGCTGGCTAGTATTTATATAGGGGTTAAGTTTCACAATTCACTTTTCATATTTTATCTCACTTGATTCTCACAAAATCCCTGTGATGAGGGTGCTATATTGTCCTCCTTTAAAGATGAAGAAGTTGAGGATGAGATAGATTGGGTAATTTGCCTAGGGTCCAACAGCTAGTAAATGTGTGTGACAAGATCTGAATTCAGGTCTTCCTTACCTTACTTCAACTACACCTCTCCAGCTACTGGACCTCCTGATTGCCTTGACTGATAACTTAATCTGCGGGACAGGAAAGAGAAAGTCTGCTCCTCACAAACAGCTCTATATATGACATCCTGACATTTGAGTAGAGGAGGATAAGGTATTAGAGGCCAAGAAAGGGGAAGAGGGTTCAGCTGATGCTCCACCAAGCAGAGGGGCGGACCATTTGCGTGGACAGCATTTGCTTGAATCCTCCTGCTATAGCTAGCCAGGGTGTTTTTAAGGGAGTTCAACAGAGAGATCAGAGCTTGTTAATTACGGGTCATCCCTAGGAGGTAATGAGCAGAGAGAGTGGATGTTAAGAGTATAGACAGAGAGATTAGGTGGATTGGTAAGTGACATATATTAGTGGTTGGAGCCCTTGAATTTCCCCCGACTTTGAACTTTGATACCTCAAGGTGATGATGAGATGACCTTGAGTTCTCAGAAACCATGACAATGGGAAATAACCTTTGGCATATCCTACCAAGTTGGAACAGTCTTGATTATGTGCCTAGTAAAACAATTGTCATCAGAAGGCCAGCCCAAAGAGGGAGTAGATAATGTGCTTTAACCTACCCAAGGAGGTATGTTTTAGCAACTCAGGAAAATGTCTACCAAGGTTTGGAAGGCTTCCACACTGGTCTTTGTTGGGCAAGTAGCAGGAATTCAGCCTCCCTCCTGTTGAAATCACAGATCATTTAAGTTTTAGAAGGCAGTAAAACGGGGCCCTAACTCTGGAATCAAAAGCTCTGGGTTCAGATCCTACCAATGATACACATTATTTTTATGATAGTGGGCAAATGATGTAACCTCCTTGGGACTCAAGTTTCCTCATTTGTGAAATGAGGCATTTGGATTAAATGGCCTCTGAGGTTTCTCTAGCCTCATTTCTATGATATTATAATCATATTTCCTGTGATGAACGTGCGGTGTTCACAAGTGCTTGTTGTGGAGTAAGGTCATTTTTTTGTGTTTCTTAAAAAGCCCAGATTCAGGGTATACTGGAGTAGCTGGAGTTGAGTGAGGATGAAAGTGTGTTCCAGATATAGCCAGATCTGCCTATTTGATTCTACCAACTGAGTTTATTGCCAATCCCTCTGTGTGTGGAGGGAGGGATACCCAAGTGGTGGGCTAAGAGGACCTGATGTCATCAGAGATTTATTTGAAATTCTAACTCCTTAAAAAGCAATTACCCTGTAGAAAGCTTATCTCTCACTCATCCACCTTTGAGTATGAATTGTTTTAGCTAACTTGATTATTTCATTTCTTACTAGCACCTTACTGAGATGGAGGAATGGTAGTTTTAATTGGGAGAGAGTTAAAGGGAATTGTTCAAGGTCAAGAAGCTAGTTAGTGGCAGAACCATGACCACATTCAGGTCCTTAGACTCCATATTCAGTGCTTTCCATGTCACCATCCATGTTGCACAATATTCTTTTTGCATGTATTTGCCTTACCTTTCTACCTTAGTAATGATAAAAAATAGTGCTAATGACACATTTCCAGAAGCAATACGAGAAAGTTGAATCAAAAGATTTCGGTTCAAATCCTTGCTCTGATACTAGCTGTGTGACATTGAGTAGGTCACTTCCCCTCTCTGGGTCTCAGTTTCCTCCTCTGTAAAATCAATGACTGTGACGAGATGATCTTTAAGTCCTTTCTAGCCATGTTTTAGGAAGGGGATTGACAACTTACAGAGCATGCAGAAGATGGTGATCAGGATGTTGAGCAGACTATAGACACTGCTGCATTATGAACCTGAAAGAACTAGAAGACTGAGAAACAAATTTAGCTGGGTTTTGAAAGATGGCTCATACAATTTGTTATTGTTATTATTATTATTACTACTACTACTACTTCTACTCTCAAAATGTTTGCTATGTTTTGTTTTATATCACCTTCTTATAGTTCCTATTCAGTTAGCTGGTCTTGGAACAAAATCCCCAGATATAGCAAAGCAAATCACAAAAATGATCAGCATATCTTATGAATCTGATAGTATATGCAGAGTTCCACACCCATAGACCCCTCATATCTCTAATGAAAGGAGGGAGGTACATTTTCTTATATTTTTGGGGGGACGAGTTCGGTCATTATTACATAGCTACTACATAGCATTCCATTTATTGTTGTTCTAAGTTATGGTACAAGGTAAACTAAACATTATAGACATAAGAAATAGCAAAGGCTGTGAAAGCTTGGGGAGTGTTTGGGAAAAGGAGACTGCTAGAATTTAGGATGCTGGTAGACTTTTTGGTACAAAGTGAAGTGATCTTTAGCAGTAGGGGACAGAAATAAGTTCTTGGTTAAGGCCAATTGTTTGTAATTGCTAATAGCTAACAAGCCCTCACTGGTTGATGTATTGTAGAAAGAACACTGGGTCTGAAGTCAGAACATCTGGCTTAAGATTCCATGTCTGCTCCTCGATTACTGTGTAAACTTTGGCAAATTATTTCACTTCCCTGGGCCTTAGACAGTTGACCACTAAAGACCGTTTCAGCTCTAAATCCTATGATGACATAATAATTCTATGGTGAGCTGACCCCTGAAGTCCTTTCTTGCTCTAGGAGGTCAATAATTCTTTCCTTAGCTTTGTTACTTATGTCCTGTGTGACCTTAGGTAAATTCCTAAACCTCTCTGGGTCTCAGTTTCTCATCTTTAAAACGAGGGGACTAGACAGCTTTTGAGTGTCCTTATACTTCTGAATTGATAATTTTTGGATCCCAGACAGTAGCTACTGATGTCAGTGTTACACTTTCACAGTGTCCTTGAAACATTCATTCCCTGGGTCTTATACACAATCACTTCCTTCTCTTCCTGCTGCTTTTCTCCAGCAGCATCTGCTTGAGTATGCTGGTGTCATCCATTCTCACCACATGACCTACCTGGCATCTGTTAATCTTCTTTACTGAATATGGGATTGGAAGGAAAGTGCAGGAAATTAAAAAAAAAAAAACAACCACAGCCTCAACTTGCCTTCAGGGGTGATTGAGGACAAGAGAGAAGGGGGAAAGATGTGGGTGGGGCTATAGAGTTTGTTAAGTTGAATTATACAACAGGCCTGGGCAGAGATGATAAACTATAGAAAAATCTATTTTCCATTATGTCCTTCTGAATACTTAAGATGAAAGTAGACTTTCTAAACCTCACCAATAAATAGACTTCTTTTGGAGGATTTTTTCTGGTTTTTAGAGAATAAATGGGATCACTCATGGGTAACGTAATGTAGGTTGGAAGTAGAGAAGACTGTTAGTTTCACTTGACGTTTTTGCCTTCAATTTCTTTTGCATTTCTGGAGGGTAGTTTTAGTCAGTGAAACCAACACATAGCTGTTAATTCTGCTAAACACTTGTACTTTTAGCTCATTTAGCTTCCCTCTTTTAAGGATAGATGTTTTTCTACTAGAGGAAGGAAGGACTCCATCTGAGTAGGTGCTTTATTTCAGTCAAGTGAATTTGCATGTTCTGATCATAAGCATAAGACTTGGAGCCAGAAGGCTTGGGTTGGAGTTTTTGACTTTGCCATTTCTTAGCAGTGTAACTTCAGTCAGGTCACTGGACTTCTTAGAGATTTAATTTTCTCATCTGTAAAATGGGACTAAAAAGATTTGCACTACTTCATGGATTGCTGTGAGGATCAAATGAGAAAATATTTATGAAGTGCACTATGCAAACTCTGTGTGTGTGTGTGTGTGTGTGTGTAAAAAATATTATTTCTCTGGTATAGCAATTCTTTCCACTAAACTTTCAGTCTTACAAAGTTGCATATGGTCCGTAGATTTTAAATCATTTACCCCCAATCCCATAGCTAGCATATATCAAAGACAAGACTTGAATCCACGTTTCCATGATTCCAGGGGCAGCTCTCTATCTATTATACCACAGTGTCTCTGTAAATCTTAAATAACTACATAAGTATTGGCTATCTCTGGACTTACTGAATCCATTCCTTTTGGAGGGCTTCAAGAAAAGACTAGATGACCAAATTGTTGGGGATTTTTGGGAGAGGCCTTCAGGAAGGTCCAGGTTGGTCTGGATGGACTCTGATGGACTTCTACCTTTGTGACTGTGACTTAACCAAGTCAGGTGCGTATATAGATTTGGCTTGCTTATGATTCGTGTAGTCACCTATGCACTAGTCTGGGTCAAGAATAGTTGCCTTTGATAATGAAATGTAAGATGGATAATTTTGATTACATAAAATTAAAAAGTTTTTGTACAAATAAAACCAATGCAACCAAAATTAGAAGGAAAGCAGGAAAATGGGAACTTTTTTTTTTACAGGTATCTTTGATGCCTCATTTCTCAAGTATATAGAGAACTTAGTCAAATTTATAAGACTATAAGTTATTTCCTAATTGATAAATGGTCAAAACATATGAACAGGCAGTTTTCAGACAAAGAAATCAAAACTATATATTGTCACATGAAAAAATGCTCTAAATTACTGTTTATAGAAATGCAAATTAAAACAATTCTGAGGTACTATATCACACGTATCAGATTAGTTACTCTGATAGAAAAGGAAAATGATAAATGTTGGGGGGGATGTGGGAAAATTGTGACACTAATATGTTATTGGTGGAGCTTTGAACTGATCCAACTATTCTGGAGAAGAATTTGAAACTATGCCCAAAGGGCTCTAAAACTAGGCATATCCTTTGATCCAACAATAAAACCAGGTCTGTATCCCAAAGAGATTTAAAAAAAGGAAAAGGACAATGTGTACACAAATATTTATAGCAGTTTTTTGTAGTGACTGAGAGTTGGAAACTGAGGAGATACTCGTCAATTGGAGAATGGCTGACCAAACTGTCACGTGTGATTGTAATGGAATATTATTGTGCCATAAGATATGACAAACAGGATGATTTCAGAAAAACCTTGAAAGACTTACATGAACTGATGCAGAGTGAAGTGAACAAAACCAGGAAAACATTGCACACAGTAATAGCAATATTGTATGATGAAGAACTGTGAATAATTTAGCTATTCTCAGCAATACAATGATCTAAGACTATCCTGGAGGACTTAAGGTGAATAATGCTATCCATCTCCAGAGAAAAAATTGATGCTATCTGAATACAAACTGAAGAATACCATTTTTTTCATTTTTTCTATCTTTTTTTGTTCTATTCCCCCACCCCACAAATGACTAACATGAAAATATTTTACATGATTACACATGCATAATCTATATCAGATTGCTTATTGTCTTAGGGAGAGGGGAGGGAGGAAGAATAGAACATGGAACTCAAAATTTCACATTGAATGTTAAAATTGTTTTCACATGTAATTGGGGAAAAATAAAATATTTAAATAAAAAAAAAGATTTGTTGCCTTTGTAATGAATGCCTGAATAGCTGGTGTATGCTCTCCATGATGCTTCCAGATACTGGTTCATAGATTTTGTTACAAGAAAAAAAATTATCATCTTGATATACAAAGCTACTTCACTACTCCATTTATCTCATCTCATTTGAAGTAGGCTGCACAGTGTAATAAAGTCTAGGGCAGGGGTGGCCTCAAGGTCACATGTGACCCTCTAGGTCCTCAAGTGTGGTCCCTTTGAATGAATCCAACCTTCACAGAACAAATCCCCTTAATAAAAGAATTTGTTCTGTAAAACTTGGACTCAGTCAAAAAGCCATACCCAAGGACCTAGAGGTCCACATGTGGCCTCAAGGCCCCAGATTCCCCCTGCCTGGTCTAGAATGGAGTCAGAATGACCTAGGTTCAAATCCTTCACCTGGCATTTGCTAGTTATATGACTCTCAGTAAGTTATTTAATTTCGTTCTGTCTCAGACAATTCTCTAGGATTCATCTACTAAGTCACAAATAGATTGTCATTAGCCTGGGTGGAAGGAATTCCTACCCTGGTAGTTTCCTTTGTTGACAAAAATTGAACATCATTTATGTATTTGCATTCCTTTTGAAAATCCATCCATTGCTATATTCTATTTATGAATGAATGACTCTATATAGTTGGCCTCAGCCACATTTGACCTTCAACCTTGGTCTTCTTTTTGTCATTTGCTCTGTTACCTCATCTGTGTTCCTCTGCTCCCTTGTGAACTCTGAACCTGTATAATCAAACCTGTACAACTACTGCTCTTGAAGAGGCCATGTCAACTCTTTGACTTCACTTGCCATCCCTGTAAGTTCCCAAGCTGCAACACTTATCCCTAGCCACCATTCCCTTATATGTGCAGTCTCCCCCATTAGAATATAAGCTACTTAAAGTTAGGGCCTGGCCTAGTTTTTTGTATTTTTACCTCCAGTTATTAGTGCGGTATCTGGCACATTGTAAATAACGAACAAATGCTTTTACATTCATTCATTCTTCTCTGAAGTAGTTAGACCTCTACATCTCATCAGATTAACTCTAGTCCCCATGCCTAGATAAGACTCCTGGCTTTCCTATTTAACCATGTAACCATGGCAAATCACTTAGACATCCTGGGCTTTCATTTCCTACAGGGTAAAAGTAGGGGATTGGATAAGATGATTTCTATGGTCCCTCTGAATTAAAAAATACTATGACCACTGAGAGCGACCACTTAGGTCACAACCATATATTCAAGTCAATTTGATAGTAGGTTTGTGCCTGTGTATACAAGTTTAGGCTTTTGAATTTCCTCTTCTTTTCTACCTGTAGACTCATAATTGCTTTTACTAGCACTTCTTGTCATCTGAAACTTTTTTTCTGGCAATTTTCTCTTCTTTTTTTTTTTTTTCAGTTCACAAAATCCATTTTCAGGTTAGCTGTACCTGATTGTGTTTAGACTTATGTTATTTAAAAATAGACTAAAAACTGCAGTAGACAGGATACTTTTTTCCTTTAATACCCAAATGCAGAAAGAAACTCATCAGCAATTGGTGCCTTCATTTGACATGTAGGTAAGTTGGTGAGAATGGATGGAAACTTTTCTTTTGTATTTTTCCCTGGATAGAATCTCCTGGGTCTTATTCTAGAATCCAGGCTTCTGTCCAAATAGCTGACAGACTGTATTCTTTCATGCAGACGACAGCTTGCAGTATTGATTGTTTGATTGTTGAATGCCTATTGACTGTTCATGGTGTGCTGGATTCTTTAAAGAAAATACAGGCTACCCAACCATTGTCCAAAGGTATTTATGCTCCAAAATGAGAACAAACATCTTCAGGCCTTTCTTTTTATTCACTGGAATTTTAAAAATATGTCCTTAAATGGAAGGAAGAAAACTAGTTGGTTAAAGAATGGCTTATAGCTACTCATTGCAGAAGCTCACTATGTATGATAATATGGCACTTACATTGTTAGCAGGAGAAAGAGGTCAATATATATGGATGAAATCTGAAACAATTCAATGAGTTCTTTTCCACTGATGGGCCATTTCTAAACCATTCCATCTCTGGACATCTTTCTCAACTCTTTCCCATCAGATCTTTGGACTGTAGCCCATGACTTTGGGCTCTGGGAGGTGAGGTTTCATCTTATCTTGCCCAGAATCAACTTTCCACACTACTTCCCAGTCATTTCCAAGACATACTACTATGCTTGTATATTTCCCTTTGTGCTGTTTTCCCCATTAGAATGTAAGCTCCTAGTGGCAGGGACTGCTTTTTGTTGTTGTTTAGTCACTTTTGAAGATGACTTTTCCTGATTCCAGGTCCACGGATCTACTCTTTGAGTCATCTAGCTTACATTTATATAGCACATTAAACTTAACAGATCACATTAAACCATTGTTTCATTTGATTCTTGTAACATCTGAGGGAAGTATGTAAAATATATCCATTTTCCAATTGAAGAAACTGAGATGCTTAAAGAAAGAGTGACTTGCCTGAGGCTACAGGAGAACAATGGATAATTGGTTATCCTCATTTTATGGATGAGAAAGTTGAAGATCAAAAAGGACAAGTGGCTTGTCTTTACCACTACTGGTAAGGAGCAGAGTCAAGATTAGAACCCAGGTCCTCTGATTCCATATATGTTGGTCCTTTATGATAGACTGCTACCCAATTCATAGGCTTCCAGAGCTAGAAGGAGGTCATCTAGTAAACCCAGTAATCCCTCATTTTAAAAAGGATAAAAAAAAAAAAACCAATGTCTTGAGAAGGAAAATGACTTTTGGTCACATAGTTGAATGATTAAATGAATGATAAAGCACATGCCAGGTACTATGATAATTGCTGGAGATATAGATATAAGCAATTTAAAAACAGTTCCTGGGCAGCTAAATGACACAATGGATAGAGTGCTGGGCTTGGAATAGGGAAGATTCATCTTCCTGAGTTCAAATCCAGCCTCAGACACTTACTAGCTATGTGACCCTGGGCAAGTCCCTTAGCCCCGTTTGTCTCGGTTTCCTCATCTATAAAAAGCTGAAAAAGGAAATGGCAAACCACTCCAGTATCTGTGCCAAGAAAACCCCAAGAGTGATCATGAAGTCAGACATGACTGAAAAATGAGTAAACAACAACAACAATAAATGTAAGCTAGGAGGCATCATAGTGCAGTGAACAACATGTTGAATTTAGAATTATGGAAACTGATTTTGAATTTCATTTCTTTCATTGACTTCCTGTGAGCCAATCACATATCCTTTTGAGGATTCAGTTTCCTTTTATAGAAAATAAGAAGATTGGGCTAGATAACTTCTAAGGTCACTTCCAGCTCTAGTTCTAAGGTTCTATCATACTACAAACTCATAGAACAGTACACCCCTGTTAGCTTCCATTATCCCAATCCTATGATCTAAGTAGAGAGGCAATAGAATACTGCGGGTAAACCATCACATGACATAGGAAGACCTGGTTTCAAGTACCCTTGAGACATCTCTCTGGCCATGTGACTCTGGGCAAGTAACTTAAGCTCTCGATTTCCCAGGCAACATTCTTAATTTTTTTTTCAATGAGCAAAAATCCATCTCTTCTCCCTTCCACCTCCCTACCTCTCATTAAAAAAGGAAAAAAAAATCATAACACCACCATTGTAAGGATGAATATAGTATCAGTAGATAGTAAGTTTAATCATGCATCCTCTGGAATTGTGGTTAATCATTTCATTGATCAGAATTTTAAAGTTTTTCAAAGTTGTTTTGTCTTCACAATGTTATTGTACTAATTTTTCTATTGGTTCTGCTCACTTCATTTGAAATCAGTTCATACAAGTCTTTCCAGGTTTCTCTGAAGCTGTCTTTTTTACCATTTCTTACAGCATAATAGTATTTCATCACATTTGTATATCATAATTTGGGTAGCCATTCCCCAACTGATGGACACCCTCTTACCTTCCAGTTATTTGTCATCACAAAAAGAGCTGCTAAAAATATTTTTGTAGATATGGATCCTTTCCCTCTTTCTTTGATCACTTTTGGGGTGTAGACCCAGACATCTAATACTAAGTTACAGAGCAGTTGCTGATTTACTTGGCAAAAGACATTTCCTCATTGGGAGTTCCCTACACCAATAAAATCACAGATCTAGATTCCCCCTCTCCTAAAAAAAAAAGAAAAGTTCTATATGGGTAGTGTGATCATATGAGCTAATCACTTTGTGGGAAACAATGTGGTACAAAATGTGAATTATTATTGTGTATTGTGTATTAAATACTATCACTGTGGTAGAGAACTGTCCTGGGTAGAACGTTTAGCAGCTAGAAACATCGGACAAGAGTCCTATAGGCCTCAGTTTCTTAATCACTAAATTTAAAAGGATGTACTAAATGATGCTGACAGCTTGAAATAGCTTGAAATCATCCCTCTGTCTTATGATTTGTGATGTCTCTTTAGCCTAAACACCCTTATGATGCTGTAGTCTGGTGATTTGGGCTTCATGAAGCTAAATCTCTGGAAGGGTTGGCTGAGTTTTGGACTGACAAGACATCATATCATCCAGATGCTTGGGGATTATTTAATTGTGGCCTAAGTCTTTTCTGAGTTTTGTGGATTTTGAGCATAATACACCAAACACACTGATTCCTTTCTTAATTTCCATTCCTTGTCAAAATTATTTTTTCCAAAATGTGTATTTTAGAACCATTTCCTCTTTCAAATGTTACACGCTATTCTGTGGAGCTGGCAATACAAGAAACCCCAAGTTGTAAGAAATATTTAGGAGGAAAAAAATGCTATCCCATGCACACATTTCACAGAGATGAGAGCTTGAAGTGTCTTCACCAATGAGAAAACTTAGTAATTAACTCCCTAATCACCACTTTGATCTCATCTCTCAGGCTGTCAATGACTAGAGGAACAATGAGAGGGGAGATGATTATCATAGTCCCAGCAGGAAGGTCAGCTTCATGATCAATAACAACTGGGCTCCAGCAGATAGTTAATCTAAATAAAAGGCATCGCTGCTAATCAGAGACCTTGAAATCATTGACCAGGGTACACTAATAACTGATTTCTGAATATTTTGGTCACAGTCGACCTCTATAACTGCTGCCTACCCGTAGCTATTTTGGTTTTGAATGAGAATAGAGTTGCACACTATTTGAGTTCTCATAAAAATAAATATACTTTATTCTACTGTGCAAAATGTGCAATAAATGCAATACATGGTCATTTGATCTCATATTTGATCTTTAGAAACTCTTCTCCCCCCCCCCCCCCCCAGACTGAGTTTGGTGTGGGGTGGGAGAGGTAATTAGGGAAGAAAAAGAGTATTGAATATCAGGACCAAGGACAGAGAAAGCAAACTCAAAGAGGGCAGGGAATGTTTAACTCTTTTCTTTGTAACTCCAACACTTAGCAGATTACCTGGCAAAGGTGCTTAATAAATTACTATTTCCTGACCACCTGATTTAAATAATTCTTTAATTAGTAAATACTCTTAGCATCTTGGGCCAGGGGGCAGAGGAATATAAAGCTGGACTCTGCATTACTGGTTATGAATGCCTGTTCTCACTAGAACTCTGACTCAATTTGTTAAATAACTATTTATTAAGTGTTTACTAAGATTAAAATACTGTGCCAGACTTTGTGGATCCCAAAATGAATTCAATTCAATTAAGATTTATCAAATGCTTACAGTTTAACAGGCACTGGGCTAAGCTTTGCGGATACAAAGTCAGGATGCCATTATTTCCATTGACTTAAATGGATGCAATCTGACCGTTCTTATGTGGCAGTATGAGAGCAGGGCTATCCTTGAGGTCAATGGACATTTTCCTGCTATCCTGTGTGATAATTTGTATTTACTCTACTTTTCCAGGTTTTGTAAGAGAATGGCATTGAATTGTCTAGCAATCCAGCATCCTGGAAGCTTTCCCTTTCTGTGTTGTTGAGGCTGCTTGGCCTACTTCTTGGCAGTGGTATTTTTTGATGTGTTTTTATTTTTTCTCAGAGGCATGAATATTCTATGGCAAGCTTTGAGTTTCACATTTCACTTAGCACACAGTACCTTCCTTCACAGAAAGGTGAAATTGGAAAAAGTCAGCAAAAATGTGATGTCCTTTATGGGGTATTAAACCAAAGTCAAAACTATATGAAATCATAACTATTGGTATGAAAACAGATAACTTTTGCTTCTTTTCAAGATAACTAGCAAATATGGTATTATTATTTTTTTTGTTAGCCTTGGTGCCTCTTGTCAAATGGGTGAATTTTAAAAAAGTTTTTGCACATTCAAAAGGTGGTTGGCATGCTTGTTATCAAATTCATTTCCTTGCTTCTTACAATGCATTCATTAGTATTTTGACTAAATATCTTTTGCCTTGAAATCATGTATCATTGAGTTAGTCTGATAAAAGGGGAAACAGTGATGTGAGCTCAGAGTTAGCTTTTGAGTAGATAAATTTTCCAATAGTGAGACAAACTTGTGTGTAGCTTAGGAAGGAAGGTAGGTTATATTTATTTACACACTTGCTTAATCCTGGTTTGAGATGTGGGCTCTGCAATGCTGGAAGGGAAGGGAATAGAATAAATATCTATATAGTGCCTACTATGTGCCAGGCATTATGCTGAGCCCTTCACAAATTTTATTTCATTTGATCCTCACAGCAATCCTTTAAGGTAGGCACTGTTATTATCCCCATTTTACAATTGAGGACATTGAGACAAAGGTTCAATTACTTGCCCAGAGCCACAGAGCTAGTAAGTATCTAAGGCAAGTTTTGAACTTGAGTCTTTCTGACTTTTGGACCAGTGCTCAAGACACTGCACCGCTTAGCCACCTTACAGGAATACCCCAAACTATGACCTTCTCCTGACATAGATACCCCCACTCATCACAAATATGACACAAACAAAAATATAGGACTAACATAGAATAAGAAAACCTGGAAACTACAGCCATGACATTGTAGTAGCTTCATGGATTCTCCTGGCTTTTGTACCATTCTCCCTCTTGGGCTTCCTCCACTCATTCTATCTATATTGTCTTTCTCCCCACTTTTTCTAGGCTGATTTTACCTAAATTGTGCCAGCCCCCTTCTCATTATCTAGATTTATTAAAAGACCTGGGAGAAAAACTGGCACAATGACTGATACAGAATTTTGTGGTTTTCTCACTGCCCTGTGTGACCTGTAGAATATCCAAGGGCAAATCACCTGTCAGTAACAAGAAAGCATTGCCGATATTCTTTTGCCTCCATGTCCTGTAATTCCTCACTGTCCCAACCATGTTAACACAGTGAAGAACTTCATAAACACTGATAATAAATTGTAGGGATTGTAAATGAGAAATGAGGTAATAAAACTATCCCTTTTGCAAATGATATGATGATATGCTTGGAGAATCCCAAAGACTCAACTAAAAAGTTGGTTGAAACAATTAATGATTTTAGCAAAATAGCAGGATATAAAGTAAATCCACATAAATCATCAGCATTCCTATATATTACCAACAAAACCCTTCAAGAAGAGATAGTAAGAGATACCTCATTCAAAATAACTCTAGAAGGTATAAAATACCTGGAAGTACACCTGCCAAAACAAACCCAGGAACTATGTGAACAAAATTATAAAAAAACTTTTTTAAACAAATAAAATCACATTTAAGTAATTAGAAAAAATGTTGATTGTTCATGGGTAGGCAGGGTCAATATAATAAAAATGACAATTTTACCTAAATTAATTTGCATATTCAATATAATTCCAATTAAATTACCAAAATATTTTACTGAGCTAGAAAAAATAATGACAATTCCTTTGGAAGAACAAAAGATCAAGAATATCAAAGAAACTAATGAAAAAAATATAAAGGAAGGAGGGTTAGCAGTACCAGATTTTAAACTATATTATAAAATAGTAATTATGAAAACTATCTGTCACTGGCTGAAAAAATAGATAGCTCAGTGGAACAGAGTAGACATACAATTTATAGCAGCAAATGATTATAATAACCTTGTGTTGGAAAACTGAAAAGACTTAAGTTTTGGGGATAAAAATTCATTATTTGGTAAAAATTGTTGGGAAAGCTGGAAAGCAGTCTGGCAGAAATGGTGCATAGACCAATATCTTATACTATTTACCAAGATAAGGTCAAAATGGATACGTGACCTAGATGTAAAGAGATACTACAAGAAAATATGAAGAACATGGAACATGTTGACTATAAGATATATGGATAGGTGAACAATTTATGAATAAACAAGAGATAGAGAGTAGTATAATGTGTAAAATGGATAATTTCAATTACATTAAGTTAAAAAGGTTTTGTAGAAATAAAAGAAATATAGCCAAGATCAGAAGGAAAGCAGAAAATTGGGAAAAATATTTGACCATTTCTCAGATAAAGGTCTCATATCTAAAATATAAAAGAACTTTGTTAAATGTATAAGAATATGAGTCATTCTCCAATCAATAGATGACCATATGAATAGGCAGTTTTCCTACTGAAGAAATCAAAACAATTTATAGTCATATTGAAAAAATATTCTAAGTCATTATTGATTAGAGAAATGTAAATTGAAACAATCTTGAGATACTATTTTACACTTATCAGATTGGCTTAAATGAGTAAAGGAGAAAGTGACAAGAGTTGGAGGGGATATGGAAAAATAAGGACAGTAATTCACTATTAGTAGAACTGTGAACTAATCCAATCATTTTGGAGAGCAAGCTGGAATTATGCCCAGAGAGTTATCAAACTGTCTATACCCTTTGATCCAGAAATACCATTACTAGGTCTGCTTCCCAAGATGATTAGGGAAATAGGAAAAAAAAATCCTATATGTTCTAAAATATTTGTAGTATCTCTCTTTATGGTGGCAAAGAACTAAAAATTGTAGAGATCCCTGTCAACTGGGGAATTCCTAAACAAGTTGTGTCATATGACTGTGATGGAATCCTACTGTGCTATAAGAAATGATGAGTTTGATGATCTTAGAAAAACATGGATGGAATTGTATAAAATAATGAAGAGCAAAGTGAGCAGAACCAAGAGAACATTGTATACAGTAACAGCAATATTATTTTAAGAGCAACTTTGAGCAAATAAGTAATTTTGACTGTTATACATATCCAAATTAACTATAAAGGACCAATGAAGGAAGACACTATCTGCATCCAGAGATAGAACTGATAAATAGAAGTGTGTATAGAATGGTTTTACACACACACATACTCACATACACACACACTTTAGTATCCAAATAGCCATCTCTAGGTTGGGGGAGGGGGAAGGAAGGAAAAAAAGAAAAAGAAAAAAGAAATTTACATGATAACTTTATTATATATTTAAAAGGAATAACAAGTTGTACATAATTTGCAATTCCATGTTCAATTGTCTTTTTTTTATATTCTACTATACTATCTAAATGCTTCCTTTATTTTCTTGAGTTCAGAATAAAATAAATAAAAAAGAATTATGATTCTACTCTATTTGTGTCTCCTCCAATGTTCCTTTTGGAAGTTTAGACTTTGGGCATTCATTCTTTCCATGATGCAAGCCCTCCTTAGCAATGGCTCAATTAGGAATTCATTTGTCACATAAACACACCCTAAAGCAAAGACTGGATTTGAAACTGAGCCTTTGTTCCAGGAGTATTAAAATATAAATCAATGTCCATTTACTTTGTTTTTTTGCAGATGTTTGTGATATCGTGGCCCTATATGAAGACAGCTAATCCATCCCTTCAGAAAGGAAATTGTATAGACTTTTGATTAAGGAATGAGCGATGATGCCTTATTATCCTTGAGTATTAAACTCAAGCTGCTGCACTAATAATTCACTTTTTAAAATACGTAAATGAGCTGTGATGACTCAGATTGGCGTATAGCGTGAATGAGTAAATGAATGAAAGAAAATCACTTGTTGAATACCTCCTATGTGCAAAGCATCAAGCTATGTGATAGAGATACATGTAGAAAAAAGATAAAAACAAGGTAGTCCTTACTCTCGAGAAGCTCATATTCTAACAGGGAGAGACAACACAGAGGACGTTGCAGCTGCAGAACAGATTGAAAAAGTCCAGTGATCCTTAGGGTACAGTGGTAAAGCAGGTGGTAATACATCTTCTTTAGTGTCATATTTATTGATAAAACCATATCCATTTCTGATGTTAAGTCATTTGATAGTACCAAGGATTTTGATGGTGAGGGTTTTTTGTTTTTTTGTTTTTTTTTTGGTAGGTGTAGAAAGTGAAAAGTTTGGGGATTCAGCCTGTGCCATGATAGTTGCCAAGTCACATCTCCACAAGAGTTACTCTCTTAGATGATGGCTGCAAGGGCTGGTGGCAAGAGGGGCTTGTGGCCTAAGAGGCACTGTTATTACTGGTTCTTGGGCTTATCTGATCATTTCTAGCAGTTGGACAATGGCTGATAATGTTGGGGGGGATGTTGGGTCTTCACAAGGGTCCCCCCCACCCCTTAATGATGGCTGGATGTGGGCAGCCTGGAGGCAAGGCCAAGGGTCTAGGGCAGCACTGCTACTCCTTGGGCTCTAGGATGCAGATTGTTGTGTTATCTCCACTTGGATCTGAGAGGAAGTGGTAGTTAAGGTGGTGGCAGCAGTTTGACCTTCTTGGCACATGCCATCTCCTGTCTTTTGGAGAGGACACCTCTTTTTTTTTTTTTTTTTGGCTGCTGATTAGAGGGTGATGGAGAGCACTGGTCCTGACTTTGTGAACCAGGGCTGGTAAGACAGTTCATTTAACTTCATTTTATTAAGTGCCAGGTGCTTGTGATGCAAAGATAGAGCTGACATAGGCCCTCCCCCCATCTGAGAAGCTTATAGTCTAATAAGGGGAAAAGAGAACTGCCCCCTCCTCCAGAGTTTATGGGTCTGAAGCACCTTGAATTTTTCCTTTGTTCAAGATTCTTTGGCTCTTATGCAAAAGAAAGGGAGGAGGAATGGTGAGGAATAACTCCCACTTTCAAATACCACCCTTCAATTGAATCCCTCATTACAAATTCCCGTATTTATGGTTTATATCTAGTTGGTAATGAGCCAGAAATTAGGCAAAAAATAGGCAAAGCCAATCAATGCAATGATCACAACTGATATAACACGGGTCATTTAGCACCTGTAGGCCACCACCTCTCCACTGAATAGAGGAAATGTATTTCAATGTTGTTCATTGCATTTGATTTGAGTTTGTCTTTTAATTTTGCCTTCATTTATTTTATTTTAGTCAATAAATATTCTTGATTCTGCTTTCTTTGCTCATATCAGTTCAAACATATTTCTCCATGTTTATTTGAATTCATCATAGTCAATATTTCTTATGATGTAATAGTATTCTACACTATTCATATGGCATTTTTCATCTATTTTCACAATCAATGGTTGCCTAATTTGTTTTAATTTCTTTGGTTACTGCAGAAATTGCTATGAATATTTTCGTATATATAGGACCTACTTTTGACATTGTTAGGGGAAATGCTCAGCATCAGGATCACTACATTAAAGGGTATAAACAGTTTAATAAAATTTCTCCCTTAATTCTAAAACATTTTCTAGAGTAATTATAATACTTCACAGCTTCCTTTAAAGTATGTTAGCTTGCCTGCTTTCTCGTTTTTCTCCCAGTATTGTCTGTTTCAGTCTTTATCATTTCTGTCGATATGAAATGTTTGGGGTGATACTTTAGAATTGTATTCATTTTCATTTCCCTTAGTAGTTTATTCAGGATATTTCTATATGGTTGCTGATGCCTCTTTTCTTCTGAAAACATTTATTCATGATCTTTGACCTTTTATTTTTTGGCAAATGGCTCTTAGTCTCATGTTTTGCTCAATTCCTTACAGATTTTAGATGATAGAGCTGCTTGATGTAAAGATTCCCACACATCCTTCTCCTGGTTTATAGCTTCTATTTATTTTAGCTAAATTGATTTTGTTTAGTCAGAAGTTTATTAATTTTATGTAAGTACGTTTTATATAGGTATATTTTATATAAGTATCTTATATATTCTATTTATATAAATTATATAAATAATTATAAATAAATTATTAATTTATATTATGTTCATACTTAGGCATTTTATATTATGTAAGTCATTTTTAATTTTATATTTTAAATTTTTCTTGACCCTTGTTTTGGTTATTCTCTTTCAACATAGCTGTAAAAGATAAAATCTTCTAATCCCTCATCTTTTTTAATGTGACCTTGTATATAATGTGACCTTGTAGATAATTTATATAATCAGAGTTTTTTATGGTATATGGTATAAGATGCTTTCCTAAATCTAGCTTCCATTAAATTACAGTCTGGTTTTCTATAGGGGCAATTTCTGATAGATTTTCCTGTGTATAGATTTGTAGCCATAGGCATCTATAGGATGTGCATCTCAAGAATGGGGAAAAACATTTGTATATAGAATTCTTCTTTTTTTAAATCAGAAAAACCAGACTTCAGGGGAGACCCAATGGCAATTCTAAAGTTCTCCATTTTTTGAAAGAGGAAGAAATTACTTGGCCACAGAACAAAAAGTTTGTCATTGGTGAAGAGTGGGAAATATGAGAGTGCAAAGCTCTGCAGGTGAAACTAATGAGGTTGTGATTCATCCTTTGCCAGAGGCCATTAAGGCATCTCTTTACACAGTATGATTGGAAGAACATCAAGGAGTCCCTTTCCTTCACCCCAATTGCATTATAGAGATTTGCATTTACTTATTTGTCTACCATGTAGTTTTCTTCCCAAAGTATGTAAGCTTCTTGAGGGCAAGGATTGTTTTGTATGTGGTCTTTTTATCCCTAGCATCTAACATAGTCCCTTGAACAAGGAATGTGCTTTAACAATTGCTTGTTGAATTCAAAATGGTTTCCTGCCCTAAATCTTGAAATCATCACCCCTTCCATTAGTTATTCCTTTGGATTAAGGAATTGTTTCCAAAGGGCTACAGTTAAAATGTAACTCTCTCACCTGGGGAGAAAGCAGTAAAGTATGAAGTGCTGCAGTTTATCCAAGCAAGGGTACATGAGGTGTACAACGTACACAGGGAATGTCAATTTTGTTGGCATAGAGTACAAGTCCCGAAGTCAAGAAGACCTGGGTTCAAATCTGGCCTCAAACACTTACTGATGTGTGGCCCTGGTCAAGTCACTTAATTCTGGTTTGTTTCAGTTTCCTTATCTGTAAAATGGGGATAATAATAGTATCTATATCCCAGAGTTCTTGTGAGAATCAAATGAGATAAAATTTGTAAAGTGCTTAGCACAGTGCCTGGTATATAGTAAATGCTATATGAATGTTGTGATGACAGTGATGAAGAAATGGAAAATTTTGGGTAGAAAATAATAGAATGTGACAGTAACAGTGAGTGGTTTTGGGCAATGAGAAGGAGAAAGGGGGAAAGGAGAGAGAGAAAAGGGAAAAGGAGGGAGGGAGAGGGATGAAAGGGAGGAAAGAGAGAAAGAAGGAGAGAGAGAGAGAGAGAGAGAGTGTGTTCTGAAAGTTTATGGGGGAGTAAGGAAGTCTGTGGAAAATAGCAAAGATAAACTTAGCCTGTTTTGTAATTATACCTGGGACCCATCCCGTCAGGACATATACTACTGAGAAGAGGAAGCATTGTCTTTACATGAATATAGTTCCATGTTACTAATGGACAAAATCATAATGAAATGCCAATAACTAGCCTTTCTACAGCACTTTAAAGTTTCCAAAGGGCTTGAAAAATATGTTTTCATTATATCCTCACCACAGCACTGGGAGGTAGGTGCTGTTATTATCTCTATTCTACAGACAAGGAAACGAGCACAAATTGGTTAAGAGACTTGGCCAGGGTCATAAAGCAAGTAAGTGTCTGAGACTGGGTATGAACTTGGGACTTCCGGCAGCCAAGTCCAATGTTCCATCTAGCCACCAGTGAAATAAAATGTGCTAAAAACAAAGAGAGCAGGAAGAGTTGGTCATACAGAAGCAGGATCCCCAACCTTTAGTGGAAAAAAATCCCATAGTTGCAAGAGCTTTAGGGAATGTGAGTGTGAATGTGATAACCTTACTTAACTATGTGATCACTTTACTTAACCATGCAGATCATTCATCTTTACAGTGAAGATTTGGGAATGTAGGGTAACTTCCTTCCCCTTGATGTAATTAGTCACTCGATTTGTTATTACTCAGACTATGCCTGCATGCACTTCATATTCAACATGTAGTAAAGACTGACTCCAGAAAATTTACCTCAAGCAAGAAAGATGACATGCATACTGATCATATTATTTGAGCAATGTAACTGTCACTTTCAGTGCTCTGAGTTATAGGTAATGAAAGCTGCCCCAGATGAGTGAGTATGCCCTCGCTACTCAAATGGTTGCATCTTGCTTTGGCTGTATCTTTCCCTTTCCCCCATTTCAACCTGCCTTGTATTACATTTATCTGTGAAAATGACATCCTGCCCCACAACCCCATGTATACTCTATAAAAGCAGCAGGTGTCATTATTCTTATTTTTTGGTGCTCTCATCTTCTAATGCACTGGGGATTAGCAAAGTACCTGGCATTCATAAGGGCTCAATAAAAGCTTTAGGATCAATTAAGAAATGATTATATTTTTGCATATGATGTTGCAAATGGGAACCTACAATTGTAGGAATATCTAGGAAAAGTTCTAGGACAAATGAAATACTTTTGTGTTTCATTGGGCCTGTGAGCTAACTTTGAATAGTATTGTTTCATCAAATCTTCTCGTATTTCTCTGCATTCTTTCTCCCTGTCATTTCTTCCAGCATGATAATGTTCCACTGTAGCAGATGCCACAGTTGGCTTAGACATTCTTCAGGAGATGAATACGCATTTTGTTTCTAATCTTTTGATATAACAGAAAATATTCTTATGAATATTTTGTTATTATGAATTTTTTTGGTTTATATGGACTTGTCTTTGACTTCTGTGGGAGACACACTATTGGAATTTCTAGGTCAAAAGGTATGCACAGAGTAGTGGCATTTCTTGAATAATTCCAAATGGATATCCATAATGTTAATCTCATTTTACAGATGAACTTTCACCTCCTGGTTCTTGTTTTGTCTTCTGGGGCAACCCCCCCCCCCCAGCTTTGAAATATCAACTCTCATCAAACAGTATTGTAGATGTATAAGATGTAGGAGATGTAGGAGAATGGTCCAATTGTTTCAATCCATGGTCTTAGCTTTGAGATGTGTGGAAACTAGAATGCTTCTAACTAAAGGTGCATTGGGAGCTGGAGAGAACATTCTAGGATAGGCTAATGTGCCCTTTAGCTTCATGCTGGCATTTCTTGAGTGGACCCTCTTTGGAAATACCAAAGCTCATGAATTTTCTGAAGCTCTAATACCTGTTCCCCCCATCCAATTATGCATCACAAATTACAGAGAAGAGAATTAATTTTATCCAGAGCAATTAACACAGTGAAGATTGTAGCTTAAAAAATGGATATGCACTTGGGATATAGGATTGGGAGGCCATGGTTGAATGGCAGGACTTGAGAAATGGATGTATAGAGTTATAAGTGCCAGGGATTGTGGCAGCTGTGCCCACCTGTGGCCTCTCCACTAGACAAAGCAGCTTTTCCCCTATTCAGTCACCTTGGAATCTGTCCAATTTTGTTTATATCCTATTCAGGCAATATTATATGAAAATTACCTAATTAGACTAATTTCATACTAAGAAAATGGTTATTATATTTCATAAATTTGTGGAGCACCTTATAATTAAGTCTGAAAATTATAATCCCAATTAGGGTATTTGATTCATAATGGTCAAAGTTTATTTCTAATTATCATTTGCTATGTGATTGTTTTTTCTTCTAATGTCTTGTACTGATTTTGCACTTATCTTCTGCAGAGCTGGAAAGGACCTTGGAGATTATTGAGCTCAAGAGTTCTTTATCCGAGGTCCATGATCTTAAAAAAAAAACCAGACACATACATTTTGACAACTGCATTTCAATATAATTGGTTTCCTTTGTAATATCTTATACTTAAATTTTATGTATTTAAAAACATGATTTTGAGAAAGATTTCCTAGGCTTCTTCAGACTGCCAAAATTAATTTCTCTCTCTCTCTCTCTGTCTCTCTGTCTCTCTGTCTCTGTCTCTCTCTCTCTCTCTCTCTCTCTCTCTCCTCTCTCTCTCTTTCCTCTCTCTCTCTCTTCTTCCCTTCCTCGTTCTCCCTCTCTAGAGCCTCTGATCTAATCCAACGCCTTCAGTTTACAGATGAGGAAAATGAGGTTTATAGAAGCATCAGAGAGACAAACTTGTGTTGAATTTGTCACCAGATCTATCAAAATTAGTCTAATTTATTTATAAGCAGTCTGCAGGGGAAATTTCAAGCTATGCGCTCTTAGAAACATTGAGAGGTGGACAGAGTAAAATAATTTATAATTATAGTTAAAATTATCTTTAGCAGTTTACTTCATATAAGAGAATTTTATAGAACAAAAGATAACATGTCTCAAGTTTTCATCTGGCTATTTCCGGAAAAAAGACACCACACTATTTCAAGGTTTGTCAGCTGTACCATCTTAATAGAAATAATTTTTAGAGCCATTAGCTTTTAATTCTTGAATGAGTAATCTGCTCTCCTTCCTATCCCTGCTGCACATATAGCTGATAGGTTCAATTTTGTTTTCATGGAAGTTACATAACTTGTTCAAGATCACATAGGTATTAAATAGCAGAGTCAGTGGCTTGACTCAGTTCTCTTGTCTTCTGTATCTGGAATGTACTTCATCTTCTCTGCCTTGTATTATTCTTTGCATCCTTCAAGGCTTAGCTGAGAGTCTGTCTCCCACATGAGACTTTTTCTTATACCTCCTCCAAATTAACACCTTCCCCTGCCCCTTGATATTAAAATGTCTTTTGAATATTTTACATTTACTTACTTGTTATATATTGTTTCTCTCCCAGAAGAAAGTAAGTTTCTTGAGGACAGAGACTGATTTTGTGTCTAACATATAGCAAAACATTATTAAATATTTAATGAATGAATTTTGAATGAATAGATTCCCTTCATGTGGCTCTTTGGGGCTTTGGGACTTTCAGGATTTATCGGAACTGGAGGCTACCTTTGAAACTCATAGGGGCCTTTGCCCTGTGTGGAACATGCACTGAAAAGAGAAGGAAAGAAAAATAAGGAAGTCCTTTGTGAGTTTCATGTGGTGGGAACTACGGGATTGTTTAGCCTGATAGGGAAGAACCTTTTGCTTAGCCATGGAATGAAGGACGGTGTGAAGTATCACATATCTTACCAGGTTGTCTTTACTTGTACCTGGACAATTAATTGCAGTGAAGCCAGTTTTTGACATTCGTTTACTGAAATTGGAAACCATCAAACTCCTTTCTTAAGAGAAGTCCAATGGGATGTAAGCTCTTTATGTTCAAGGATTCCGATTTGTTTCATCTCTGTGTCCCAAGTGCATAGAAAAGTCTCTTGAGTACATAGTGTTTACTCATTAAATGCTGAGTGGTGCCTTCTACTCACTCTTACACCTCATCATATGCTACACATCCCAGTGATTCTGAATCCCTGTAGTTCATCATCCAAACCCATTCTCCATCCCTTAACACAGATTTGTTATTCCCATCCACCTAAACCTTTTCATCCCAAAGTCCCAGCCCCAAACTATCCGCCCCTTCCACTGTGGCCTCTGAAATGCATGTTCCATAGGCAACATCCCTTCATCCAAAATATTTTCCTTTCCCACTCCTTTTATCTTCTAACAATCACTAAAACCTGGCTCCCCATTGATGACACAGCTTGCCTGCCTACCATTTCCAATACTGCCTGCTTTTTCGCTCATTTCCCTTGGCTTATTGGTCAAAGTGAGGGAGTTGGAATATTACTTGTTCCACAATACCACTTCTAGATTCTTCCCCTACCTTCACCAGTCAGTAATATTTTCACTTTTGAGGTTCATGTAATCCATCTCTGCCACCAAATTAAATTCCTAGTAGCTGTTGTCTACAGACCTCAAGGTCACTCTTCATTCTTCCTCACTGAGTTCAGTACCTGGCTCACACTTTTTGTCTCCTCCCCAACTCTTGCCCTCATACTAGGGAACTTCAGTATACATATCAATTCCTCCAAAAACACCCTAACCACTCAGTTCCTCAACCTGCTCACTTCCCAAGACCTTGTCCTCCACTCTAGATGGTCATATCCTTGATCTCACCACTACTCATAAATGTACCACGCCTATGTTCAATAATTTTGAAATTTCCTTATTTGATCATAATATATTGTCTTTCTTCCTCCTCCTTTGACTTACCTTACTAAACCCTACTCTAGACACACTGTGACCTCCAATCCCTCCACCTCTCAGTTCTCTCCCTGGCCACTGCCTCTGTACTAGCCACTCTTTTCTCCTTTCCCTATCTTTGATCCCTTGGTGAGCCAGTTCAACTTTACACTGTTATATTTTCTTTAGTCTCTGGGCCCCTTATCATGTTGATGATGGCACCCTGCCAAGCCTCAACTTTGGATCATTCCCACCTTCTGCTGCCTTTGTTCCTACACATGTCTTGCTGAATAAAGGTAGAAAAATCATGCAACTGGTTCCACTACAATTCATTATATAAACTCAACTGGGCTCTCATTACTGCTAGGCATTCCTTCTACACATCCTTTAATCAACTCATTATCTCACTCTCCACAGCAGTTCTTCTAGACCTTTTCATGCTCTTGTAAATCGCCCATGGCTCCGTCTTCCCCCGTGCTCTCAGTTGAGAACCTTGCCCCATATTTTTCAGAAAATTTGAGGCTGTTTGCTTTGGGCTCCCTGTTCTTTCCTCTTCCTCATCTCATATCACTCAGATATCTTCACTATCTCATCTTTTACCTCTGTCTCATGTGACATTCTTTATCAAGGCAAATCTCATATCCTGTACAAGTATTCTATCCTGTCTCCTCCAACAGAATGCCCTCTCTGTTATCCCTACACTATCCTGTATCCTTAATCTTTTCCTGTCTACTGGATCCTTCCCTACTTCCTATAAACATACCCATGTCTCCCCCATCCTCTAAAATGTCTCACATGATTCTTCCATCTCTGCTGTCATTTTATATCTTTCTTGCCTTTCGTAGCCAAACTCCTTGAGTAGGCCATCTACAGTATGTGTCTTCACTTTCTCACTTTTCACTCTCTTCTTAATTTCTTATAATCTGGTTTCCAATCTCATCATTCCACCAAAACTGCTCTTTCCAAAGTTACAGATAATCTTTTAATGGCCAAATCCAATGACCTTTTCTCATTCCTTATCCTTTTTTGCCTTTCTGCAGACTTTGATGCTGTGTATTGCCTTCTTCTTTTTAGTACCTTTTTCTTTGTTTTTCTTTTTTTTTTGTGGTGGGGCACCATCCTTTCATGTTTCTCCTGCCTATCTGGCCACTTCTTCTCAGGTTCCTTTGTTGGATTCTCATCCAGATCATGCCCTCTAACCACAGGTTGGAACAGGGTTCTGTTCTTGGTCCTCTCTCTGTACTATTTCAATTTGTGATCTCATTATCTTCCATGGATTTGATTGCCTTCTCTATGCTGATGATTTCTCAAATCTACCTATCCTGCCTTAACCTTTCCACTGACTTCTAGTTCCACATTTCTAACAACCTTTCAGACATCTCAAATGGGATATCCAGTTGGTGTCTTAAACTCAATATATCCAAAACTGAAATTATTATCTTTCCCTCTAAACCTTCGACCACTCCAAATTTCCCTATTGCTTTTGAGGGCAATACCATGCTCCCAGTCCTTAAACCTCACAATAGGAGTCATTCTTGACTTGTTACTCTCTCTAACCCTCCATATCTATTGTCAAGGCCTGTTGATTTCACCTTTGCAACATCTCTCAAATATACTCCTTTCTCTCCTCTGATACTGCCACCTCCCTGTTGCCTCAGATGCCTTCAGCCACTATTTCTTCTTTATCCCTATCTCATGGCCTTACCCCATACAAGGCAAACCCCTTGTTGCCTCAAGCTTGAGTTATTGCAATAGCCTGCTGGTGGGTCTGTCTTCCTCAAGTCTTTCCCCACTCCAATCCATCCACACCCCCTTCACTTAATAAGCTCCAGTGGCTCCCTGTCATCTTCAGGATCAAATAGAAACCCCTTTGTTTGATATTCAAAGCCTTTTATAATGTAGCCCCACTACCTTTACAGCCTTCTTACACCATACTTCCTTCCTCATACTCTTTGATCCAGCACAACTGTCCTCCTTACTATTCTTTGAACAAGACACCCCATCTCTTGCTCTGGGAATTTTCTCTGATTGTTGCCCATGCCTGGAATGTTCTCCTTCTTCTCTACCTCCTGACTTCCCTGGCTTCATTCAAATCCCAACTAAAATCTCATCTTCTACAGGAAGCCTTTCCTAACTCCTCTTAGTTCTGATGCCTTCCCTCGGCATTAAGGTTAGCTACTGCATTGATGCAGTAACTTGAAAAGGTCACAAGCCAAGACTAAAGCAGAGGGAGTGTTGGTGCATGATTTTTTATTTGCAGGTGATCGTGCACTCAATTCAGCTTCCGAAGCTGAGATACAACAAAGCATGGATCGATTCTCTGCTGCTTGTGCTAATTTTTCCCTAACATTTAACACCAAGAAAACACGCGCTCCATCAGTCAGCACCGTGCCATCCATGCATGGAACCATGAGTTATAGGAAATGGGGAAGTTTTGAATACTGTGGATAAGTTCACTTACCTTGGCACTATACTTTCAAGGGATGTCACATTGATAACGAGGTTGACATATGCACTGCTAGAGCTAGCTCAGTGTTTGGGAGGCTCAGAAGGACAATGTGGGAGAGAAGAGGTATTAGATTGACCACCAAACTGAAGGTCTACAGAGCAGTTGTGCTGACCTCATTGTTGTATGCCTGTGAAACCTGGATAGTATACCAGTGCCATGCCAGGAAACTGAATCACTTGCATTTGAATTGTCTTAGGAAGATTCTGAAAATCACCTTGCAGGTTAAGGTACCAGATACTGAGGTCCTTTCTCAAACTAAACTGCCAAGCATTCAAAGGCTATTGTAGAGAGTTCAACTCTTATGGTCTGGCCACATTGTTTGAATGTCAAACATAAGCTTGCCTAAAAGACTATTTTATGGAGAACTCACAAAAGGTAAGTGCTCACATTGCGGTCAGAAGAAGCAATACAAGGACACCCTCAAGGTTTCTCTTAAGAAATTTGGAATTGATTGCATGACATGGGATACACTGGCACAGGCCCACCTGGCATAGCATGACCTCATCAGAGAAGGGACTGTGCTCTATGAGCAAAACAACATTGAAGTAGCTCAAAAGAAACCCATGATGTGTACATTTAGACGGTCCACCTCAATTGTTCACATGAACTATTTGTGCCTGACCTGTGGTAGAGTATTCTGAACTCATATTGGTCTGATCAGTCACAGTTGGAGACACTGCAACGTGACTCTAACATAGTCATGTCATTTCGGTCCTCTGAGAATGAAGGACAACAACCAATCAACTTCTCTTGTCTCTAATTTGTACTTATTTATTGGCTTGGTGTCTCTCCCATTAGACTGATTGCCTTGATGACAGGGACTATCTTCGGCCTCTTTTATATCCCTAGCATTTAGCACAGTGCTCGGCACATAATAGGTACTTACTACATGTTTGTTGACTGACTGAACTGAATATAAGTCCCAAATCCATTAGTTGGTAGAAGTTTTCAATGTATGAATCATATTAAAGTTAGCAAATGATAGATAAAATTAGAAAAACACAAAATACTCCTATTTCCCTCAATCAAGATTTACTCATCTATCCATATTGTGAAAGTTTAAACTGAAAAAACAAATAGTGAATTCAAAATAGCGGAAGAAGTGGCTAGAGAAGTTCATGCAAAAAATCCTCTTATTCATTTACTCTCTCTTTCCTCTCAAATTGTCACATATAATACTCCTACAGTATTTCATCTCATAGTTTGTAAGCTCCTTGAGGGCAGGAATTATTTTTGTTTTCTTTGTATTTTCATCACCAAGCATACTGTCTTGTACGATATCACCAGTTCACTGTTTTTTGGATAGAATTGGAAAAAGATTGGGGGATTTAGTGGACTTAATAAACTTTGGGAGTGTAAAAATACTGCTCCAACATCTAGTGGGACCTTAGGCTGCATTGAGAAGCAGTGTCTAGAATGTGACGATGATGGTCCCTTTCTGGTCTAGTCAGACCGTACCTAAAATTTCGAATACAGTTCTGGGTGTTTTAGGAGAAGCATCTTGAGAGCAGCCAGAAGAGATTGACCTAGATGGGAGAGGACTTTGACATGATTTCATATGAAGATCAATGGAAGGTACTGGCAAGGTTAACCTTTAGAGACAAGAATACTCCAGTAAGGCATGATAGGTAACTTCAAATATTTCAAGGGCTATCATATCAAAGAGGGATTAGATGTGTTTCTTAGATGTATTTTTCTTGGCCAAAGAGGGCAGAAGTAGTAGAAACAGGTGAAAGTTGGAGAGGGGCAATATTTAGGCAATAGCAAGATCAATCCAAAAGTGGAATGAGATGCTGAATGGGTTTTTGATCATTGATCATGCTCGGGTGGAGGCTGCTTGAGCCATCATAGACAAAGTTATAGCCATTACAGACAAAATACACAGGTATAAGTTGGATCAAGTGGCTTCTGAGGATCCTTACTCTTTGGAGATTCCATGTGGATTTTTTGAGGGGTTGGGTAGAATTTTACCTCAAAAATTACATTTTAAAAGAGCTTCCAGATCTTGGACAATTCATTTTGGATTCTAATTTGTAAAGTGCAGATTCCTCGGTCCGTTATCCTCCTCTAAGAGTAAACACAAAATAACCAAGATGTGTTTGTTTTCTTATGGAAATATGAACAACAACTTACCTGCTGTGTAGAAGCTTTGACAGTGTAAATGTCATCATCTCATCTGCTCTCAAAAGTTTTAAATGGTTTAAAATTCTTTTGGAAGACTTTTTTATTTGTCTTTTTTCTCCTCACATCTCTTTGCACATAATTGTTTCACAGTGTTTTCTAGTAAATCAATATAATGTTCTTATGTCCCTCAGATTACAAGGTTCTTGGTTTAAATCCTTTCACCGATACTCCAGGCTTAGAGCAAGAAATTCACACATGGGATTGTGACCACCCAGGACCGGGTCATGCTCTATCAGCTGCATTGTTGATTTGCTAGCAGTAAAAGGACACTGGTTCCATTGGAGGTGTCAGTTCAAGGGTGCATTTAGCTAATATACCCTTCTCCATCCCCTTTACCTTGTGTTTTTCCTTTCTTTTAACACTATATCAGGTCCACAGTCCATTTGGGTGGGAAAGCACCCTCCAAGATTTGCACCCTGCAAAATCACAATTCAAATTTAAACCTTTATGATGATTGGAGGAGTATGGTGCAGTGATATGAAAACTTATAGAAAGTTTTCTTGAAAATTTCTCTTTTTTTCAGAAAGAGCATCGTGACTGGCTACTAGTGAATCATCACTGCGAGTGTAGAGGGCACACGCTGGCATGAACAATGAAGTGGAGATACCATTATAATTGTAACTTTTAGGTATGTATTTAGTTCTAAATTGGCTATAGTAAAGCTCTCATCTTTCTAGTTGAAGGCTCTCCAGGATGCTGAAGAATATAGTTTGTTAATATGTTCATTAGGCAGATGACTGAAACTCCAGCCTTTACAACCTTGAGATGAACAATATTTTGCTGGTATGTAAGCTGTAAATTTGTGCTGGTTTCATTCTTACTTAGTTTTAATACATTGTAGAACATGCTGGGCACACCATTTCCCCCTTTCAATTACATTAAATTTCTGAAATTTCTTAAGCACAGAGAATATAAGTAAATAAATCTATAAATGTAAACAGATTTCTGAGTACAGTGAAGTATGATAGACTAAAAATAACTGGCATTTACATAGCGCTACATGTTTTATAAAGAGTTTTACCTATGTTTGTCTCACTGGTGCTTCCAATGATCCTGTGAGGAATATGCTATTATCTTCCCCATTTTACAGTTGAGGAAACCAAGAGTGAGAGTTCATGTGATTTGCCTGGTATCACACAGCTAAGAAATGCCTGAGGTAGGATTGGAATTCCCAAATCAAGGCCCAGTACTTTACCCACTATGCCCCCAACTACCTCTAATTGATAGATGCACAGGTGTTACACAGTTCCAGCATCTTTCCTCTCTGATTTCCGTTAAACTCTGCTGGGTTTTTAGCACACTGTTGCTTTTAAGATGAGCATAATTCATGTCAAAAGATTAAGATTCCAGCATGCTTGGAAGTATTTTAAGATATCAGTAGAACAATGGCATGTACGATGATTTTTGTGGATCTCATTTTATGTTAACCAAAACTGAGGACCCAGCTCCAGAAACCTGTCCTTATCCTGGGAACCAATTCAAACTTGGGATCACTTCCCCAGAGTATGACTTGGTTCTTTTTTTCCCACCCCACCCTTACCCATGAGGGTACCTCACCTTCACCCCATAGCAACACATTCTTTAATTTTTTTTTTCCAGTTTTACCTTTTAAATGGGAAATCACTTTTTGGGGAAAAAAAGGGACCACATTTTTACAGTTTTAATTTTCTTTTTCATGATCAACATGACAGTAACAAATATTTCAATGTGAAGAGAAGAACAAAAGAAAAGGATTGTATATAAAGGATTATATATAAAACTGTGAACTTCCATTCTCTATAGTTGTTTTTTTTTTAAAAAAGGTATATTGAATTTAACAAGCTAGTAATATAATTACTCTATTTACTTGTGCTTCCTTCTAAACATTTTTCTTTTGTGTATTTTTAAAATGTCATATTGATGCTCTTCTCTTTTTAAAACATCTCTATCACTACATGTTATCTCCCTTCTCTGTACACCCCAAACAGAAGCCCTCCCTAGAACAAGTATAGTCAAGACAAACAAATCAACACCTTTTCAGAGTCTTCAAAGTATGGCTCATCCTGCATGTCTAGTATAACACATCTTTTCCCAAGGAGATTTATTAATACCTCAAAGAGAAAACATCTTCTCTTCCCATTACTCTCCTACCCCTTTTGCGTCCTATTATGATTTCTTACTGGGAATGGGAAAAACAACTCCTAAGTCAATTTACTTTCTGATGTCAAATTATTTTTTTACATGTAAAAGGCTATATTGAAGAGATGTGTGATTAAAAAAGGAGGTATATCCTAGATATGTCGGGAGAACCAGAGATAATAAATGACCAATTTGAGAGCTGCACAGGTCCCAAGGCATTCAGGAGTCCCAGAGAGAGGAAGAACTTCCCTTCTGAATGTTTATTTAAGGCCCTAGAGAGGAAGATCACAGGAAGTGAAGGTGGAGATGCATTTGTGGGGGATATGCTGCTGGAGGGAGTATATTCATTGATGGCCAATCACAGGCTTTTCAAAGGCTCTGACCCCTTGATGAAAAGACTCTCACCTTCTTCATTTGTGGGTTATATGCCTTGGCTTAATTGCTATAGCAGGAATTAAGAGAAGTGCCTTTTTATGTGGAGGAAAGGCAGTGATATCAAAGCACCTAATAGTGTCTTGAACTGAGTTGGTGCTTGATAAATGTTTTGAACAAATGAAAACTCAGACCTGTCCTGGGACTTGGCTTTGCTTTCTGTAAATCCTATAATTTACAGACTAGGCCTAGGGACTGATACTGGATCTGTAGTTTCAATGGTGTAGGGAGCTAGAAGTAAACTCCCTTTACTAATGCAGATGGTACCTTCTTTGCAACTTATAGACTGAGAGCAGGGTTTGTTAATCCAGGTTCTGTAAATTTGTATTTAAAAAAAATTTGTTAACTTTTTGTTGTTGTTTAATCATTTCAGTTGTATCTGACTCTTTGTGACCCCATTTGGGGTTTTTTTTGGCATATATACTAGAGTGGTTTGCCATTTCCTTCTCCAGCTTATTTTACAGATGAGGAAACTGAGGCAAACAGAGTTAAGTGACTTGACCAGGGTCACACAGCTAGTAAGGGTCTGAGGTCAGAGTTGAACTCCTTCTGATTCCAAGCTTAGTGCTCTATCCACTAAATCACTTAGCACAATAGAATTCATTCCCTGCGTAATCTCATGAATTTTATTTTATACAGTTGAAAACTTTATTCTGAAAAGGGGCCCATGGATTTCATCAAACTGCCAAAGAGGTCCATGATATGAAAAAAAGGTTAAGAACAATCTTAAAGAGTTGCCCAGAGCACTGAGAATTAGGCCCAGAGTCATGTAGCTAGTATGTTAGGGGCAAGAATTGACCCCAGGTCCCTCTGGTTCTAAGGTTAGCTCTCACTTGAAGAACTATACCCACACAGAAACACATGTGTACATACAAACACATATATACAATGTAAATATGTGTATATACATGCACATACATATATGTGTATATTTATGTATATATACACATATATTTATACATGTATATACCCCCCCATACATATCTATCTATCTATCTATCTATCTATCTATCTATCTATCAATCTATATCTTTCTACCCACCTCTGTGTGGGGCAGCTAGGTGGTACAGATGATAGAATTAGATCTGGTGGATCCCATCTTCTTTTCCTTTTTCAAGCCCCAAATAAACTGTGGACATCAACAATTAAATTCCCAAACTCTTGCATAGAATTTTAAAAAGTCATTTTGTTGTTTAGTCATTTTTCAGGCGTGACTGAAGTCAGGAAGATTCATCTTCATTAAATCCAGCCTCAGCTGTGTGACCCTGGGAAAGTCACTTAATCCTGTTGGCCTCAGTTTTCTGTAAAATAACTTTGAGAAGGAAATGACAAACCACTTAAGTTTCCTTGCCAAGAACTCCACAAATGGGGTCACAAAGAGTCAGACATGAGTGAACAACATACATCTATGTATGTATATAGATACACACCTGCATATGTATGTATGTATATGTATATGTATTTGTGTGTGTATATATTTCCCCCACAGGGTTTAGTGTTAGACTGAATGATTAACATTTCCCCAGTAAACCAACCACCATACCCTTCCCTAGACTCATCTCCTGTCTCATAGTAAGTGCTTGGCCTCTCTTTCTAGTCACTGTATTCTTTGTGTCTCATTGCTCAGCAGTGGAGGTGGAAAGAATTACCTGTAATTTGTTCTTTATCCAGGCAAGGCATGCTAAGTGATGATGAGGATGCTCCTGTGGCCCCAATCACCTACTGTTTTATAGTCTCTGTGACTTTTTATGAAGCCCATAACATTTATAACAATGCTGTTGCGCCGATCCTAGCCATCATCTCAGCATAACAATAATACAGAGTCAAGTCGATTTCAGTTTGGGGATGGGAATGTTGTTGGTGACAAAGTGGTAAAAGGGAATCATACTGAGCCTGATTCTGTCCCCTAGGCCTCATTGGCAAGAGATCTAGGAATATGCTTTGGATGTCACCCTCCTCCACAAATTTTCCAGGTTCCTTCTAACCAAAGGGAAAAGAGTTCTTATGATGGCCAGAGGTCTGCCATTTAAGATGATACTTTCACCAGCCTTTCATGAGTCATGAGGCACTCAGGCCAAGGGTGATCTCTGCAACCAGACATGAGATTTGGAGAGACGCTTTGATTTTGCAACATGCCAGCTTTTCAAACAAGAAAGTTCAGCCAGAAGCTTCAGTTGTTGGCTTAAGCTCCATGGCAGAAGGAAGAATCAGGTGGATGGGTGTGGAAGAGACAATAATATCCAGGCTGAAGCCATGGTCCTCAGCATTTAACTCATGTGCCTGCATACTAATGTTACATTCTTTATTATCCACCTGCCCTTTCATATTTCGGAGCTATGGTTTGGGAATGAGTGGATTAGGGAGTTTGGAAACCAAGCAAATGACCCCTCTTCTCCCTTAAACTCCTTCCCATCTTCTTTTCCTTTTTCAAGCCCCAAATTAGCTGTGGACATCAACAACTAAATTTCAAACTCCTGCATAGAATTTTAAAAAGTCATTTTGCTGTTTAGTCATTTTTCAGTCGTGACTTACTCTTTGTGACCCCGCTTGGGTTTTTCTTGATACAGGTACTGGAGTGGCTTTCCATTTCCTTCTCCAGCTCCTTTTACAGATGAGGAAGCTGAGGCAAACAGGGTAAAATGACTTGACTAGGGCCACACAGCTAGTTAAGTGTGGGATTAGGACTTGGGAAGTCTTTCTGATTATAGGCTTGGCACTCTATTGTGCAACCTAGTTGTCATATGATACCCAAATAATACTTGAAGGGGATGTAATTCTATCTGGAAAGGAGAGTAGAGGAAGGGGAATTTATAAACTCAGTATTTTAAAATTTCTTTGTCTCTCATACCTCATGTATAGAACATTGTGTTAGGCACTGGTGGAGATAGAAAGATTAGATAAGGCACTCGCATGGAGTTTACAGTATATAGGTAAGGTATCCATACATTGTCGCTTCCATTTATCAGATAAGGAAAATTGAGGCTCAAATGATTTAGTCACACAGTTGAGAACTGAAGCCAGGTTTGCTGACTCCAAGTCCAATACATTGGCAAGAACACTACAGTTATCTTCATGTCAACAGAATCACAGTACTTTAGAGACAAAACCTTTGTTTAAACCAAATTTTTCATTTTATGCTTGAAGAAATGGAGGTTAGGTAATTTTCCCCAGCATCATATGCTAAGTCGGGCAGTTGACCTGGGGTCTGCACTTGGCTCTTTTGGCTTCCAGAAGTGTTTCCCCTTGCACTCCTTCAAGTGGTATAGATGAAATGGCCATCTATTGATGTTGCTTAATGATAAATAATGGATTAAGCATGAAAAGGATAATGATGACCTCAGAATATTGATGATGCTTCATCCTTTCCCAGGGCCATTACTGAATATAGGGTTTGTGGGTTCTGATATTTATTGCCTTTCACAATAAGACTTCTAGTAGGTCCCAGGACTCTAGCCATTGTTTTGAATGCAATATGTGTTCTTGAGTTTAAAAGCAGATACCAGCTGAATTCTGATTTCATGCAACATACTGAAAGGGATGTGTAGAAGCTTAGGTCATATCCACCAAGATGGGCACCTCCAACTGTATGAGATCTGGAGGCATAAGTTTACACCACTATGCATAGATTGAACAAGTAGTTTTTTTCACAAAACCATTCTATCTGCTGCTCTACCTGGTTTCAATTCTACAGAACAAAGATTCCCTTCTCAGGATAAGCTCATCATTTTTAATCTTATCATCATGCTGTCAACTCAAGCCCTGATTGTCACCACCCCCCTCAGCCTCCTCTCTCCCTTCTGACTGGAGAGCTGGAGAACAGAGTGCCAAACTCCTCCCAATGCCTTCCTTTCTAGAGGGAAGGAAACTGGACTTTCAGCTCTCTCTACTTTGCATCTGCTGGTCTGCCCAACTTCAATTCCACTCAGCAAGATGCCCCATCTCCCCTACTTTCCTGCCTCCTTTTGTATGTAGATTGTGGGCTCCTTGAAGGCAGGGACTATCTTTTTATTAGTTGTATCTCCAGTGTACTTTAGTGTAGTGTGTGGCACATAGTAGGTACTTAATAAATGTTTATTGGATTGGATGAAAAGCTCTTTGTAATACGTGTACTTGTCTAGTATCTTATTCTACCACCTGGAGCCACGTTCTGGTTCTTTGGCATGTTAACCAGTACAACTAAGTAGAATGACTTTTCATCCTCTTTCTTTCTTCAAAATTGGCCAGTTTCAGCTCTGATTGCAAAGTCTGGGGCAGGATGGGTCTTTTTTGGGAGCATCTCTTAGGTAAGGCAGACTGTTGAAATTGTCCAATGATAAATAATAGATTAGGTACAAAGGCAGATAATGATGAAATGGGGATAGTAAGGCTTCTTTGTCATTTCCTGGTGCCATTATATAGTATCAAGCTTGTATTTTCTGATGTTTGTAGATTTTTTTTTAAAGATGAGGCTTCTTGGTAGCTTACATTTGGTGTTTTCAACACCTCCAATTTCTGTTTTGAATGCAGGGTAAATGGTTAAAATGTCCTTTGTCTTAATTTGTTGGTGACCCTGATGATAATTTAAAGCTTTCTTGGGGTGTCATTTTTCAGTTACCCCAGTAGTCTGGATCAAATTCAATTGGACATTTATTCAGCACCTACTATGTGCGAGAAATTGTGCTAGGCTCTGGGGAAACAAATGGGAATAATAACAGCACCGACCTCCCAGGGTTGCAGTGAGGATCAAATGAGCTCATCTGTAAAGCACTTAGCATGTGCCTGGTACATAGTAGGCACAAAATAGATGTTTTATTGTTGTTGTTGACACCTTGTTTAGCCATTCCCTGGGTCCCGTGTGCCTCTCCTTTGTTTCCAGTTCTTTGCTATCACAAAAAGTGCTGAAGAGCTGACATTTATGTGGTTTCTTATAGTTTGTATGTCATCTCATTTGTTGTGCAATACAGCCTACAGGTACAGTTACCTCCATTTTACATGTTAGGAAACTGAGGCTTAGAGAGGTTAAGTCATTTGTTTATAGTTACACAGTGAATGAGTATGAAAGATAGGATTTGTGCTTAGGTCTCATTTGACCCCAAGACCAGTGCTCTTTCCACTAGGGAACACTGCCTCTCAAGCAGAAACAAGAGGTCATTTTCTGGACTGCTTCTGAGAGTGGCCAGATTTCTTAGAGCTACACTCTAGTGGCTAGTTGATTCTAAGTCAACAAAAGCCAGGAGCAAATTCTCAGGCCAATAAGCTATTTCCCCATCATATGAATTATTTGGCTTTGATAAAAATGGCCTCAAATTATGACCAAATTCTAAAGCTTCCAAAGCACTATGAACTGAATTGTTTCATCTAGGAGTTCTATCCTCTTGGTAGTACGTGCCACTGGCAACCGAGGGCCCCCTTTTAGTCTTCCACAAATAATGTTTCATTGCGGCATATGCACGTCTGCTTTTTTTTTCTTTACATTGAAAATCTTGTAGCAGAACCTGCCTGGATGATATCATCATCATTGTCCATCATCATCCATCATCATCCATCACCATCACCATCACCCATTACCTATTTTTTTCTTCAAGACTTGGTCTCCCTATCTCATTGGGGCTGGAAGCGTGGAGGTTCCTCATGGGCCCAATTACATTCTGATCACTATGGGAGCTTTAACTTGCCCTTTTATGATCTGGGTCATGGTTTTCCTTTGTCCTCAAGGAGCTTACAACATATCAGGGGCAACAACATGTCTCTTTGGGGGCATATGAGTAATGTTAATACACATGTTAATACAAAATAACACACACAAAGCACAGATGAGCACATTACATAGAGATTAATGGGAACAAGATTATTATTAACTTGGGTGGGAAGGGTGAGCATGGAAGGCCTCAAGGAGGGGGTCACATTTGAATATCATCTACTCACGAGGAAAGGATTGTAGGGAGAGACAGTAAATGACAGAACCTTAGGGAAATGTCCGCATATTGAGAACTGCAGAAAAGTCTGTGAGGGAGATAAGGAGGAAACAGAAAAAGTAGAAGGACCAGGAGAGTGGGGAGTGCCATTGAAGCCAAAGGAAGAGAGTGTTTTAAGAAATAAGAGCTGCTGAATTATTTCAAATGACTCAGAGAAGTCAGAAGGTTAAAGAGCGAGAAGATCCTTGGGTCTGGTCATTAGTAACCCTCAAGAGAGCAAGCAATTCATAGGACAATGAATAATAACAGCTAACATTCATATGTTTGTAACCAACTTTACATATTTATTATCTCATTTGATCCTCCTAACATCCTTGTGAGGTTGGTGCTATTATTTACTCATTGTACAAATAAGGAAATTGAGTCTCAGAGAGGCTGTGATTTAGACATGGTCAACCAACCAGGATTTAAGCTTTTGTCTCCATATCCGATATTCTTCTCTCACTGAACCACAAGTTTCTGTAGAGTGTCCAGGAAAAAGGCTGCTTCCAGATGTTACTCAATAGAAGAAAAAGAGAACATTTTCTAGATATGAGAGAAATGATTATTTTCTACTATATTAATAACCCATTATCAATCAGGATCCAGGCTTTTTATTTCCTCATTCAGGGGACCTGCTCCTGCAGGTCAGTCAGCCTGTTTCTGAAGGGCATGGCCAATAGAGGAGATTGCCCTAATCCTCAGGGTACATACTCCTCTATCTTGGGCAGGACCCCTCCCCCCAACTAGGAGACCTTACTTCTGTTTAGATTGTAAACAGAATCTAATCTGGGTGAATTTCTGCACCAAAGTAATGAACTCATGCCCTTGTACCCCTCCATTGGAGTTTTGGGTGACCCAGCTCATGAAAGAGAAAACCAACCAGAGGGGTGTGGGTAGAGATAGATTCCTTTGTCCATATTGCTAGAGGTGACTGACTGTCGTGATCAAGCCGTGTTCTCAACAGGGGGAGCTGAAGACTTTTAGCCCACTGCCTCATTAATTGTTCACCAATCAGCCTTGATTTTTTTACCTGTCAGTGGTACCCCATTTTTAAAAAGTATTTAAGACTTCTAGTCTCTTCTTGTTTTTGTCTTTGGTTACTAAAAGAAACCACTGGCCATCAAATTATTGATTATTAGCTAGCCTAATTAATAAATTGATTATTAATTACCCAGAAACTTTGTCTCTCAGGTTTTTCTTTTGTCACAATGACAAGAGTCTTCTTAGGTGCTCCTAAGATCACCCTACTTGTTTATTGCTTGGGAGTAAGTTCAGGAATGAGGATTTAATAAAACATATAAGGTATTAGGGTTTACCCCCTAATAAGTTTCTGTCTTATTTACTCTCTTCTGAGAAATTCGGCAGTTATCAAGAGAAGGCAAAATATGTGAAATCTCTTTCAGTTCCACTCTATCCCCAGCCAAGGGACACAAAAAATGTTATTTGCTAAGCCTGACCTCACACCCCTATTTGCCTTGGGCTTTTTTCTCTCTCTGGCAGTCCCAAAGACAGCTTTGTGGCAAGGTTGTTGAGACCTGAATCACAACAAATAAAATCCTTTTCATGTAAAGGCAAGAGTGAAAAGAGCCATGTTCTCCAAGGAACGTTCCAGTGTATATTAATGTAATAATGTTTTCTATCATTTGGATTTGATCAGTTAATGGCCACTGTGTTCCTGCCCAAATAAGTCTGGGTACATTTCAATTTTGGAAAACATGGTCAAATGGCCCGATTTCCTGCCAATCACTGTCATCACGAGCTGGGTATGCTGAATTTCTGACAATGGATGTTTACTCCATCTGGCATTTGTTAAAGAAATGCTGACATCCTTAGCTCCTGTAAATGACCTGCCCTCGCTAATCCTCTTCCAGACCTAAAATACTGCAGATGCTACCCAGAGTCTATTTATAGCCTCCTAATATATATACAGTGAAGTGGTTTGATACTAATGGAGTGCTCAATTAGTATCTGTCCTTGGGAAAAAGACATCGAACCAGATACCCTTCTTTCTGCTTGAGTTCATTGGTTGTTTAGGTGGAAGGTTCTAGCTCCTTAAAAATAAACTCATAGAAATGTGAGACCCCAGGCAGTCTGGGCAAACCCCTCTGCCTATTGTTGAAGTAAGTTCTAAAGCTGAACATTTAATAATGAAGGTTGTAATGTGTGTAAAGGGCTTTGCAAATCTACATAAAGGTATTATAGAAATGTCAGCTGTTATATTCAGGAGAGGATACGATAATAGAAAGGAAGCTGGACCTCAAATCAGCCAAGACCAGTGCTTCTGGCACTGGGCAAGTCCCTTAACCTATCCTCAGTAAAATAAGGCAAACAATACCTGCAATAGCTACCTCCCTATGTTTGTCTATTAGTTTTATTATCTGTCTAATGGAAAAATCATGGCCACTTCTTAAGTCTCTACTTTAATGTAACCTTGCAAATAAATAGCAAAAAGCAAGCTACCAATCTCCTAATGGTCAAAATATTTAATATTCTCCTCTCCCTAGAAAGTATGTGGCTAATTATCCACAAATAACTGTTGGGTGAATGAATTAGTCATTCTTTTAAAAATTACAAAGGGTTTTGTGAAGATTTCAGTATTAAAAAGAGGCCTGTCCTTAGGCAAAATAACATAGGTGAATTTTGTCTTTGTCATTTCTATCCTTTCCATTATCCAATAGGTGCCTTTAACTTCTCTACCCTAAAAATAAACTACTCAATCAGTCTGTCATCAAGTATTTAGTAAATCCTACTATGTGCCAGAATATCCTGACGATAGAAGTAAAAAGAATGAAACAGTCCCTACCCTTAATGAGCTCATAATGGAGGATATGTATGTGTATGTATGTATGTGTATATATGCATATATATACATATATGTATATATGTGTGTGTGTATGTGTAGCCTAAATATAAAGAGAATAAATAAAAATATATCCAAAGTAGTTAAGTCCAAGTTGATGGATAGGGATCTAGAAAGGCTTTATGCAGATAGTGCCTAGGCTTTATCTTCTTTAAGAGAGTGATCCTGTGAGGTGGAGGCAAAGAAGGAGAGGGTCTTTTAGGCTTAAGGGTAGCAAGTGCAAAGGTATAGAACAGGGATGGGGAACCTGGGGCCTCAAGGCCACATGTGGCCTTCTAGGTACTTGGGTGCAGCCTTTTGACTGAGTCCAAGTTTTATAGAACAAATGCTTTCATTAAGGGGATTTATTCTGTGAAGTTTGGATTCAGTTAAAGGGGCACACCTGAAGACCTAGGGGGCTATATGTGACCTCATCCCTGGTATAGAAATTGTAGATGGAATGTGATGAAGGAGGAACAGAGAGAAGACCAGTTTGACTGCATCCCAGAGTGCAGAAGAGGGAACGGTGCTCAATGATTCTGGAAAGATAGAGTGAGACCAGATTGTTTAGGGCTTTAAAAGCTAAACAAAGGAATTTGTATTATATTATAGAGGTAACAATAATAATAACAGTTTACGTCATATTGTACTTTAAGGTTTGAAAGGTGCTTCACATATAGTATTTTATGTGATCCTTACCAGAGTCCTATAAAGATTATTGGGTAAGACCTAGAGTTAAATGTGGAGGGGAGTCACACGGTCAGATCTGAACTTAAGGGAAATCACTTTTCAGTTCAAGGTGGATTGGAGTGGTGGGAGACTTGAGGCAGGGAGGCCAATTAAGAGGCTATTGTAATAATATAGGTGAAAAATCAAAGAGCCTGAACTAAGGTGACTGCTCTGCAAATGGAAAGAAGGGTCAGAAATGAAGATGTTTTGATGGAAGAAAGATGTGGTGATTAATTGGATATGTTTGGTGAGGGAGATTTAGGAGTGAGGATAATGATTTTATGGACTTGAGACACTGGAAAGAAGTTGATGCCTTTGACAGAAATAAGGGAATTTGGAGGAGGGAAGGGTTTAGAGGCAAGGAGAGTAAGTTTAGTTTTAAATGTGTTAAACTTAGGATGTCTCCAAGAAATGCAGTTTGAAATGTTTAATAGGCATTTGGTGATCCAGGACTAAACATTCAGGTTACATATGTAGATCTGGGAGCATAGAGAAGACAATTAAACCCAGAGAGAGAGAGAGGGAGAAATAGAGAAATAGAAGGGATACGAGTATTGGGAAACACCCACAGTTAGGAGGAGTGATGTGTATAATGAGAAAGGAAGGAGCTGAGAAGCTCATCTACACCATTGTATAAATGATTGACAACAGCTTAAAGTGTTATTGTTTCCAAGGGTTCTTTTCCATCATCAGGTTCAAAATTTTAAGCTAAATGAATGAAGCTATAATGGAGGAATTTCAGGCATCTGATAGTTGATAGGAAACGTATTTTCTTGGAGTTGGTGGGAGCTCCTCAGGATTTCTGTTATTTCACCACTAACCCTACCAATGCCTAAGGACTGCTCTGATGAAAGGGGCTATAGTAAATGAAGAGGAGCAGCTGTTCTCTGTAAAATCAAGAATAGATTGGAATACCAAGAGGCCCATGGTATAATCTTGAAGCTTGTGATTTACCCCCTCGCCTCAGATTCCTAGTCTCTAAATTGAAATTAATCATCCTCCTTTGGTCCTACCAAATGGATTGTCATGAGAAATACTGGAGGAAAAAATAGCTATAAGTCACTATTCAAGGAGATGATTTAAATGCCTAGCCCTCTTGCTGCCTGTAGGTTTCTGGCAGAAGATTCAGCTGTTTGTTTTTTCCCCCATTTGTTTTTCTGTAGCAGCACATGGCGATTATTTCTAAATTCTAGTTTTCAGGTGACCTACGGAGTTAGGGAATTGGTTAAATGATATCATATATGAGAATCAGTGAGGAAAAAGTAAGGGACAGTGGTAGTAAAGAGAAGGTGAACCATGAAAATAATCTGCAAGGAGAAAAGGATAAAAAGCATGATCAAAAATTGGATAGTAGGTATAAATAGATGTTTCTCTAATGAAAAAAAAACCAATAGCCTCTGGATTGGAATCAGAAGAGTTGGGGTCCTGACACCGTAACTTACTAGCTGTATGTTCTTTGACAAGATCACAGGAATTATAGCTGGGAGATATCTTAGAAACCATCTGATTTAAGCCTTTCCTTTTACAAATGAGGAAAATGAGAGGAAGCAATCTGTCCAAGCTCAGACAGGCAGTAGATGGCAGTGATGGGAGTCTGACCCAGGTCCTGTGACTCAAGTTCCAGTGGTCACTTGATTAACCTTTTTGAGTCAGTTTTCCTCTTGTAGGATTGGAGGATCACATTTGTGTTACCTCCCTTATATGGCGGATGAAAATTGCTTTGTAAATCCTGAATTGCAATTCAGAATCAAGTTAAAAATTATCATCAAGTTTATGTGAGTTTTTTTTTTTTTTGACAGGTTCTCAAAGTGACCTTTCCAAGTATTCCTCAATGTAACAAGCTTGATGTGTTAATGGGAAGAAGCTAGTGATGGGTGAGATAAAGTAAAATGTTTCTGTTTTGGAACTGATCTGTTTTTTTTCTAAGGGGTGTGTGTTCTGACAGAGGATCCAGGGGTAAGTCAAAACAGGGATGGGTGGACATGAGCCAAGGAGGTAACCATGGGGAACAGGGTGGATAGAAGGAAGTGAGAAGATTAGCAGCAAGAACCAAGGGGAGCCCAAGGACATAGAGAGACAGCGCTGCACTTGGAGTCAGGAAGATCCTGCCTCAGATGCTTATAAGCTGTGTGACCCTGGGCAAGCCACTTAAACTCTCTGTGCCCAATTTCCTGTCCTCCTTTATTTATTTCTGTCCTCCTTTCTGGCAAAATAAAATGGGATGATGATAATGGCATGTATCTCACAGAGGATGTGTGAGAGTCAAATGAAATAATGGATGTAAAGCACTCCAGGCTAAAAGAAAGAAAATGCAACTAGTTAGAGATCTAGAAGCCCCTGACCTAAGCACGAAATGGAAACTCATATAAGAAGGGAACATGGAGAGCAGAATATCAAACTACTAAAGTCATCCAGATTGTTCTACCAGTAGCATTAAAATCTTTCTTTAAAGGCAATAAGCAAAAACATAATAAAGCATCTACTAGTAGGAGATATTTGTAGAAGTGCTTATCACAGGGTCTGGCACATAGTAGGCATTTAATAAGTGCTCATTCCCTTTCCTTTCCCTTCTCTATGAGCCATGTGCCTACAGTTTCTACTAGACCTAGTCAGCCTGGCATAAATAGGCTGATATGAGCCCAGGAGTTTAGGAAATTCAGAGTTCTATTCATTTATCAACCTCTTGCTTTCTCCTTTCTTCCCCTTTGCTTTTTCCTGCCCTCATGGCAGTTCCTCCTGCAAGCAGTTAAGGAATGTAGGCAATGCAACACATTCTCCAGTCGCTATCTGGCTCATGCTATTCAATAAAGCTGGTCAAGAATCAATGGGCTTAGGCAAAGGACAGACTGAGATTCTTATAGCTAGTGCTTTTCTGTCCAAGGCCCTGTAATGGTAAGAATGTTTAACTGCTTCTTGCCTTGGCTAGCTCATTGCTCATGGAGTAGGATCTGTAGGCATGAATGGTCAGCTAATAATTAGAATTTATCAAGCACCTACTATGTGCCAAGCTGTCTGCTAAGTGCTGGGGATACAAAGAAAGGCAAAAGCAATTTCTGCTCTGAAGGAGCTCCCAGTCAGGGCAGAGTATAAGGTGCTCAGCTTGCTACCTCACTTCTTCTTTCTCTGCTCTTCAGTTCAAGGTACCATTAACTGAGAGGCATGTGCCATTCCCACTAAGTTGTTGACCTTGTATATTATATCTTTCCCTTCCTGCCATGATTTATTAATTCCATTTGTATTCTTGTCTTCCACCTGAAGCCAAAGCCTCTCTGTTCCAAGTGGTGGGAGAGGGTCAGATAGAGCAGAAAGAGAGCTATAAGTATGCATAGTGAACTTCCAGGAAAGGCGGAGACCAGAGGGGGAAGGGCTTTCTTGAATAGCAAAGAGAATGAATGGTACCCATGAGATCTCATAAGAAATTGTATCTATGGTGGGTTAAGCTCTTCAGGCTTTGGAAGAAAAATGACCTTGGCTCTGGTTGCCTGGTTCCAAATGGCTTCTGAAAAGACTAGGTATTAGTTTATCAAGAGAAATTTCCCATTTACTTTATCAAGATCATTGATAGCCCTGCTTTCCAGTAGGGCTCAGAGAGGTTTCCTTCCTTGCTGCATCCTCTTTCTTCTTTATTTATCTTGAAGACTTGATCTATTTTGGGCTCACAGGAAAGAAGGAAGACATCTGGTAATATCATTTTCTAGCAAAGATGGGGAACATCTGTCAAGAATTCTTAGCCTTTTCCTCCTGGCCCAGCTTTGACCTCTCAGCCTCACCTCAGCAGCAGCAGGGAATCTACGGGGGGCGGGGGGGGGACATCTGGGCTACTGAATCCTTCCTGCCATGTTTTATTCATCTATTGGGTAGAGTTTAAGTAGGAGGGGGAAGCAATTGAAGATTTTCTTGAGTCCACAGAAGTGAAACTTTGAGAAAGCTCACTTTGTCACCATCCAGGGGGATATTTTTATTTCTCAGCATTTCATTTGTGAGAAAGGGGAAAGAGGATATTGTTTTTGTCGTTCAGGCCCTAGTTTTCCATCATTTTCATTTCAAAGAATGGCCTATTGTGTTAACATGACAACAATGAAGAAAGGAGGATGGAATCCTAGATTAGATGGATGTTTTTATTTTTCATACATTAAATATAGAATCATAGGATCTATGGACCTTAGAGATCATTTTCATTCATACTTTTCATTTTACAGTTGAGGATTGTAAGGCTTAGAGAGGTTAATGGATTTTCCAAATGCACATGGCAGGCTGTTAAGTGGCAGAGCCAAGATTCAGGCCCAGGTGTTCTGCTGAAAATCCAGTATTTTACACTAGGCCACACTGCCTAAGGGGAGTATATGTGACCCTTCAGACTCTCCTACTGTAAGGCAAAATAGGAGAGTGACACTGTTGGCTGCATTTACGAATGAGATATAAACATAAATCCACATATATGAAGCATTTTTTAGTAAATAGATTACATCCTGGAAGTCAATAGGCTAGGTACTAAAATAAATTGGCACACTGAAAAGAACATTGGATTTGCAGTCAGAGGGCCTTAGTTAGTTCTCTGGCTTTGCTCCTTACTACCTGCTTGACTGTAGGCAAGAGGCTTCTCTGGACATGAGTTTCCTCATTTCTAAAGTGAGATTGAGATGAGCTCTAATGTCCTCTACCTCCAAACTTCTGATCTAAGTCTTAACATGAAATAAATAAGGCATGATTTTGCAATTTAACAGAAAATAAAATAATATGGATCTTAGATATTTATGTTTATTTCTTCGGTATATTTGGGTTCATTGCAATGGCTTTCAACCTTGGCAAGTACAAGAAGAACCGAGGAAAAGTTTTCTGATGTCACTTATTTTTTCAGAGGGGGAAGGGTGATGGTTGTGTGGGGAGTGCCTATGTCCCTGTATCTAGATGGAAGTAATTAGTCGCAATCCTCAAATTTTGGTCATCGTCTTTATACTTTTTCATAACTATAAGAAACACACATCTCTCAAGATAATCTTGCTAAAGTATAGGTCTAATCATGTTACCATGTCTGCAATGAATCTTTACTGCCTCTGGAATAAAATAAAATATTCTTACCATAACATTTAAACCTGTCTACAATCTGGCTGCAGGTTCCCTTTAAGACCATTTCATTTCCTTCCTCTTCATGTTCTCCACATGACAGTCAAACTGGTCTAACCTCTGAATGTGGCATTCCATCTTTTGCTTTCACACTTCTGCACCAGCCATCTGTTCCTTGTGTGTACGCATTAGGGAAGTAGCCAGTGGACGGGAGAGATTGAAGATTAATGAGAGAGGGGTGATGGGAGAGGAGGCTGGAGAAGACAGGATGGGTTGGGTTTACTTGTGGTGCAGAGTAGTTTACATTGCCAAGGAGAAGGACCAATTCTCCGTAGGAGATGGGTGAAGGAAGATAACAGTAGAAGGCATCTGAGGGATGTGAAATGAGATGGGGAGGGGAGCTCACAATGCTTAGCAACAGTTCAATAAACATTTGACTTAATGGAAGGATTTTTAGCAACCAGACTGTAATATTAGTCACAAAATACCACTTAGAATTTTCTTCTTAAAGTGCTAAACTTAAAAAATTTAGGCTGTAATGCAAATTGTTCTAAATGCTAGTGGATTCTTCCCTGACTTCTTAAAGGGGATATAGTAAACATAATGCAGTTTTTTAAAAAAAATAAGTATAAATTTAATAGCTATCTGAAAAAATCAAACAACATATGCTGTAGCGGGGATTCCTTTTGTGTATGAGTTGCACTAGATGTCCACTGAGGTCTCTGTCAACTTTCAAATTCTGTGATTTTGATGTGAAATTAGCATGTAAAAAAGGAACAAAATTTGTTTCAAAGCCATAACCAAAGTTAGAACAAAATGAATTTAGAAACAGCAAAAAAGAACATTACTGATTTAATCAGTAATTTAATGAGGCTGATTTAATGTCTATGTGTTTCAGTTTCCTTATTTGTAAAATGAGGGTATCTGTAGTATCTCTCTCACAGGGCTGAAATAAAGTATGCCAAGTTGCTTGCAAGCCTTGAAGTATTATATAGATGTTATCTATAAATGTAATGTAAATGTTAATAACATTGATATTTATATTTGTTAATAACTATATATTATATATAAAATATAAATATACTATATAAATAAATATATTATATAAATATAGAAAAAATATATATTTATATTTGTTAATAACTATATAAATGTTAATAAGAGGCAGTGTAGCATAATCATTCAGAACAGATCCTATAGTCAGGGTGACCTGAGGTCAAATTCTACATACTAGCTACCCACCTATGCTACCTACCTTTTCATTTATCCTCAAACCTCCCCCAGTTCCCTCTCCTCCCACCCTCTTACCTGAGAACCTTGCCTCATATTTTACAGGAAACAAATAAGGTCATTCACCATGAGCCCCCTTTTCTCCCCTCTTCCTCATCTCACATCACTCATATGCCTTCTGCCACTCTCTCCTTTTTCACCTCTGCCTCACACAGAGAAGTGGCCCTACTCTTTGCCAAGGCTAAGTCTTTCACCTGCTCAAGTGATCTTATTCCATCTCATCTCCTCCAGCTGATTGTGCCCTCTGTCATCCCCACCCTATCACTTATCTTCAAACTCTCATTGTCTACTGACTCCTTCTCTGCTGCCTACTAACATGCATGTCTCCCTCATCCTCAAAAGACCCTCACTTGATCTTACCATTCCCATTATCATCTTGTATCTCTTTTGCTTGTTGTGGCTAAACCTTGAAAAGACCATTTATAAGAAGTGCTTTCACTTTCTCTCATCTTACTCTTTTGAACTCTTTGTGATCTGGCTTCCAGCTTCATCATTCTACTCAAACTGTTCTTTCCAAAGTTACTAATGATCTTTTAATAGCCAGATCCAGTGGCCTTTTCTCAGTCTTCATTGTTCTTGACCTCTCTGCAGTGTTAGACACTGTTAATCACCCTCTTCTTCCTACTCTCTTTTCTCTAGGTTTTTGAGGTACCGCTCTCTCCTGGTTCTCTTACCTATCTGACCATTCCTCATTCTTTGCTGGATCCTCATCCAGGTCATGCCGTCTAGCCATAAGTAGCACTTAGAGTTCTGTCCTTGACCCTTTTTTCTTCTCCCTCTATAATACTTCACTTTGTGATCTCATAAGCTATTGTGGATTTAATTACCATCTCTATGTTGATAATTTGCAATCTAACTATTCTGTCTTAACCTCTCTGCTGTCCTCCAGTCTAACATCTCCAACTGCCTTTCAGACATCTCAACTTGGATGGCCAGTAAGCATCTTAAACTCAACATGTCCAAAATTGAACTCTATATTTTCCCTAAATACTGCCTCCTCCCATATACCCTATGACTGTTAAAGGTAACACCATCCTCCTAGGTGCTCAGGCCTCCAATATACATGTTATCTTCATGTCCTTACTATTTCTCTCACCACTCTCCCCATATCCAGTGTTACCAGGAATCAATTTGTTCAACCTTGTAATATCTCTCCAACACACCATCTTCTCTCCTTTGACTCTGACACCACCCTGATGCTGGCCCTCAGTCATCTCATGATTTGACTATGGCAATAGCTAGCTGGTGGGTCTGCCTGTCTCAGGTCTCTCCCCATTCCAATCCATTTTCCATTCTTCCACCAAAGTGACTTTTTCTTTTCTTTTTCTTTTTTCTCTATCAATTTATTTATTTTAACTTTTCAACGTTCACTTCCACAAGATTTTGAGTTCCAAATTTTCTCCCCATGTTGTCCCTCCCCCCACCCCATGATGGCATACATTATGAATACCCCTTCCCCTAATCTGCCCTCCCTTCTATCTCCCCCACCTTCTCTTATCCCCTTCCCCTTCTATTTTCCTTTGGGACAGGATAGATTTCTATACTCAATTGCCTGTATTGCCTGTATATCTTATTTCCCAGTTGCTTGTGAAAACAATTTTTAACATTTGTTTTTAAAACTTTCGGTTCCAAATTTTCTCCCTTCCTCCCTCCCCACCACCCTCATTGACAAGGCAAGCAACTCTATATAGGTTATACGTGTGTAGTCATGCAAAACACTTCCATAGTAGTCATGTTGTGGAAAACTAACTATATTTCCCTTCATCCTATCCCATTCTCTCACCCCCCCATTTATTCTATTTTTTCTTTTGACCCTGTCCCTCCTTAGAAGTGTTTGCTTCTGATTGCCCCCTCCCCCAATCTGCCTCCCCTCTATCATCCTCTGCTCTCTTATCCCCTTCTCCACTATTTTCCTGTAGGGTAAGATAGTTTTACATACCCAATTGAGTGTGTATGTTATTCCCTCCTTAAGCCAAATCTGATGAGAATAAGATTTATTCATTCCCTCTTACCTTCCCCCACTTCGCCTCCACTCTAAAACCCTTTCCTTGTGTATTATATGTGAGATAATTTACCCCATTCTACTTCTCCCTTTCTCCTTCTCTCAGTATAATCTTCTCTCACCCCTTAATTTTATTCTCCATATATCATCCGTTCACCTTCAAGTCACCCTGTACCATCTATCTATCTATCTATCTATCTATCTATCTATCTATCTATCTATC